>NC_059350.1:32227500-32535000 GCF_019703515.2 Myxocyprinus asiaticus | reverse complement strand
ATCCCACACAGCAACACTGGCTCAACCAATGCCATGAATTTGGGGTGGGACTATCAGTTTGCAACTAATGGGGGAGTTTTCTTGAAACCTTTTTAATATTACAAAAAAAAAAAAGAAATGTCAGATTAAGCTTAAATACTACATACATGTATGTACTGAGTTTTGATTGAGTCAGAAGAACATATAAAAAAAAAAAGTAAAGAAAAAAATAAAGGTTCAATTTAAATCATTTTTACTACACATAGAGCTTTAGGGTGTTTAGGACCCCAAACATAAAGAATGTGCAGTCAATCTCACCAGAACAGGACAGTTAATATTTGGCATTATCTTGTTCTTGCTTATGTCTTGTTAATATCGCTTTTTTTCCTTTGATTTGATGTATTAGTTTCATACACAATGAATGTTTGACTGCTGAAGCAGCACGGGTCAATAGTTGCTGAGAGCGTCACACAGGCTCACCGGAAGCTCAAAAGACATATGATGTACGATTTCACAGAGAAAAGAGCCCAACCTCACATTTCACTTCCCTCTGCTAAAGGATGCAACATCTGCTCTGTCTGTGAAGGCATAAATTATCTCTCTGTGTTCAAGATTACTTGAATTTCCTGAACTTTGTTTTTTTTTTAAGAAAAGTTTTGAGAAAAATGCAGATTTGGACTAAAGTCTGATCTGAATGCAATCTTTATGTTTAATGAAAATGTAGAGAAATTGTAGCGAAGAGCAGATGCAAAATTAAGCTTCATATCCGTTCATGAATCTCATGGTTGAAGAGCTGAAAGAGGTTAGTTGTTTTCTAAAAGAATATACTCTATAATAAATGTATTGTAACTATATTGTGCTTTATTTTAGAACTGTGATCAGAAAGTTTTTTGTTTTTGTTTTTTGCTTTAAATTAGGTCAGCATAAGACAAATTCACCAATAATCCAAACTTGACTTACAATTTGAAGATCCGAAATCAAATTGTACCGAAATTAATTTCAAACCTATATTTCTAAAAGCTAAAAATCCCAATATTGCTGTTTCCTTGTTTAAAAAATAAAATAAATAAATAAATAAAGTTTTTAAGAAGGGTTTTAGTAATTATATTTTGGTTTTCCAAATGTATCTACATTTTTATTTACCTGTTATTTTTGACAAAACAAAAATCTTAATCAATACAACAGAATGAGTCTTTATTTACCTTTACTTTATAATGCTTAAGAGTGTGTGAATGATTTTACTCACTGAAAGTATTGTAATCGCCTAAATTCAGTTGATTATTTTCCCCCAATACTCAAAGTATTTCTGTGACAAAACAACAAAATGTTTTTCAGCTCAGTTATAAAGATATAATGTGGGATCCATCTCTTTACAATAAAGCCTCTAAATCAGAATTATAGTTTTAGCACACAAGAGTCGTTAAGTTGAAAAGGCCTCTGTATACTGGCCAAAACATACAAGAACTAAAGCATGATCTAGCTGACAATTTTTTACACCAGAGTAGAATAGTTGTTATTGCCAGGATATTTGACAGTATATAGATGTTTTACAATCATTTGGCCTTTTGCAGCTACCAAATTAATATTCCACATTGTATGGCAACCCGTTATAGGCCTAGGAAGTGCAAGCCATTGCCATTTCGAGAATCATCTTTGGGGTTGTGTTTTAGACCACATATGTCAAACTTTATGATAATTAGTCCATAGAGTTATTGAATGAACAATTGAATAAGTTATTATATTTGTATTACACAGCATTTTTCTGAACACTCAAAGCAAAAGACATGTGGCCTACTACTGTAGACTACATAAATTCTACCTTAATCCATAGGGAGTGTCTTCAAAGTTTCCCAAGTAAGGAATAATTGATGATGGCAAGCTGAATTATTGAAAATGTATCCACACCCCGAGGTGGTAAAGCAGCTTTGATGCGAACCCCATAATTTGGTATGATATTGAACTGTTATGCATGTAATGTAATAACTGTACTGTTATAACATATTTATTACTTCATAGCTGTGCAATTACTGAAAATACAATGCCTTGAAACATCTCATTTAAACATTCCTGTTGTAGTGTTCATCTGAGAAAAAGTAAACAATTGCACAGTCTGTTGGATATGGCCAAAGAGTGATAGTCTATTGTGTTATGTTTTGAGATTTTTTTTGTTTTTGTGATAAGTTCTTTCAGTGTTTGTGTGAAATCATTTGATCATGTTATGTGATAAAATGATAGTTATTCTTATTTTATTTTCTCTATTATGCAGGAGTCAGAGACTGGGTAAAACGGTCAAACGATCGAAGTCGACAGATATCTCTCTTTTGAATGTGCTGCTTGAATAAAACAGTACATAATGAACACAGTTCCTAAGCTTTCACTGGATTACAGAGCAAAGGACTAAAATATGAAACTGCAAAACAAAGAGTGCAAGAGAGAAAAAACTTAAGAATGGTGAGTGAATTGCAGGGCTTTTACTCTTGGTCATCATAGTGTTGAAAAACTGTAACTCAGATGATGACTTCATCATCCCTTGGACACCCCTGATTATCTCAGTTTCGGACTACTAAACCACACCTTATAATAACTACATCCAGAACGACGAAATCATGAATGGTTTGGCAGACACCTCTGTGAAATGTGTACTGGTTGGGGACTGTGCAGTGGGTAAAACAGCACTCCTTGTACGCTTCACTTCTGAAACATTCCCAGACAGCTACAGACCCACTGTCTATGAAAACACTGGCGTTGATGTATTCATGGATGGCATCCAGATCAGCTTGGGATTGTGGGATACAGCAGGGCACGACACCTTCCACCGAATTCGGCCTATGTCTTATCAGCAGGCGGATGTGGTTTTGCTATGTTATTCGGTAGCAAATCCTAACTCATTACAAAATCTCCGGCATAAATGGATCGCTGAGGTGAGGGAATTTCTTCCAAAAGTACCTGTTCTGGTTGTTGCCACACAGACAGACCATCGTGAGATGGGACCTTATCGTGCTAATTGCACCACAGCCTCGGAGGGCAAACAGGTGGCCCAGGAGATCCATGCAAAGGGATATCTGGAATGCTCGGCACTCAGCAACCGTGGCGTGCAACAGGTTTTTGAGTGTGCCGTTCGAACGGCCGTTAATCGGGCACGAAGACGGACACGGCGTAGACTGCTGGACCTTAACCCCTGTAAAGTCTCCTGAAGGTCGTGAAATGGAGATATTATTTAATTATAACCTACACATATGGGTTCTTAGGAACCTCCTTTTTCTCATCACTAAGTCATAAAAGATTTTCCTCAGTTATTTCAGACACAAACTAATGGATGCCTTAAGAAAGACCTCATCTTACTACTGCATTCAAAGACTATTTCATGTCATTTATAGAAAAAGACATGTATTCTCAATTGACATGAGATGTTTTGTGGAAAAGATTGTTTGATTTTGAATCTAGACTTTAAAAAATAATTTTAACCTAAAAAAAATTATTCTAAATTAACTAGGTTAATTCAAGTCAGAAATATTATTTAACATGTGTAAATCAACCTGACTACATGGTATATGCTTTAGACCAGTGGTTCTCAACTGGTTTTGCTTCAGGACCCAGATTTACAGTACTAAACACAGTACTAAAACTGTTTAAAAAGATGTCCTCAGAATAAAACACGGAAATGTGTTCAAATTACACTGATAAAAATGTGCCTTATGTGGTAAAATCTAAATCAATTGATTTAATTTAAGTCAAAAACATGATTCAATGACACTGAATCCTGACCTGAATATATATCGTTTCACCGACAAAACGTATTTTAATGGTAAGATCATGTTGGAATAGCTCCTTAAGGGAACATTTGCAGGTTACCACTTTTACGGTGTACAATAAACTGCACAGGCCTAAAATTATACAATATTATTAAGATGACAGGCTGAATTGGAAGATTGTCAATTTTGTAAAAGCATAAATAACAGCAGAAGTGTGATTTACCAGACTAACACATGGAACAAACACTGGGCCAAATATTAGTATAAGCAATATTACCATGTGACGGACAAATTTTAAAGGATTGTAGAATTTGATTAGATGCACAGGGTTTGACGTCAATAATTAATAAATATAGAAGCTATTTCTCCTCCATTTTCAAAGTTGATTAGTCTATTTATCTTGCTCTCCTGTCTATACATTATTATATGGTTAGTTGCATTTTCTTACATACATTCAGCAATTTTTTCCCTTCTGTCCTCAACCCTGTCAGAGCAGATCTGCGACCCACCAGTTGAGAACCACTGCTTTAGATCACACACTTTAAATTGAACAGATATTAATTAATTTGGTCATTATAAAGCTGTGTCCTTGTTGTTAATTTTAAACAATTCAGCGTTTACTAGGATTTTCCAAGAACATATTATTTAAAAAGGACAAATGCAGCTGTTACATCTGTTGGAAAATTTACATTTTGTTAACTTTAGTTCTTTTGCAGAACTGAACAAAAAATTGTATCTGCTCTTTTAGCTTACTTTTTCTAGTAGCTTGCGAACAACAGTCCCTTATTGGGCTCTTAAAACCTACTCCAGTCTCCCGGTATCTATGCCAGAACTGTGATGAATTATGGATGCATGTATTCACATTAGCTCATAAGGCCATGAGATCACATGGTGTGATGAGCAACATCTCAGTTTTAGTTAGGGAATAAATCATGTGCCGTTGTGTATCTTTGATTTGACGACAATGCTTTTTACTGTATCTTATACACTGTTCACGGGGGTTAGGAATAGCAGCAATAAAGTATTCAGTCCTGAAGTTCTTATTCTCAAAATATTGATTTCATAGCGTTTATGGGTTCACTTAAATAAGCAATTGTTTTAAGAAATAAATTTAATTTGTTCCTGTGTGTGTGTGTGTATGTGTGTGTGTGTGTGTGTGTGTGTGTGTGTGTATGATCTGTCATGCAGCCAACCGGGGAACATCTGTGTGTGTGTTTACATCAATTCTGCCTAAATGAGCACAAGCTTAGTTTTCCTTAAAAAATGGTAAAAACATTGAGTTTCACTAGATATAAGTAGTTTAGTTGGAGAACAGAATTTGGGGGATAGAGTTTCATTGGACTTAAGTATCCCATAGATAAATTACAAACTTTGACAGACAATAAGGATATTTGTCTTTTTGTTTTTTGTTTTTTTGTCTTTTTTTTTCTTCAATATTTTTCAAACTTAAGCTAACCAAGCAATCTGTTATAACAATGATGATAAAATATCTTAACAGAATTGTATGTTCCTGATTTGGTGGAAAGCATTAAGCTGAAATAATGGATGGCAAAAATAAAGTGTGTTACAAATGAACAAAATCAGTGCATTAAACTGTCTTTTGCCATTATTCAACAGATGTCTGCATGTTAACTAATATCCAAGACTGTCAGTAGATATCAGATGTCAGTAGTTTTCTTATTCTCTACAGTCTATAGTCAGTCTGTTAGCTATGAGCATACAAACAATTTCTCACATGAATATATATTTTTTTTTTTAATGTTTATGATTGTTTATATTATGGTCATACATGACCGACAGGGTTCCTTAACATATGTAGGGCTTACAGATGGACAAAACTCCTGTCAGCTTAGTGTCTGTCTGTCTAAACGCACATTTGAAATAGTTTTTATCATTATGTTGTAACTACATCTTTATTTTAATCCACAATAATTTGTAATTTCCACTCACTTTACAGTTTTTAGGGTTTCAGAGAGACTTTCTTCATCAGTAATTATATTCAAAGAGACATTTGAGGAGAGATGTATACACAATTCATAACAAATTAGTGATTTTCTGTACGAGCATGTTCTTGCATATTTATATTACTGCTTCTAAGACAGGCCATCACTTCAATGTGGATAAAGTTTGAGGTGTAGAAGAGATCAGATGGTAGGAAAGTCCCTCAAAATGCTATAGAAAACATACATGAAACTAAAAGATACTGTAACATTTCTTGGATGTGAACTTAAAGAGGAAACTGCACAGAATAGGGTCAAGGACATAGATTTAGCTTGAACATTGGGGGAGCTGCAGCGCGAAGCATTTACTAGTTTGCATAGTAGCATTTACTACTATGGTATAAATAATGGAGGGGGGTGGGGGGGGGGATGAGATGGGTGTAATGGCTTGTTTTGATTATTGGGGGGGTTATCTCCCCCCGATATCTACGCTCCTGAAATAGGGTTATTTGAATGTTCCCAAGTGTCATATATTTCTAGGCAGGAGGTTGAATTAATGAAACCTTTTGTTAGAAAATGTAACTATATGAAAGGAGAACTCGGCAGAGGAGCATAATAGAGAGAGAGAGACAAAAAAAGTAGTATATGTTATGTGTTTTATGGAGACGAGGTGATATAGGCCTATGCTTTTGGAGAAGGCTTCAGACCCTGAAACCACATCCCATCAGGAAAACATCTTTCTCTGAACTCTCTGAAACCACGTTGTACTTCATGGCTCCATAGAAAAAAGTTAAAACTGTATTGCAAAATTGAATATATTTGTTAGTTATTTAAATTCCATTTAAGGCAAAAGTCTCTTTCTAAATGTTTTGTAAAAGTTGAATCTCATTCTCAGAGGTTCATTTGTCCCTGCACAATCACAAAAAAGATCTGTCCCTGTTCCTCAATGATTACGTTCAGAAATCAGCTTAAAAAGGAATTGCATAATCAACTGTTGAGTGATATTAGTGCTCTTAACAAGAATAAAAGATGTCAAAATAAAAAAGAACTAAATTCCAATAAATTTGTTAATTTAACCGTTGAGTAGTTTGTCAGCTATGTCAGTTTTTAAAAGAACTCAGTTATGCAAATTATTAAAAGAGCTTTATTAAAGCGATTCCACTGTAAATAGGTTTATTTAACCTTTCAGTAACTTGTAAGATTTGTTAATTTTTTTATGAATACACATGAATGCATGGATGCTCTGGGAGTGTATGTGCGAAACAAACAGATGTGTCAAGGGTAAAAATATACATGGTAAATGGAAACTCATACTGGATAAGTATGTTTTATGTGATTGAATTTTAACAATTAATGTCATAATGCACGTTGTACCAAGGCTTTGTTTGACCTTTCATGATACCGTAAAAAATAAGCCCGATGTGTGAACGAGTGACTTTCGGAGACATAACATATTAGCAATATACTTTAGTCCATATTTGGCCAGTTGAGCTTCTGTTCTACAGTGTGCTGTGGTCTGCACTTCACACAAATTCAACACACGCACACATACATGCGTTCATTCTTGCGACCCTGTCACACAGCCTGTTCTCTTCTCTACAACAGGAAACACCTGCGTTGTTCTTTTACCACACGAGCGCTCTGATACACATACATACACAATCCACCCATAAAGCATCAAAGCCTTGCACAATCACCTATTTATGACAGTTAAGCCAAAACTTCAGAGATTATGCATTATCAGATAAACTGTTACATATGCATTTAAACTTGTCACAGGGGTAATGCTGAAAAAGCAACAAAACAGCAAAACTAGCTAAAGCGTTTCAAAATCATCATTTGAATGTTAAGGATTTTCCACACTTCGTGTTATCTGGCCAATGGTGAGTCAGAGAAGAAGGAGTGTGTAGGACAGGGAAGATACCCCTGAAAATTATACTGAAAGAGTCATCTTAATTTCAGAAAGCACAAAGAGAAAGCACCGTTTTCAGTTTATGTCATATTTTATTTTTGGACATACATACTGTATACCCACTCTGCCATAAAGAGTCATGAACAGTTTTATAAAGAATCTTAAACAGCTTTTTTTTTTTTTTTCAGCTGATTTGTTTGGGAGCCCTACAAAGGAAACACGCAGTAATTAAGGCAACAATAAAACTAACAAAACTAACATTTGTTCAGCCAAATGTGGATTATTAAACTTTCACACTCCGTTTTCTCTGAATATGAGCATAGTTGAGCCAAACCCATCTGTCACAGGATGGATCATAGCTGATTCGGTCTTAACTCAGTTTGGACAAAATGTGTAGTTACTGCATTTTGCCTTTGCGCAATTTAATTATGGGTAATGTAGTTCTGTAGCACAAGAGGATATGAAACTCTCCTACGCCTGAGAAAGAAAGAGAATGAGAGAGGCGCCTCAAAAAGAACCACTTCCTGTCTTGTTCCTCTCATCTCTCATCTTTTCAGACCCCACGGTCCTTGTGTGTGTATGCACTCGCATTCCTGCGTAGGTGCTGGGAAATATGAGGGGGCTGTTTGACACAACCCACTACGAAAGAATAAAGTGTTGAGTGCAATATAAATCTCAATGTGACAAATATAGAGTGGATTCCAGAAGTCTAAAGATGTGGGTGTGGCAGGGAGGAGGGCGGGGCCGGGTCGTGATGCTGCACACCCGGCCCCATATCAGGCAAATCAAGCCCTCGAGAGGGATAAAGTCGAACGAGGCGGCAGTTCGAGAGAGAGAGAGTTATGGGCATCTGTCCTGCATGTGTAACAAGGGTAAAAGGGAAAGGAGGAGGCGAGAACCGGCTTGACAATATAAATAAACTTTTATTAAAACAAAAAGACACAAACATAAACACATGCAGGGCAGCTGCCTGTAACTCTCTCTCTTTCTAACTGCCACCTCCGGTTGCCTTTATCCCTCTCGAGGGCTTGATGCCTGATTAGGGGCCGGGTGTGCAGCATCACGACCCGGCCCAGCCCTCTTCCCTGCCACACTGGGATTCAAAATCAAATTCAAACCTGGAAATAAACAGAACTTTTTTGGATCTTGATCAATTTAAAACAAACAAAAATGCAATAAAATTGCTATAAAAATTGAATTTCCAATTACCAATCACATGTTAGCAAACTGGTGACATTACTTCTTTGAACAAAAGGTCAGATTTCCCTCGACTGAAGCACACAAGATACTCTCTAGAACATTCTCAAATTACACTGTGATAACATGGATCCTCAGGTTGTGCATGCTGTCATTACAGTAAAAGGGGGGCACACCAAATACCAAGAAATGTAAAAATTCATGTTAAAAATTTCAATTAAACTTTTCTCAAATTTGTATGCAGATAATTTGTTAAGAAAAAAAACAAACATATTTTTACTACTGGTCTGAGAATTTTGGACCCCACTGATATGTGATAACTGTCACAAACAACGGGTAATCTTATTATACTGTTTATAGAGAACATATATTATATAATTTTAATAATCTTTTACCATAGGTAAATGTGGCCCCTTCGTATCAGTTTAACACACTTTTCATTTCTAAGCCACTGATAAAAGGTACAGTATATACCCACTAGTAAACTAATCCAGGAGCCACTGTTACTTGTACTCATCTCTAATGAGAAGCAAAGTAGACATGTGACACAAATGTGAGGAAAAATGTCCCTTTATATGCCCAAGGAAGAGTTCAGGATGTGAATATGTTCATGACCTTGTAACATGTTACCTGTTACTCTCTGTTACTCTTGCTGTCTTAAAATTCAGTGTGTGCATGTGTAAGAGCAAGAGAGAGGGGAGACAGGCCTATATCTTCCTTTAAAACATACCACATGACCTGTCTGTCTGACACTCTTGTCAGATCAGCTCTCACTTTGACTGTCAGAACACACAAACACACATTCACACATAATAACAACAGACAATCCATCAAAAGTCTGGGGAACACACACAGAAGATGTTTTGGCTTCCGAAAGAACAAAAAAAAAATCAATATTCAAGTTTTCTTTGTGGATAAATTAATATCTGTGTGTGTGTGTGTGTCTGTATCTGTGTGTGTGTGTGTGTGTGTGTGCTATGTGATACCTCGTCTCTTGTTCCAGAGAAACAGTAAGAATGACACTCAGGCCTTCAGTGTTGTTCATGGCAATAGGTAGTTAGCACATCACTTACAACGCTCAGAGCTCTACGGGACTTCTGTCTTTGTTTTTTGTTTTTTCCTCCTGTGCAACAAATGACATGTAACTATGCACAGAAACTGAGGAAAAGCAGCAAAAAATATCTGGCAGATTTTTAATTTTTTTTGCTATTCCTCTGAAAAATGAAGATTGTATTTCTTGTGATTCATGTTAGCATGTTACTACATGGTAAGTTCATACTTTTCTTCATGCTTATGGGTACTTATATATTATAGTGCTGTTAGACACTGCCTAGAAAGTAAAAAGTACACTGTAACCACTTGGTAGAGAGATGGTATGTATGAATGTCATTGCATCTGATAACAAAATGTACCAACTGACATTAACAAACAAATTATGCTTTACCTTTTCTAATTAATTTCTGATTAACTTAACTTAGTAATTTTTGCAATGACTTTTAATCAACTGGTTCCAGTGTAATTTTTTGTGGATTTTTTAACGTTCCCCTCAAGATTACACAGGTGATATAGCAGAGTAACTACAGGTGTAATTCATCACATTAACTATAGACATGCATGTGATGTATATATATATATACAGTTGTGCTCAAAAGTTTGCATACCCTGGCAGAAATTGTGAAATTTTGGCATCGATTTTGAAAATATGACTGATCATGCAAAAAAAAAAAGTCTTTTATTTAAGGATAGTGATCATATGAAGTCATTTATTATCACATAGTTGTTTGGCTCCTTTTTAAATCATAATGATAACAGAATACACCCAAATGGCCCTGATCAAAAGTTTACACACCCTTGAATGTTTGGCCTTGTTACAGACACACAAGGTGACACACACAGGTTTAATGGCAATTAAAGGTTAATTTCCCACACCTGTGGCTTTTTAAATTGCAATCAGTGTCAGTGTATAAATAGTCAATGAGTTTGTTAGCTCTCACGTGGATGCACTGAGCAGAAAAGAACTGTCAAAAGACCTGTGTAACAAGGTAATGGAACTTTATAAAGATGTAAAAGGATATAAAAAGATATCCAAAGCCTTGAAAATGTCAGTCACTTATTAATTAGTGGAAAATTTGAGGATCTCTTGATACCAAGCCAAGGTCAGGTAGACCAAGAAAGATTTCAGCCACAACTGCCAGAAGAATTGTTCAGGATACAAAGAAAAACCCATAGGTAACCTCAGGAGAAATACAGGCTGCTCTGGAAAAAGAAGGTGTGGTTGTTTCAAGGAGCACAATACGACGATACTTGAAAAAAAATGAGCTGCATGGTTGAGTTGCCAGAAAGAAGCCAATGCCACAAAAAAGCCCAGTTACAATATGCCCGACAACACCTTGACACGCCTCACAGCTTCTGGCACACTGTAATTTGGAGTGACGAGGCCAAAATAGAGCTTTATGGTCACAACCATAAGCACTATGTTTGGAGAAGGGTCAACAAGTATTGTGCTCCTTGAAACAACCATACCGTCTTTTTCCAGAGCAGCCTGTATTTCTCCTGAGGTTACCTATGGGTTTTTCTTTGTATCCCGAACAATTCTTCTGGCAGTTGTGGCTGAAATCTTTCTTGGTCTACCTGACCTTGGCTTGGTATCAAGAGATCCCCGAATTTGCCACTTCTTAATAAGTGACTGAACAGTACTGACTGGCATTTTCAAGGCTTTGGATATCTTTTTATATCCTTTTCCATCTTTATAAAGTTCCATTACCTTGTTACGCAGGTCTTTTGACAGCTCTTTTCTGCTCCCCATGGCTCAGTATCTAGCCTGCTCAGTGCATCCACGTGAGAGCTAACAAACTCATTGACTATTTATACACAGACACTAATTGCAATTTAAAAAGTTAACCTTTAATTGCCATTTAAACCTGTGTGTGTCACCTTGTGTTTCTGTAACAAGGCCAAACATTCAAGGGTATGTAAACTTTTGATCAGGGCCATTTGGGTGATTTCTGTTACCATTATTATTGAAAAAGGAGCCAAACAACTATGTGGTAATAAATGGCTTCATATGATCACTATCCTTAAATAAAAATGTTTTTTTTTTTTTTGCATGATCATATGAAAAAGTCATATTTTCAAAATCAATGCCAAAATTTCACAATTTCTGCCAGGGTATGCAAACTTTTGAGCACAACTGTATAATATATATATATATATATTTATTAAAAAACAATACAAACATACACACACACAAACACATATGTGTGTGTGTATGTGTGTGTGTGTTTGTGAAATTTTGTTTGTGCTAAAGACATTCATACATTTTATAAGTGTTCAAACACATTTTTGGGGCCACTGTATGTTATATCATAGTACTAAATGATTACCCTGTTCATGTGCTATGGTATTTACATGTTAAAAAAAAATTACATTAGAAAAAATGACAAATGTATTTGCAAAAACTACATTACAAAAAAAATTAAAAAATTGTTATACCTTTTTTTTGTGTCTACCGAAATACCATTGTTACTTTAGTTATTTTTGTAATGGGTTATAAAGTATATTTTACCCATATTCTTTACTCTGTATTTCTCAGATATATTTTACATCAGCTATATCTGTCATCACCCAAAAACAAACAAATTATTAGAATAATCAAGCTTTCTTTCTCCTTCTCTAGTTGTTTTCTCTGCTCAGGGTCGTTATGCTCAAAAACTGTTGAATGACCTAATGGAGAACTATTCTAATGCTTTAAGGCCTGTGGAGGACACGGACAAAGCCTTGAACGTTACTCTGCAGATCACACTCTCACAGATCAAGGATATGGTGAGCACAAGACACACACAAGTATATCACATTTAATCTTGGACCTATTTTTACTCAGGTTTTACCATTCAAATGTGTATAATTTATTGTGATGTTACAGCTACACATAGCAGACCTACTGCAGAGACCGTGGGTCTGAAATCATTTCCACCGGTTATGAGATCAAAGCAGATACTGCACTAGTAAACCACCCACACACTGTCCATCTGACCTTGATGTGGCATGGTGTGCATTTTATCTAGGCATACTTTGGCAACTACATGTTAAAACCGCACAGATTACATGATGGCCCCAAACTTTTAACCTCTGGATATGCACATGCACATATCATATTCAAATTGACATCATATTCAGGCTCAGTTCTTAAATAACTAGAGTGAACTACAAGTAAATGTATTGACAGCTAATGTTCTAATGGTGCCTATCTATTAAAAAAGCTCATTCTCCCTTGAAAAGCAACCATTACATGTTTGATAGACAACTGTTGCCTTCAATACAATTGCTGTTATAGTGGGTAACTCTAGGTGTCAGCATTTATCAATGTTGGAAAGGTGAATGTTTATCTATTGTGAGGATCCCCATCTCATTATCTCCATGTCTCCTGTAACACTGTAAACATTATTTGTGTGTATGTATAATGCGAGCTGCATGAGTAATGTATAAGAGTTCCATTTGTGTGATTGGAGATCATGTTTTGACCTAATTTAGAACTGTGTAGTAAGTGTTATAGTGTATGCCAGTAACCTACAAAAGTGTAGGACAATAAGCCTTTCTCATTATTTTGTTTGGTATTTTGGTAATAGAAATAATGAACTAATTTCTTCCTTTAGCTCCTATCATCTTGTATTTCATTTATTTATTTATTTATTTTTGTTTATGCTGGTGGAATAGTGCTGTTGACTCTGAAATAGGAACATGCTTATCGATCTGGTGAAATTTAAACCTAAAGTATGATTTGTCTTTAATTATTTTATTAGACATTTTGGGGGATTTGGTGGCATATATACTTACAAACTATATGCAGACATACAATATATAGACTAGATCATGGTGCTTCAGGTCAGATTCCTTCCACTGAAGCACACAAGATACTCTTTAGAGGTACTCTTTGGTGACCTAGATTTAACATTGGACATGAAGTGGCGAACCAATACAGTTCCAAAATTGTTAATCATAAGTAAAAAATAAAAAACACTGAAATGTATAACGTTTATATAAGTTTGATTAGGTGTGTGGCCGTTTACGTCAGTGACAAATGATATGGGAAGTGTTTTTTCTCCTCCTTTTAAAAGCTGATAAGTCTATTTATTTAATTTCCAAATTACAAACAATTATATGGTTAGTTGCATTTTGTTATTTGCATTTTGTACATTTGGGTCACCACTGGACTAGATTCTGGATTTTACTGTTATTTTGGGTAGCTTTTTTCAAAAGTCTTAGCCCTTATTCTCTTTTCCATATTCAAGCTAAATTCTAAAATGTGAATAGATTAGATACAGAAGTGGATCGTTGACCATTTAGATTTTTGTAGTCCCAAAAAACTCCTTTCAATGTCTCGTTTTATCCATTAACTGCTGTATATGATTTTTTGTATTTTTTTGTTTTGTTTTTGGATTAACTTAATTCAATTGTAGAGAATTAATCTTGTTAATTCAAGAGTTTTTTTTTTTTTTTTGGTATGAAATTAAAATGTATACTCAAATATTTTGTGTAGCAAAAACCTAAATTAATTGAGTTATCCTAACTAAATTTGATGTGTCCGAATAACTCCATTGAAACTCGCAACTTGATGCTAGCTAGCAACAAACACGTGGCACTTTTGGCACACACATGGCACATAGCATGTTACGGTTCAACTCGACTCGACTCTGCTCGCTTTACTTTTCTAAGCTTGCTTTTCCACTGCAGTTTAGTGCAGCCTCAACGTGGGTGGGATTATAGTCTGATCGTCATAGTTGCGCCACCTCTACTGCTGTGAAATCACCTTAAACGTGACACAAACACACAACAAAGGAGCAATGGAGGATATCAAAGGAATGGTGTTCTTGATTCTCGGCATGTGGCTGTTTTTCACAGCAAGATGACAAACTTTGTTTCAAAAGAGGCTGACGGCAGCAAGACAAAATACCGCTAAAAAAACAGGAGAGTTTGGGAAATCATACACCAAAGCGCAGATAAGGACATCACTGTGTTAGCTCAAAGACGACGCACGAGGGTAAGCTAACCTGCCATCTAGCTTTTAGATTCTCTCTAACCAATCAGTGATCTGCAGGGTTTTGTCGTCACATTTAGTATCAGCTCGGCTTGCTTGGAACCTCGACAGAGGTGGTACTAAAAAAAGTACCAGGTACTATCCACAGTGGAAAACCCCCAAAAAGCGAGCAGAGTCGAGTCGAGCTGTACCGTGCAGTGGAAAAGCCGCATTAGTTTGTTGTAGTTTTCTGTAGTACTGTGCCCAACCTTGACCTAACCATTAGCTCCAATCTTCTCCACAATGATATCCTCCAAAAACATTAAACATACCAGAAACTCCTCTAAATACCAACATAACAGAAAACTTAAGATTAACAATTCTCCTTGTTTCACTTTGCGTAGAAATACATTAAAATAACACTTAATTATAAAATTCTCTCCCAAATCTATTGAGAATCTAGTCCCATGCAAAGCATGCTGAGAACTGGAAATCCTCTGCCCGGTTTCAGCAATACATTGCTGCAACAAATATTATTCACATAGTCCAAACACAATTGGATTAAGTGAACATGGATTGTGCACAATTAAATTAAGTTGAGACCCAATGCTAAAGAATTGTGTTTCATTAGCTTATTTTAAATAAGTTAATTGAGCAAGCAGTAAAAATCATGTTGAGCGAACACTATCCGTTAGAAGTCTGAATCCATTTGAACATTTCATTGAAACATGATCAAATCACTATATTACGACTGTGTTGAATACCACTTGGACTTTACGCAATATAATTATGTTCTCATCTCAAACATAAATGTATTAAGTTGATTTCAAGTGTATAATGGTTTAGTATTTTCAGTAGAGCTGCTTTCCCTTTTCTTCAGTGTATATCTGTAGGGACTGTAGGGTAGCCTGCATCCATACGGTTTTACATCCAGTGTTTGTGTGTTCTGTGTGAATGGCTGTCCATTATATAAGGCACTATCAGTCATTGTGTATGTTCCTCAGAGAGGCATAGAATTTCTTATTCAAGAGGCACTGAATTTCTGCCCTGATCAAACTCAATCAAATATTCATTTACTGAACCTGAGGAGTACTTGTAACCAATGAGATGTGATATGTAGAAGGCACTAAGTGCAACCTAAGGGTTCAGACTTTCTTCTCTTTCATTCTTTATTTTGAGTAAGTAATTGTTCCATGCACAACAACAGAGTTTTACCTAACAAAGCAAGACCCTATGTGGCTGAACACTAAAACAGGGGTGTAAAAGGTACAGAGAAAATGTACTTCGGTTAAAGTGTCCAGTCAAAAACATTATTGAGTAAAACTGAAAGTATCCACAATTAATTAAACTTGAGGATTTAAAAGAAAAAGTAAACTTTTTACAGAGCTGAAATGGACTGATGAAATCAAGAGACACTGGAAATTTTCTCAATTAAGTCACTTTGATACACAAACTGCACAACTCAACCTGTTTAACCATAAACAACCATAACCACATTCTCAATGTCCTAACTATCTTCATGAAACCTGTCACCTGAAATTGTTTAACTTTAAATTCCACAGTAGATTATTTTATTTTTTTTACATTTGTTGTTTATAGACTGATTGTTGACTATGTTCTCACTTAAATCAAATTTGTCCATCTTCAGCAATTGTTATAATTAAAATGCATAGATTTATGTCAGAGACTCGGTTGTGATTGATGAGATATCTTTTCAGAAGGACGATAGTTGTGACTATAGCTGTGTCTAGGGATGTGCAAAACTAACAATTTTCATAATTGACAAGTCGTTTGGTTGTTTGATGTTAAGGATAATATAATTGGGCTCCGTTATGTTCACTTGACCCCAATCAAATGCCCCCATATAGCCCCATTTAGAGGGCTATATGGACGCTAAGTGCAGCACTTCATCATGGTGACTAACGGATATTCAGCAAATAAATAGGCTAAATAACTATAACATCATATTGCACAAAACTATCGGAGTAAGAAAAGTAAGAAATTAGAAAGGTTCCAGTACAGAGCAGCACAAAACCACTTATGTGTATCCTGAACGCAGAATGATACGCTTCAGCGTAACCAGAGTGCTTCAGGGCGGCCCTCGCTGCACATTCAAAAGCACAGAACTGCTAGATAATGTTGCTCAAATTGGTTAGCTCAACAAGAAGTAGTAATGATCTGCAAAAATGTCCTTTGTACTTTAAGGATCTAAATGAATCTGTAAGGATTAAGAAGTATCATTTTTGCCTTGAAAATGTAATTGAGTAAGAGTACATGTATTCCGTTTCAATAGTACTTGAGAAAAGTGCGAATTCCCCCAAATAATCATAGATATTCTCAGAGATTTGCCATGGCTATTTCTCATGGTTTTGCAATAGCTGGTCTGTAAGTGAAAGTTTCTTTTGCTGTATGCTTGACTCTGATAGGATGAGAGGAACCAGGTGTTGACCACATACCTGTGGGTGCGTCAGATCTGGCATGATGCGTACCTGCGCTGGGATAAAGACGAGTACGATGGACTTGAGGTCATTCGAATACCCGGTGACCTTGTTTGGAGACCAGACATCGTTCTCTATAACAAGTAAAACATTCACTCAGTACATTAATCAGAGCAGCTGTCACAGAGAGTAAATATACAGTACATTGCATAAAACAAGAATGCATACAAATCTGTGTATTCATACATTCAGGACTAGCTGATATAATCAATAGATTAAAACACAAACCTAGACACACTAAATAGACCTCTAATTATTGGTCTCTTTTATTCTCTCAGTGCGGATGAGGAGGACTCCTCAGGACCACCAGACACTAATGTGGTGTTGAGGTATAATGGTGAGATCACTTGGGACTCACCTGCCATCACCAAGAGCTCCTGCAAGGTGGACGTGGCTTATTTTCCCTTTGACAGTCAGCAGTGCAACCTTACCTTTGGTTCCTGGACCTATAATGGTAACCAGGTATATGCCTTAATTAATGTACACATAGCAAGTACACATGTATTTATGCACATACAATTGGTTCTGTTTTGCATTTTTCTAATTTAACAGTTTTCCCCATTGCATTTCAGCACAACAACTTGAGTTAAACATTGGGTAAAAAAATGAACTTGAATTTCAATATTTCAATGGAAGCAAGGAAATCTTACCTTCCGTACAAAGGAGTTAACATAGTCAGTTTTACAAATTTGCTTATTTGATTAATAACCTACAAATAGCGCAAAATATTAAATTTTTCTTATTCATTTTAAGCCATACCCTTTCATTTTAATCTTTTCAAAATCCTAAAACTATTTTATTTCCTGCTGTAAATTATATTTTTAGATTTTGAATCTCAGATTTTCAATGTGGATTCCACAAGATTCTGTTGAATTGTTCCTTACTTTTAAGTCACTTAGGATAAAAGATACTGCAACATGAATCAGGGGCGTAGCAACCATTATAACTGAGAGGGACATGTCCTCCTCACTTTTAGAAATAACTAAATACAGCCATTAGCCTAAAACAAAGCCTTTAAGACCCACAGAAGCCTCTGCCAGCTGGTTGCTTCCAGTGGGCAGAACTAAAGCAAAAGCAGTAATTACACTGGGTAGCGCTCACATGTCACAGTCCCCGTTTTGATTCAGCAAATTGGTTTGGGTGAATGCATACAATGTGATTAATATTAATAAGCCCAACATTAGCAACAATCACTGAGCTGTTATATTCAATCTACCCGAGACAAGACGTGAGCAAAAAGAGTTACTATTGTAAGTTAATGTTGGTAAACGGATGGATACATTTGACATTTTGGTAACTTTTAGCAAGTTTTTAATCTCGGACCTCTTTATTGTTAGTATTGTTTTACTGAAACACCGAATGACCAAGTCTCATGTACAACCACCAGTCAAAAAAACAGGGGGGACAGACATTCAGGATTTCTTTCATTAGGGTCATGTGTGTGACAACAATAATCTTATATCATAGTCATTAAATTATATGATAATAATTTAGTTTAATATGAAAATAAATGTTTTCTAAATTTTAATTCTAATTATTACAGTTCTATCATTTCTTTCAAATAATATAACATATTCTTAAAACATAAAACATATTCTTTAAAAAAATTAAAAAATCCATATTCTTTTCACATATTCTCAAAAATACTCAAAATTTGTCCGATTGTGAAGAGCGGGATTTAGAATGTGTCCCCAATTTTCAGATCATTCCTACACCCCTGACATGAAAAAATGTAAAATGATACACTGTTATATAACCTTCATGTAAATTTACTAAGAGGTAAAGTCCCCAAACTTTCTGTTGTACTAAAAATCCCATCTTCTCCACGGTAACCCCAGGTGGACATCATTATGGGCATGGAGAGTGGTGACCTCTCAGACTTTGTGGAGAATGTGGAATGGGAGTGTCACGGCATGCCAGCTGTTAAGAACGTCATAATGTATGGCTGCTGCTCTGACCCGTACCCTGACATCACATACACAGTCCTGCTGAAGCGCCGATCTACATTCTACATTTACAATCTGCTTCTGCCATGTTTCCTCATCTCTTTCCTGGCTCCGCTGGGGTTCTATCTACCTGCTGACTCTGGGGAAAAGGTCTCACTGGGGGTTACAGTGCTGCTGGCCCTCACCGTGTTTCAACTGATGGTGGCCGAGAGCATGCCACCTTCAGAAAGCGTTCCACTAATTGGTGAGTTTACAAATATTCCCTTTAAGGCAAATCAGCCATACTGGCAACGTCCCCAGGCAGCTTTTTCCAATTATACAAGTACAGCTACTGTCAACTCGAATCTGGAAAGACCTTAATCTCCAAAACGATTTGCCAATGTTTATGTTTCTATAACATATATAATTCTAGAGCCGTATGTATAAAGCCGCTTACAGTAATTTTTTTGTCTTAATTGTCAAATTCTAAGAATAATGTCATTTTGCTCTTATTCCTCAACTTAAGAATCAGTGTCATTCACAGGTTCATACTGTAAGTGTTAAGACTTGGTCTCAGCTCCTAAAGTATTTAAGAGCACTGGAGATTTATCCTTGTTAGGACTAGCATGATGACAGAGTTATGTGGAGACAAAGCACTCTCCAGCAAAGACAGGATGTGTTGGACTTGTATGATTGTGGGATTTGGGCAAATGTGATTCGAAGTTCAGTGAACAAGTGAAATCCATCAGCATAATTTTTTATTGTATCACATCTTTTTATTTAATGAATAAATTAAAACTCATTATTGTGGATGTACAATAACATTAAAGGAATAGTTCACACAAAAATGAAAATTCTCTCATAATTTACTCACCCTCATGCCATCTCAGATGTGTATGACTTTCATTCTTCTGCTGAACACAAACAAAGATTTTTAGAAGAAAATATCAGCTCTGTAGGTCCTTTCAGTGCAAGAGAATGGTGGCCAGACATTTGAAGATCCAAAAATCACATATAGGCAGCATAAAAGTAATCAATCAGACTCCAGTGGTTTAATATATGTCTTCTGAAGCGATGCAATAGCTTTAGGTGAGAAACAGATCAATATTTAAATCCTTTATTTCTATTAATCTCCACTTTAACTCATTCACTTTCAGAATGTGAAAGAATGTAAAAGTGAAAGTGGAGATTAATCATAAAAACAGACTTAAATATTGATCTGTTTCTCACCCACACCTATCACATTTCTTCTAAAGACATAGATTTAATGGAGTCATATAGATTACTTTTATGCTGCCTTTATGTGATTTTTGGAGCTTGAGAGGTCTGGCAACCATTCACTTGCATTGAAAGGACCTACTAATGCTGAAATATTCTTCTTGTTTGTGTTCAGCAGAAGAATGAGCCATACACATTTGGGATGGCATGAGAGTGAGTAAATGATGAGAGAATTTAAAATTTGGGTGAACTATCTCCTTATGTTTTACTGATTTATTCTTATCTTTATTATAATCTCAAAGTCATGCAAGTTTCCATTTCCATTTTGCAAAAACAACTTAACAGCAAGTATTATTCTTTTCAGCCCTTGGATCAACCTCTCGTTTCTATGGGCAGGCGTTCCCCTAGAACTGGTCTCCAGGCGCGTCGTGGTCATGACTGATGCCTCCAAAACGGGCTGGGGCGCTGTTTGCAAAGGGCACGCAGCCGCCGGCTTGTCGACGGGCCCGCGACTGCATTGGCACATCAACTGCCTCGAGTTGTTTGCAATTCTGCTCGCCCTGCGGAGGTTTCGGCCGTTGATCCAGGGCAAGCACGTGTTAGTTCAGACAGACAACACAGCAACAGTAGCATATGTCAACCACCAAGGCGGTCTGCGCTCTCGTTGTATGTCGCAACTCACCCGCTGTCTCCTCCTCTGGAGTCAACAGCACTTCAAGTTGCTGCGAGCCACTCACATCCCAGGCAACCTCAACACTACAGCAGACGGGCTGTTACGACAGGTTATCCTCAGGGGAGAGTGGAGACTCCACCCTCAGGTGGTCCAGCTAATTTGGAGTTGACACGGACAGGCACAGGTGCACCTATTCGCCTCCCAAGAATTCTCCCCACTGCCCGCTCTGGTACGCCCTGACCGAGGCCCCCCTCGGCATAAACGCACTGGCACACAGCTGGCCCCCTGGCATGCGCAAATATGTGTTTCCCCCAGTGAGCCTACTTGCACAGACCCTGTGCAAGGTCAGGGAGGACAAGGAGCAGGTCGTCCTGGTAGCACCCTACTGGCCCACCCAGATGTGGTTCTCGGACATCACGATCCTCGCGACAGCCCCCCCCCTGAGTGAATTCCCCTGAGGAAGGACCTTCTTTCTCAGGGACGGGGCACCATCTGGCACCCACGACCAGACCTCTGGAATCTCCATGTCTGGCCCCTGGACAGGACGCGGAAGACCCAAGCGGTCTACCATCTGCGGTAGACCATCCTCTATGAGGCACCTGTATGCCTTTAAGTGGTGTCTTTTTCGCTAAGTGATGTTCTTCCCGATGGGAAGACCCCCAGAGATGCGCACTCGGATCAGTGCTTTCCTTCCTGCAGGAGAGGTTGGAAGGGAGGCTGTCCCCTTCCACCTTGAAGGTGTACATTGCTGCCATAGCAGCACACCATGACGCAGTCGATGGTAAGTCATTAGGGAAGCACGACCTGATCATCAGGTTCCTAAGAGGCGCCAGGAGGCTGAATCCCTCCAGACCGTGCCTCGTTCCCTCATGGGACCTCTCTGTAGTTTTTCAGTCAGCTGAGCTTAAGGCACTCTCCTTGAAGACTGCCCTCCTGACTGCACTCACTTCCATCAAGAGGGTAGGAGACCTGCAAGAATTCTCTGTCAGCGAAACGTGCCTGGAGTTCGGTCAGGGCTACTCTCACGTGATCCTGAGACCCCGACCGGGCTATATGCCCAAGGTTCCCACGACCCCTTTTAGGGACCAGGTGGTGAACCTTCAAGCGCTGCCCCAGGAGGAGGCAGACCCAGCCCTGTCGTTGCTGTGTCCGGTGCATGCTTTACACATCTATTTGGATCGCATGCAGAGCTTTAGGATCTCTGAGCAGCTCTTTGTCTGCTTTGGTGCACAGCAGAAAGGAAGCGCTGTCTCCAAGCAGAGGATCGCCCACTGGCTCATTGATGCCATAACTATGGCATATCATGCCCAGGACATGCTGCCCCTGGTAGGGCTACGAGCCCATTCTACCAGGGGTGTACCACTTGCCAATTTTCATTGGCCTTTTATCAAAGATCAGAGGTGTCTCGGGCTCCCAAGAGTGACCCCTAGTGTCACTACATCGACACAACGTCTCGTTCCCTCCATCAGGGAACGGAGGTTACGCAAGTAACCATGACATTTTATGATGATGCTATCTCTCAAGTTCTTAAATTTCCCGGAAGTGATGCAGACAGTTTTGTGCCAGTCTTACAACTGTAATTGATTACAACAATGACTTTGGTTTATTATCATTTAAATTGGTTATTTAAATTGTCCTTCTGCATTAAACAGTTGTTTTTTGTTATGATAATGTAAAAAGCAATATGCAATTTTAATGTTTTTGCATACACGTGTACATTTAAAAGAAACTGTAGGCTTCAATTTGCCCATTGTTTGGAGGAGAACATTGGGCAAGATGTGGTTTTAAAACACAGGAAATAAAATATGGCTTTCTCATTTAATTAAAGAATGAATCAACAGATTAATCTATTATCAAAATGTTTATATATATATATATATTAAATTTTTGGTATTGGATCATGAGGGAATGGCATCATGCCCCTGTGATGTATTACCCTTTCAGGCTCACTACTGGCTGATTCAGTGGTTTAGGGTGGCCATTTAAACATCACTGTAGTCCTTCACAACAGGGTGCTTCTCATTTCTCAAATTGTGAATCCTCGTTTCCTATCCTTGCGTCCTTTCCTTGCTTTCTTGCTCCACCATCTTAGGAAACGAAAGGAGGAATCTAAGCAAGATGTTTTTGTAAAATAAAATAGTCTTCCGCATATGATGCTCCTGTGCTTCAATATTTCACACTTAAGTCAAAGCTTATTAATATTCTTAAGAGCATTTCTGACAAGTTTAATACATACACCTCCTATGGGAACTAGGCAACGACACATTGTAAACACATGTATCTGAAAATTAGTGAACTGGATTATTTCAAAGTGGAAGTACGGCATGAAGCTCAGTGCAAGTAGGCCATTGGCTCTTTTAACTGGGGTGGGACTATCATTCCTACAGCCATTAGGTGAGAGGCTCTGTCAGCTGCTTCCACCCCTACAGACGGCAAACTGAGCGTTGCGATTGATCCCATTTATTTTATTATTTTAAGTGGTCAGTCTCATCACATTATAATATCTTTGATGATATACAACAGGGTTGGGCTGAATTCATAATTTAAGAATTTGCACTCTTTCAATTCATGAGCTGGAATTTGAATTGAACGCCACGCCTCACAGGATTTTTTAAATTTGATAAAATTCGAAAAGGATAAAATTTGAATTTGAATGGCAGAAAAAGGAATTAACCGAATTTGAAATTCAGAAAAATTAAATGACAGAGGACTTTCATTAGTCAAACACAACAAGAAAATATCTGACAAATATCTTGATTTTTTCACTTTCTCATAGGTAAATACTACATTGCAACAATGACTATGATAACAGCCTCAACATCTTTGACTATCTTTATCATGAATATACACTTCTGTGGAGCGGAGGCAAAACCTGTGCCCCACTGGGCCAAAGTCCTGATAATAGACTACATGTCCAAAATCTTCTTTGTGTATGAGGTAGGGGAGAACTGCACAACACCTGAGAGTGATCAAGGCTCATTGTTCTCTGAAGACCCACTGGCTAGCCTGGAGAGAGATGGGTATTTTGACAAAGGGTTTTATGGTGACTGCCCAAACCACAGTCAGTTTAATGGTTATAACAATCACAGAGACCATCGCCATGTGAATAATCTCCACGGAAATGGTCACCACCACAACAAAGGTGAGCATAGACAAGATCATCAAAAGAGGACCCATTCATCATCAAATTCTATTGTGCGACAGAGTTCCCATCCCCCAAAGTATGCGCACTACATTGGTCGAGATGGAAGTGATAAGCGACCACTGACAAGCCAGGAAAAACTGAAAGAAAGTGAACTCTCCATTCCGGAAAAGCTCAGTGGATACACCTACGATGACGGCAATGGCTGTCTCAATGGAGTTGCCTATCACAATGATAAGGGCTACAGCCAAACCTATGGAGCAGACAGCTACAATAAGACAACAGCTGGCTCAGCACGTGTATGTATCTGTGGCCAACATCAGAAAGTTGTGCGAAACATTGATTTCATCGCTAACTGTTTCAGAGAGCAGAGGGCACACCAGGCTAAAGGGGCTGAGTGGAAGAAAGTTGCCAAGGTGATGGACAGGTTCTTCATGTGGGTATTTTTCATCATGGTTTTTCTCATGAGCATCCTTGTCTTGGCCGAGGCGACATAGAGCCCTTTGCCCCTTAAAGACACAATCACAAGTGTTTATATAATGTGTCAAAGACCAGTTAGTTGCATTTTCTTTTTTCAAACAATAATTAATCCTGTATTTGTAGGCAAATTGGCACATGTTGTACATTCAGTTTAATATTTGGATTACAGTTACTGCATGAGAGTTAGTTGTTTGTATATCTCACTTTCTTTACTGTCTACTTTGTTCTTTCCACTCTTTTAGATTCTCTGGCTGTAACAATTAAAGAAATGCCATTAATATTTCACATGTTGACGTGTTTCCACACATGTATGAGGAGTAACACAATCTTTGTCTGGCATGAGCACACACATTAATAATGCATAATTACCATTGCACATGTACACACGTCCATACACACGCACGCTTTAATAATGCATAATTAGACCAGTCTTGAATGCACACAAACACACATATAAACCCAAGGAAAGATGCTATTAAAAAAAAAAAAAGTTTTTCTGTCCTTGACCAGTGCAAACATATTATTATTTCATAAAAATAATCTACTGTACAGCCTGAAAAATGTCAGGTTTGCAAAATATTCCAAAAGTGCAACACAAAAAGAAAAGCAGCTTTTTTATATACATACCACTTAACTGAAACACACTTCCTCTCATTTTAAAGCATACTTAACTTACTTTTACATTGGATATAGTAATTTGTACATAACTGAGTCTAGCACACATTCTTCCATGCATGTTTCATTGACTTATTTAAAGTAAACTTATTTATTTACATAACTTATTTCTTTTATTTGATGTGCTTGTTCCACACAATGTTTTCTGCATAGAGTTTTCTTTAGTAATGGTGCTACACAAAATTTTCAGTCATATTTAGAAGGATCTACTGGTCAAAAAGAATAAAAAAGGAATAAAAAAATAAAAAAAGAGTACAAAAGAGTAAAACTTGACAACATTGCCACCTTTAACTACTACTTCTCTATACCGCCACTCCCTATAGGCAGATTATGCAGTCTGCGTAGGGCACCAATCATAAAAAGTCCACTGGCCTTACACGTTTCACAGTTTTAAAGGGCAGATAGCGGTCAATGAACAGTCTCCCTGTCAGACGATCACCTCGCGCAACACCACCCCTCTCTCCCCGGTAAGACGAACAGGGACTGGGTAATAGTAAACCAAATTTTTTGGAAGGACAACACCAATGATTTTAAAGTGTAGGTGTTTTCTACTACACTGATTAACACAAGAGTAAATCACTCAAATAAGTTTTACCACTATACTATTTTTCAGGGTTTCAGTCTTTGTCCATTTATTGTAATCTAATTTATTTTTCTTGCAGGTCCAATTCTGAACTTGTCTTTGTAGTTTAATGAAGAATAAACTTCAGAGTAGCCTCATTACAGGGTTAACCTAATTAGTCACTCATCACCCGCAGAGCAATTTTTCTGTTTCATTGGTTAGTTTTTCCTGCAATATTTTGCAGGTCAACATATTTAAATAAAATCTACATTTGTTTAATATCACTGCTTTGATTTGTCTACTTTAAGGTCTTAAGTATTCATACATTTAACCCTGGGCTACATATTCAATATTCAAACTTAGTAAACTGTGATATTCAAACTTAATAAGTTACTTACTGCATTCAAAATAAATACAAATACATATTTAAGTTTTAGGGTACAACAGGACTAAAGGCCCCCCAAGGTAAAAGGCACTTTTGATTTTTGCATGCAATGTCTTAAGTTTAATTTTGAGATAATTTGATCTAATATTTCATAATTTTTAAATAATGTAAATCAAAAGTTTTTTAAGAACTGCCCAATAAGTGAAAGGGGTAAAAAGCCCCTCTGTTGCAGGGGATTTGACATCTGAGGGGTGACTGAAGGGTCTGACCCATGTCGGAAATGCAGTAACAGTGCTTGCTCATTTAGCTTGGTTGTAATTAATTCATTGATCATTGATCAAAGTAAGTAAGAGTTTTATTGTGCTTAAGTTTTAGGTTATTAATATACACGTATTTACTGACACATACATTCTTAGCACTCTGTGCATTCAGACATATTGTTCTATCGTCATGTTTGTTCTAGTAAGGCCTGACTCAACCTTGAGGGAAAGATAGCCCTCAATTTTGTTCTGTCTAATGATGTCATTGCTGGGATTGTTTTGAGTTTTGAGAGTCATGTGACTTAGCCAGAGGAACTGAGCTCCTAGTGTGTCTAAGAAGAGAATAGCACTCTCAATTTATTATCACCTCTGATCCTTATCTGATGTCCAACTGAGAATGATAGTTTACCTATTCTGTAACCCCAGTTCTCTGAAACAAAGAGTGGAGAGATCCACCTATGGGAAGGGCATACACACCTGACCTCTGCAGAAGCATCCAATTGCACCAAGTCTGGCATGACAGACAGGAGCGCATATGAAATGCCGCTGTATGGCCCTGCCCTTACCTGAGGGCATAAAAGAACCTGCACATGCTACTTTCCTCAGTGAGCATATTTGCTTCTCGTGAAGCAAGCGGGGCAAGCTTGGTGGATCTCTACACTCGATGTTTCAGAGAACTGGGGTTACAGAATAGGTAACCTATGTTCTCTTTCATCATCTTTCAGATCCACCTATGGGAAGATATGGACAACTCCCTGATTGCCCTATACACTCACAGGGAGATGCTGTCAGCCAAAAAGGATGGTCTCCTAATTAAAGGCGGTGCCTGACACATTCTATATAATATTAGCAGGCTCTATAACCCATACGCATTACAAAGAAGGAAGAAGAGGCCGTGCTAAGTGCTTGATGTGAAACCTATGGGGTGACACGTACACAGTGAGAGGGGGAAAGGGTTATGGGTGAACCCTTTATGAAGAACCACACCCAATACCGCATGTGCTACTGGGGTTCTGGTGACATCAAGTCGGTAGTACCTGACAAAATTACGGGGGGAAGCCCAACATGCAGTTGAACAATTATCTTGCAGAGAGACTCCCTGAAACCCAGGCCCAGGAAGCAGCCATGCCTCTCATGGAGTGAGCCTTAAGGCCTAAGGGGGGCTGGAGCCCCTTAGAGCTATATACCATATATATTGCTTCCACAAGCCAGTGGGAAAGGCGTTGTTTTGATATAGGTTTACCCGTGTGGGGGGAAGCCCATGAGACAAAGAGCTGGTCGCTCTTTCTGATATTCTCAGTCCTACGCAAATACATGTGGAGTGCACGCACAGGACACAAAGCATTCAGCCTCTCGTGTTCCAGAGAGGTGAAAGGAGGTGGGTGGAAAGTGCTGAGCTCTAACACCTCCCCTGTGAATTCAGGGAAGCACTTATGCATAAAGGCTGGATTGGGTCTTAGAGAAACCTTCTCCATGCCCGGGTAAAATCTTGTACAAGAAGAATGAACAGATAAGGCATGCAGATCACTGACACACCTGGCTGATGCCAGCGCCAGGAGTAAAGCTGTTTTATAAGACAAATATAACATAAATATTCCCAAGGGCTCGAAAGGCTGCTGCGACAGAGCCTCCAACACCATGGAGAGGTCCCACTCAGGAACAAGCTTTCTAGTAACTGGCACAGAACAGTGAGCACCCTTCATGTATCTATGGATGAGAGGGTGCTGTCCCACTGTTGCGTCACTAAAACCAATGTGGCAAGCAGAAATGGCTGCCAGGTAAACCTTGATGGTTGAAAAGGATTTGCCCTTGTCCAGAAGATTTTGTTGAAAGCATAGTATGTCAGTGACTGAACACTGATATAACAACAAATGATGTGTATAACACCATTTTCCAATACAAAGACCTCGTGTCCGAGGCCCTGGCATTTGGTATGGTGGTGACCACCCCGGGGGGAAACCCCAGTGTGTTGAGGTTGGACCTCTTACGGGCCAGGCCCATAGTGCCACCCTGTCTGGGTGAGGGTGTATATTTCTCTGTTCACCTGAGACAAGAGGTCCATGCGCAACAGGAGCAGGCACGGCTGGGCGTAAAGAAGAGGAATTATCTCCATCAGCCACAGTGATTTGGGCCATCTGGGCACTATGAGAATTAGTGTCAAGCTCTGCTCCCTCACTCTGGCTAGAGTGGTAAAAATCAAGCTAAGTGGGGAAAAGGCATAGAGCAGCACATTGGGCCATGGGTCTACACCGAGGGGAGCATCCTTTTCCTTTAGCGAGAAAAATGCAAGACAATGGGCGTTTTCACACGAGGCGAAGAGATTGACGGAAGCCCGACCGAACCTCTCCCATATCACTGTTTGCTGGTGGATTCGCCACTCTCCGTAGAGAGGGTTCCCCCTTGATAGGAGATCCGTGCCTGAGATTAAAACACCCGGGACATGAGTTGCACGTAACGACAGGAAGTAGTGACTGCTCCATATCCCTCCTTGGCGATTGATGTGTGCTATGGCTGTAGTATTGTCGCAGCGCACCAGGACATGATGCCCCTGAAGGTGGGGCAGAAAGTGTCTTAGAGCTTTCCAAACAGTGAGGAGCTCTAGATAATTTATATGAGCTGAGCATATTTCAGTCGGCCACATCCCATTCACTGTCTGTCAATATGACTTTTCGTAACATGACCACCCCTAGAGGTATCCCGTGTGCATAAAACTCTGTACTTGTCCAGTGGCACAGTACTGATGTGCAAGCGCAGGTCACTGTAACGTTTCGACAGAGCTTGCATAGGGAGCTGAGATGAAGAGACAAAATCCATTTCATGAAAGCTCTCATTCTCAAAAGCCCCAAGGGCACAACCTGGATGGCTGATGCCATAAGGCCCTGTAGTCTGAGGCAAATGCGATACTGCACACTCGCTCCCTCTTTGAACTGTGAGAGACAATTCATTAGAGATAGAATGCACTCTTCTGACAGACGAGTGTGCATCGTAGTGGAATTCAGTTCCAGTCTCAGAAAAGTTACATTCTGGGATGGAATGAAATTTCTCTTGCTCAGATTTATACTGAAACCCAAAGATGCAAGGTGCGAGAGCACTAGTTGTGTGTCTTGCACTACCTTCTCCCTTGAATTGGCTATGATTAACCAATCATCTATATATGTCAGGATTTTCAGCCTCGCTAGGCGTAACAGTGCTAATCCTGCTTCTACACACAGACAAAATACGTGCAGGCTCAGGGCAAGACCGTACAGCAGGACCGTAAATTCCATTTAGGTAAGGCAACGGAAGTCGGGACCTGGGCAGGCTGTACAGTGGGAGCCTGGTGGGGTGTGGACTTTCTAGGACATTTTCTAGGAAGACACAATTTAAAAGCTTCGTCCTCCTTTTTGTCATCGCAGCGCTGCTGCATGAGGGCGACAGCCAGACCAAATAGAGCTTGTCCAGTTTCCACAGAGGCTCCCGCAATGTGCCTCTTCTCACTGTCGGGAAGACTGGAGAGATTCAGCCACAGTGCACGTTCACTCGCGACAGGTAGAGCCATAGCATGGCTGGAGGCTTGGACAGCCTCACAGGCATTATGAAGAACGAGGTCATTGCCTGTGACGATTTCCTTCCACAACGTGGGCGAAGGAGAGCCCTTCACTAAATGTTTAACCATATGTTCCATGAGTTAAGCCTGGTAGGCTGAAAGAAGGAAGGAACATTCAGAGCACGAATGGCAAGAGCCGAGGCTCTGTACAAGCCTTGAAAAAAGAGGTGGAGAAGCGGCCCATCTTGTTAGGGAGGTTGGGTTTAGGGGGGGAAAGCAAACCTCCTTGCGGGGGGTTAAGGTGTCTGGCTATTGACGGTTCGATGGTGGGGGGGGGCACGGCCATATTTTTCACCTCCAAACCCAAGAGACCGTGCTTAAGGTCAAGCGGGACTCTCCAGTAGTGCTTCATGTGCTTAGCGCATGCAGGAAGGACAGGCAGGAGTCAAGTCAAGTCAAGTCATTTTTATTTGTATAGCGCTTTTCACAACACACATCGTTTCAATGAAGCTTCACAGGAAATCATGCATTAACAAAAAATGAAACTGTAATATCTATAAAGTCTTAGAGTGATCATTGTGTAGTTTGATTAAATATGATTGTAAATTGTAAAGATTGTATAGAAATTAAATAATTAAATAATAATTGTATTTAGAACCCCTGTGAGCAAGCTGAAGGCGATTGTGGCAAGGACCACAAAACTCCATAAGATGTTGGTTAATGGAGAAAAATAACCTTGGGAGAAACCAGGCTCACTGTGGGGGCCAGTTCCCCACTGGCTAAACAACATGAATATAATGCCAATATTAGTTATCTATGTGCAGTGCAAGTCATGTTTTTTGTAATTAAAATTTTTTATTGATTAAAAAAAAAAAAAAAAAAAAAAAAAAACACAACACAACACAACACATACACACCAAATCAACATTTAACATTTAACCCCCACTAATATCCCTCCCCAATCACCAACCTCACCCTAACCCCCAACAAACACCCCTGTGGTCTCAGAAAATAATACACACACAAAATAAAATAAAAAATAATAATAAATAAATAAATATATAATAAACATACATAATTAAACTAGACCTCTCTCTCCCCATCCCTTCCCTGAGAGTCCCCCAAAACCGCTAAATAATTACCTCATTTTCTGACAAACAAGTCCCCAAACCCCAGTCAACTACTTGCCACCTCCTCGAAAGCTGCCACCCTCCCCATCTCCGCACACCACTCCGGAAATGATGGTGCTCCGTCCGACTTCCAACCCCTTAAAATAATTTGTCTGCCAATCATAAAACTGGCCAGAATGTTTGTCCCCCAAACTTATGACCGCCCCATCGCCCAAAATACAAAGTCTGGGGCAAAGTAAAATTTGAGTACCCAAAACATCACACAAACAACTCTGAACCTTCAACCAAAAAATCTTGGATCTTAACACACCCCCAAAAGTCATGGGTTGTGTCTCCAACTTCTGATTGGCATCGCCAGCAGGTGGGTGTGTCTTTAAGACCAAGCCTATACAATCTAGAGGGGGTCCAATAAAATCTATGTAAAATCTTGAATTGTATAAGGCGAACCCATGCTAGATGCATCTGCATCTCTAGATGCAGACTTGACATTTTTTAGAATCCTAGCACACACTTCCTCCTCCAATACCAAATGTATATCTTTCTCCCATAATCTCTTGAGAGACGTTGAAGCTCCATCCCCCAGACTCTGAATTAACAGGGAGTAATACACTGATGCCTCATGACCTTTTCCAAAAGCAGTAATCTCCTCTCCCAGAGTATCTGCAGATTTAGGGGTGTGTGTGCTACTCCCAAAAACAATACAGAGCAGGTGGCGCAGCTGTAAATACCTATAAAACTGAAATCTGGGAATCCCAAAATGTTGAAACAAATTCTCAAAAGTCTCAACACTCTCATACAGGTCACCGAGTGTAGTAACCACCCTCACAATCCACTCTGACCAGCAGAAAGGGGACTTATTAATACATAATTTAGGGTTCAGCCATATGCTTGAGGCAACATTTAAATAAATGTCTGAATTTAAACACAAATACCAAGTGCAAATGCGAGATAATGGGGTGTAACTTAACTTTTCCGATTAGTTTGATAGAAAGGCTTTACAATGGCAAAATAGGGGCAAGAACTTCCTGTTCAATATAAAACCAGGGAAGGACTCTTTAAGGTGACCAATGGGCCAAATGTCTGAGACAGAATGCATAATAATAAAACAAAATCTTGGGTAGGCCTAGCCCACCTTTGTCAATTGGCCTATGTAACTTATTGAAATGTGGGACGCTTACCATTCCAAATGAAGGACTTCGCTATGCTATCAAATAGCTTGAAATAAGGGAGGGGGAAATCTACAGGGAGAGATTGTAGCAGGTAGTTGAATTTTGGAAAACAATTCATTTTAATAACATTAACCTTCCCAATCATAGATAAATGTAATGAAGCCCACCTGCCCACATCGCTTGAAAACCTTTTTATTAAGGGGTCAAAATTAACTCTAACTAAATTAGACAAATTTGCTGGGAATAAAATGCCCAAATACTTAATGCCCTGTTTAGGCCACTGCAAGGCGCCCGGCTGGAAAGCCGTTCCTTGGCAGTACGCTGTCAGAGCCAAAGCTTTGGATTTAGACCAATTGATTCTGTATCCTGAAAACTTAGAAAAGGAATTAATAAATCTATGGAGGCAAGGCATAGATCTAATGGGGTCAGAGACGAATAATAAAATATCATCTGCGTAAAGCAAAAGCTTATGTGCCATACCTCCCGCTGCCACCCTGGAAAATCATCTTCCCTTCTTATCACTGCTGCTAATGGTTCCAAGTCAAGATAGAACAATAATGGGGAAAGAGGGCAACCCTGCTGGGAGCCGCTATCCAGAGTAAAATAATCTGAAATTAATCCATTTGTTTGTAATGCCGCTACCGGGTGTCTATACAGTAACTTAATCCATCCAATAAAAGTATTCCCGAACCCATATATTTCCAAAATCTTAAAAAGATAATCCCATTCTACCATATCAAACGCCTTTTCGGCGTCAAGTGCGATGGCCGTGACCGGAGTCTGATCATTTGCCACTGACCACATAATATTGATGAAATGCCTAATGTTATCAGAAGAGCTGTGGCCCCGAATAAACCCCACCTGATCTATGTGCATAAGGGATGTCATAACTTTGATGTCAGTAAGCCAGAATTTTTGACAATATTTTTCTGTCTAGCTGGATCAGGGAAATTGGACGGTAACTCGCTTGGATCTTTGTCCTTTTTGAGGATCAGACTGATCCTCAGCCAAGCTCTTCCAAGGTTATCTCAGAATCAAGAGAATTTTTTTGCTCAGTCATCAGTTTAGAGAGTTCTAATGGTTCCACAAAGTTTCTAATATCTTCATCAGTAAATGAAGCATTATTAAAACCAATGGCCGAGGTAAATATTTCCCCACCAGCAGATGTCACTGAGGGAATGGTAGAAAAAGACTCTCTCTGTTTTATGTATCTGGCCAAAAGCTTCCCTGCTTTGTCCTCTGACTCAAAGTATGACTGTCTTGCCCTGAATAGCCAAAACTTCATCTTCCATGAAAAAATAATATTATATCTGTATTTCAATCGGGTCAATTCTCTGAGGCCATCAAACGACATTCGGTGCTTCAGCTCTGCCTCAGCACTTTTAATATTCCCTTCCAACTCCACGAGTTCTTGTGCTTTGGATTTTTTGGTGAATGATGCACACTGTATGATCCGACCCCTAAGAACCACCTTAAGTGCCTCCCAAGCCACACCCACAGAAGATACTGAGGACCAGTTAATCCATATAAACATTAATTTCGGCCTTTAACATTTGGTGAAATTCAGGATTTTGCAAAAGTGATATATTAAAGCACCAACTATGTGATTTCTTTTTCTCCGTATGTGGCAACACCTCTAAACTCACCAGGGTGTGATCTGACACTAAGATGTTCCCAACTGAGCAATCAACAACAGATGAAATAAGGACTTAGATATAAAAAAGAAATCTATTCTAGAATAAATCTTATGGACTGACGAAAAAAATGTATAGTCCCTACCAGATGGGTTCAAAAGTCTCCAAATATCTGTAAGGCCAAGATTTTTACACAACCTGTGAAGCGTCAATTTTGCTCTAGGGGGCTTACACACTTTTGCTTTACTATGATCAAGGACTGAGTCCATCAAAAGATTAAAGTCTCCTCCCAATATTATATCATGAGGGGTGCCAGCGGCTTGCAACATCCCTTCAAGATCTATAAAAATGCCCTGATCATCAGCGTTAGGTGCGTAAATATTAGCCAAAATCAACCTTTGCCCCTGAATTTCTGCTAAAACAATAATGACTCTTCCTAATTTATCTTTAATCTGTTTGAGACATTTGAATTGTAGATGCTTACTTATCAATGTAATGACTCCCCTGATCTTACTCGAGCCCACACTAAATAAAACATGCCCACCCCATATCTTCCCAAATTTTTCAGCTTCCTGCGGGGAAAGATGCATTTCTTGAAGAAACACTATATCATATTTCTTACGTTTAAGAAAAGAAATAACCTTCCTTCTTTTTATGGGGTGCCCCAGCCCATTCACATTCCATGTGGAGAGAGATAATCTACTCATATTAACATTTGATATTTGACATACTAGAAAAAAATAAATTGTGTGTCAAAAACAATATTATAAAGATCACATTCCAGCATTAGAGTAACAATCAAACCCCAAACTTCCCCCCGAACGAAACTAACAGAAAAAAGAAAATAGTGTGCATTAACCCCGTGCATGACAGCGCCAACCGGCATCCATCCCTCTAAACTCAAACAGTCTATATACGCCTACGAGAGTCCCCGCGACAACCTTGCCGTCGGATTGCTCAAGTCCGGTGTTTCTATACAAATTTTGTGAAACAGAATTACACAGCAAAAAATAGTCTATAAAACAAACTCCAGCCAATAAGCGGAAGAAACCCAAAAAACTTGTAGATTCATCCTCATAACTGTCCCAAAGCTGTGTTTCTCCACAGAACAAGCTCCAGCTGCTAGCGGAACCAGCAAAATAAATAAATAAATTAAAAGTTCAGTTCTTCGGGCAGTCAAACGAATGTTCAGTAAGCTGGCCCATTCGGCTGAAACATGAGTGCAACAAAAGACCCAATCACTCCAATGTCCTGCAAGATATATTCCACAAAACAAACTCCAGGCCACAGGAGGCATAAGCACCAAAAATGTGCAAATTTATCCACAAGCTGGTCCAAAGCAAAGATATTACATAAAACAAACTCCAGCCGGTAGGGCGGAATGAGCATAAAAAGAAACAAAGAAGGCACCCAGCTTCCTCGGACAGTCAAGTGTATGTTCAGTGTTCAGACAAGTCCACTAGGCGGAAACATGAAAATCACCAAATGGCTTACTCACTCCAATGTCTTTATGAAAGACAATGCTTACTGTGGACATGTAAATATTTTGCGGCCATCCTTAGTATCTATTCTCAATTTGGCTGGAAACATCAGTGCAAAAGCAATCTTCCATTGATGTAAGAGATTCTTGCATTCCCCGAATCGTTCACGTTTCTCTCTTGTCTCACAAAGTATGGAAACAAGAAAATGCTGTGGTTCTTCCAAGCAAGCTTTCCTTTGCTCCTTGCCTCACGTAACACGAGATCTTTATCGGATGATCTCAGAAATCTGGCCAGAATTGATCGGGGCCTGTCTCCCTCAGTGGATCTCCGAACCGGGACCCTGTGAGCTCCCTCGATTTCCAGCTTATGGCCTGTTATGTCGAGCAGACTCAGAAAGAGCTCGTCTAGGAATTTTACCATATCTCGGCCTTCCTCATGCTCAGGAATTCCAACAATTCGGACGTTGTTTCATCGATTATGATTCTCCAAATCTGTTTGTCTTGGTTTTAGCGGGTTAGCAGCTAATTCCCTCTCCGATGACTCCAGATAATCAATCTGTCTCTCGACATCCGACAATTTTGTAACCAACTCAGAGAATTTCGTCTCCATGAAAGTGATCGATCGACGTATTACAGCCAGATCCTCCAAGTTTGCGACGACCTTCGCCAGCATTGCAGACTTGCTCGCTAGTTGATGCTGAATTTCTCCCGCCGCACCGTCCAAATTGAATCCCTGGTCTGCGGCCCTGTCTGGGGTATCAGCTTGAGCACGTAAGTGTCTTTTAATATCTCCAGAGCCTGAGGATTTTAAATTCTTTGACATATTGTCTTCATAAAACAGTTAGGAATCAGGGTGTATCAAATCTCACCGGTTTATGACATAAAAAGTATTAAAAACTAGCAAAGTGCGCAGAGCTCGCCATTCACACGTCCAACTTTCGCATGGCGTCACGCGACTGCAAGTCATGGTTTTAAATTTGTAAATTACGTAAGCATTAATGTCCATTGTTTTAAAAAAAAACATTTTTATAATATATATTTTTTACTTTAAGATTAATGACTAATGTCTTTGAAGTCCATCCTGGATTAACTGCAGAAGTTCACATTGATGCATAGTCCTTTGTTAGTTGGCTTTTGTTGACAATTAAATGATTCAAGAGCGTAGTCCATCAATAGACAAAGGTGATGCAGGCAGAGATTAATGAGGTGCATCGCAGTTCAACCTGCAGGTCATTTCGGTGAAGTTCGGTGGGGTCCATCCTAAATCCAAGGTTCAGGCAGTGGCATATGAAGTATCCCATGTCTTACAGTTGGAGTTGGTATCAGTTCATCCTCTGAAGTCAAAAGACTGAAGTGAAGTCTGGCTGGTACCAGCTGTAGTTTGTCGTCATCTTTCAGCGGCACATAGCAGTGGAGTCAGACACCAAGCAGGAACGGAGCTGGATTTGGCTGGCTCTGGTAACCTCGGGATATGAATCCCAAGGTTGAGACATGGAAGCAAAAAAAATAATATTAGCGTAGATGCCATTTAATTTTATGCAGTGATATAGATCATGATAGATGTTTCTGGTTCCGGCATACCTAACTAAAGCAGCCTAATTGTGAGGTGAAGGATAAATTAGGTGTATGCCTGGCTAAATAGATGAGTCTTTAGTCTAGACTTAAACTGAGTAAGTGTGTCTGCATCCTGAACATTGTTAGGGAGACTATTCCATAGTTTAGTAGCCAATTATGAAAAGGATCTACCTCCTTTTGTGGATTTTTATATTCTTGGAATTATTAACAAGCCCGAATTTTGTGATCATAATGAACGTGATGGAATATAGCATAGTACTGTGGAGCTAGAGCATTCAAAGCTTTTATGTAGTGAACAGAATTTTAAAATTAATATGAAATTTAACAGGTAACCAATGTAATGACGATAGAATGGGGCTAATATGATCATATTTCTTGGTTCTAGTCAGCACTCTGGCAGCTGCATTTTGAACCAATTGAAGTTTATTTATTGAACTTGCTGGACATCCTCCCACCAATGCATTACAATAATCTAGTCTTGAGGTCATGAACGCATTAATTTGTTTTTCGGCATCAGCAACAGAGAGCATGTGTCGTAATTTAGCATTATTTCTCAGGTGGAAGAATGCTGTTCTACAAACATTAGAAATTTGATTTTCAAAGGACAGATTGGTATCAAATATAACACCTAAGTTATTTGCTGTAGAAGATGAGGTAACAGTACATCCATCGAGAGTCAAATTATATTTTAGCTGCTTATTTTTAGAGGTTTTTGGTCCAGTCATTAGGACCTCTGTTTTGTCGGAATTGAGTAGAATGAAATTTCTGGCCATCCAATCTTTGATTTCACTGATACACTCTGCTAATTTGGAGAATTGTGATTTTTCATTGGGTTCAGAAGAAATATAAAGTTGGGTATCGTCTGCAAAACAGTGGAAACTGGAGCTGTTTTCTCGGGCTGGGTGGCGGCCCCAACAGTTTTCCATCATAAACATCCCTCCCCTGATCGGTGGCATTTTGAAGTGGTACCTCGAGGAGGATGGTATGTGGTAACATTGCCGAACTGCTGACTGGCTGAGCCTGAGCCAACGGGATGGCCTCCTCGTCCTCCGAGCACTCCAGCACAGCGTCGTCATCATCCCCAGAGCTGGGAGGCTCGTGCTCAAACGAAGAAGATTCTTCGAGTAAAGAAGCCTCAATTTGGTCAGCCCAACTGAGAGAAGGCAAAGTCTGGGGGGCCCACAGAGTTGCAACATCATCGCCATTTCCACCATCCGAGTCATCATGCTCGAGTTCGCTGCCTTGGGTAGCAGCTACTTTAAGTCTATGGTGCAGGAGTTTCCTTGGTAAGCACATACAATGGCTACAATTTTCAGGGAAGGATAGAGCCTCCTCTGCGTGTTTGAATCCCATGTACACAACGCAGAAAGGATGGGAATCGCTTGCTCCGATAAGCACTCTGCAGATGACAGGGCATGCTCGCGACTGCTGGTTACCAGCGCAAGCAGGTGATGAGGGATTGGGGTGAGCCATGTTACAGAAAAACTCTTGAGTAATAATCCACTGAATAACAGGCAGTTAGCCTGAAATGCAGGGAAAATGGCAATGAGGAAAGGCGGGCAGCCATAAAGACACACGAAGGCCAGTGAGCATGGGTGGCTTGCAGGCTGAATAAAACAGCAAACTGACTAGAACTCCTTTGGCAGTCATGCCTGGTGAAGGCTGATCCAAGGATGTGTCCTTCTACAGACTGTGAGAGCCAAATGTGAGAGCCAAATGTGAAAACCAGTTGAGCTGCGAGTATTCCGCATAGAGGTCATGAGAAGCAAATGTCAAATGAGGAAAGTAGCGCGTACAGGTTGTTTTATGCCCTCAGATAAGGGCGGGGCCTTACAGTGGCATTGGACACACACTCCTGTCTGTCAAGCCAGACTTGGTGCAGTTGGATGCTTCTGCAGAGTCAGGTGCGTATGCCCTTCCCATAGGTGGATCTTGAACACGAGATGATGAAAGAGAACATAGTGTTTCAGAATAATCAATGTTATGTCTCTAAAGGCACTTTTCCACTGCACGTTACAGTTCGACTCGACTCTACTCTGCTTACTTTACTTTTCTGTGCTTGCTTTTCCACTGCAGTTTAGTACCGCCTCAACGTGGGTGGGATTATAGGCTGATCGTCATAGTTGCGCCGCCTCTACTGCCGTGACATCATCTTAAATGCGACACAAACATTACTGACCATAAACAATAACATGACTGCTAACTGTTAGCAACAAGCTCATTGTGCTGCATAAAGCAATTGTTGCATGGTGATTTTGCCTGGTTGTTTTAGAAGCAAGCTTTCCAGTAGCTGGTCAACTAAATAAAGTGAAGCTTTCAAACAGAATATAGAGTTAACGTAACAAAACGTACCATCCTCCATCGTGGACTCCAACAACGCCAAGTCCAGGGCACTCTCCCTCCCATTGCTCGCCGGTCTATTGCCATAGATAGCGTTCATTTGGTCGAACCACTCCACTTTCTTCTGTTTGAACCACTCCGGCTGTTGTGGTCCTTGATGGTTCCGTAGTCACTTTTAAGTTTTTTTTAACTTTTCCTTACACTATTGGTAGGTCCGGTGGTAGCTGTGTGCGGCCAACAGCTGATACACTTCCTGAAATACTTTTTCGTTTCACGTCGTTTCATTCGTCTCTAACGAGAGGAACGTCTGAACCTCATTTATTGACCACGGCGTAGTTTTGTGCACAGCCATTTCTTTTTACAATTTGAAAGTCGCGTGAACAAATGATATTGCTGTCGCTGTTGCTAACTTTAAAACTAGCGGGTTGATGTCCCGTGTCGCAAATTCAGTGACGCTGGTAGTGACGATTCTCTCTGACCAATCAGTGATCTGCAGGGTTTTGACGTCACATTTAGTATTGGCTAGGCTCGCTTGGAACCTCAACTGAGGTGGTACTAAAAAAAGTACCAGTTACCAGGTACTATCCACAGTGGAAAACCCCCAAAAAGCGAGCAGAATCGAGTCGAGCAGAGCTGTACCGTGCAGTGGAAAAGCCCCATAAGTAACAGCTTTTGCACAGAGCAACAGTTCACCATGTTTGGATAGTTTCCATAAATATCTGTATGGTTAACCTATCAGAAGCCTGTAAACCTGTAAAGCTGATGTAAATTAATTTGCATATGCCTATAATTACTGTTGTTTCGGTAATCTAAGTTTGTTTTGAGGTTAGATGTTAGATGTTTTTTGTGCACAGCCATTTCTTTTTACAATTTGAAAGTCGCGTGAACAAATGATATTGCTGTCGCTGTTGCTAACTTTAAAACTAGCGGGTTGATGTCCCGTGTCGCAAATTCAGTGACGCTGGTAGTGACGATTCTCTCTGACCAATCAGTGATCTGCAGGGTTTTGACGTCACATTTAGTATTGGCTAGGCTCGCTTGGAACCTCAACTGAGGTGGTACTAAAAAAAGTACCAGTTACCAGGTACTATCCACAGTGGAAAACCCCCAAAAAGCGAGCAGAATCGAGTCGAGCAGAGCTGTACCGTGCAGTGGAAAAGCCCCATAAGTAACAGCTTTTGCACAGAGCAACAGTTCACCATGTTTGGATAGTTTCCATAAATATCTGTATGGTTAACCTATCAGAAGCCTGTAAACCTGTAAAGCTGATGTAAATTAATTTGCATATGCCTATAATTACTGTTGTTTCGGTAATCTAAGTTTGTTTTGAGGTTAGATCCTCAGCTCATTTTCTGTTTTTGCCTTTGGAAATGTGGAGAACTTTGTCTTCAGTAAACTCTCTCTCAACTGATTGAAACTCAACTTTGACTGCTGGTCTTCATTGTTCATACTGTTCTCTGTAACGGGTATAGCTCTATTCCTTTACAATGCTCTGAAGTGGTGGAGACGGGGTCCAGTTCTTGTTCCTCTGAGCAATTTGAAACTTGGTATTGCAGCACTTCTTCTTAAGATTAATCACTTTTGCTGTATTCCTCATTTGTTGGTCCCTTTGGATAAAAGTGTCTGCTAAATGCATAAATGTACATTTGTCCTGTTACAACCAACATAGTGGTATAAGATCATTGTTAAATCATATTTGGTGTTATATCTGTCATCAAATGGTGTATTTCAACTCCACAAACAGCACTTTTTGAGCATTTTCAACTCAATTTGAACAAAGCACCCACTGAAAGCGGTTCTTCTCTGAGGTGCTAAAAGAACCCAGAAATGCCGCCACAGAGTGTTTGTTTGTAAACATTAACTTCTTACAAAGGAATATATGAATTGGTATCTGATTAATGGAAATCCGTACCAGTCATCTTCACCAAAATGTTTTAATTAAACGCTTATTATTTAATCACAAACATCTTCAATCGGTCTAGACTGCAGCCTGACCAGCACACACCAACACTCAGCATTTGACAACAAAGTGCATCACAACAAGTTTTTCAGGAGTGGGAAAACACATATTAATCAAACTTCATTCAACTGAAGTAACCACTGACTGTGCACACTATTTTTTACTTTATCTGTGAACTTTAAACCATTAGCGCTGTTTGGGCCTTTTTTGACACATTTCATTTTTGTTTCTTTAATAAAAATGAATTCCTTCATCTGAGTGGTACAAGGCTTGGTGACTTTCCTACACTTGCTATCTGGAAAAATCTGGACTCTATTTGATGATTCTAGGTGGTTTTATCAAACAGTGCAACACATCATGTTCGGGTCAAATTTTACCCACCATAGGAAATTAATGGGTGAGACTAAAACACAGAGCATTTTAATTTGTCAAATAAACAAAGAACATTCAAAGAACATACACACACAGAAATGAAAGAGTGAGTCTATAACACATCCACAGTGTAGAACACACACACACACACACAGCTTTGTTTTTACTATACTGGTAGTGTCATCTCATGGACCATTGTTTTCATATCAGGCTAATGATATTTTCTTTCTCCCAACCCTAGCCCTAAACCTAACCATCACACAAACCTGTGCACATCACTAGATGCATAGACCAACATCATCTGACCAATTTTTTATCCTTTTTTCTTTTTACTATATTATCACAAATATGTACTTTAGTAGTGAATACATTTCGCCCTCACATGTATAGACAAATCTGTACACACAGACAGATCAAAGTTTACGCTAGAATTTTGATGTTTGAAATAAATGGTAGGTTACAAAAAGCTTCCTCTATGTCTTTTCTTTGTGATAGCATGGTCAGATTTGACTGTAAGCATACAGTATTTTGGCAACACTGAAATCATCTGACACTTCAACCCAAGCGTTTTTTTAAGAAAAAAGCTACAATTCGACAAATAATAGTTTTTATATAATGTCTTAATATATATCTAGTGCATAACATGTGATAATATTTAGAAATTAAATTAGTTAAACATTGGGTTATAGAGATAAACTGAGTTGAGCACTGATGACGTCCACTGGTTACAACTGTTATTTCATGTAATTGTTGTTTTTGTTCCAGTAGACACCAGCAGATACCCCAAATGCATGACATATTTTAATATTTTGGCAATATTTCAATTAACCTAAGTAAAGGTTTTTATTGAAATGAGATAACATAAAATGTTTATTTTATATTCCAAATATTTTATATGAAAATTAATTGAGTAATTTGGCACTTTTTTAATTGGTATGTGGTTAGAGTAGAATTTTAAGGTAAGACCGTTGCACTTAATCACAAACCGCTGGGATTGGTCCAGCCTGAACAGCGCTGAGAAAAGAAACGTACTAATTGACAGACGAAAGTGCTCCTAAATACTGCTTCAGCATCGGTCTGGATTTTAATTTACACCTGAAAATTCCACTGAGAAACATATGGATTTTGAATGGATGTCTATGGGGGAGATACTTCAGTGTGAGGAACAAACTGCTTTTGTGAGGAAACAGCTCATCACTTATCCGCTAATCTTCAAATCATTTTGGAATAAACTATGTGTGGAGCAGTGTTGCCAACTACTTTTAATGAAAAGTAGCTAAAGCACTTACAAGCAATTTCCAAGCTGCTGCTCTGCACTGCTAAAATCCTGATTTTATAACATCAGTTAAAGACAACGGCTGTGCTGTGATTTCGGCTATATTTACATGTAAAATGTTAACTCGGAGAGAAAGTTAGAAGCAACAGAATGCCTTCGTCTGTGTAACAGTGAGCGATAAGCAAGAAAAATAATGGTCAAATTAAATTGTTTAAATCAAAACAAAGGAGGAGCAAACCATACAGATTATTGATTGGTCCTTGGCAACTCTGTTTGCACATGTGCAGCTCATTCACGTCTGTGTCAGCTGCCGTGCGGTGAACTGAATGTGCTGCTCCTCTGTCTGCCACTCACTGAAAGGAGTAGACACAGAGAGAGGTATGCCTGCGGCGGGAAAGCAAGACCTCGCGCTCGCACGGCAGTACTAGCTACTCTTCTACGGAAAGTAGCTAAGATTTGTCGCTTGGTGCTTTTTAGAAAAAAAAGTCGCTAAATCTAGTGACAAAGTCGCTAAGTTGGCAACACTGGGGAGTTTACAACGATACAATCGCTGTTTTATAAGAGAAGACACAGACAATTTTGCGACAGGTAGGTGCCAGATTACGGATCTCCCCATTAATTTGCATGGTATCCGGAAACGGTGACTTACTGTCGTAACCAAGGAGCTCAACAAGACCAGTCGTAACACGCTAGTTGACCGTTACGCTCTCTCTCTCTCTCTCTCTCTTTATTTTTTATTTATTTATTTTTATTTAGAACAATGCAAAAAGTACAAACGAGTACATATAGCAAAAAACATGTCAGGGGCTTACAGGGAGAATTACATGAAAAAAAAAAAAAAATACATTAAATGAAAAATGTAAGCATAGTTCGTATCAGTTGTATAGTTCGTATTGCTTTCAAATTTCTACTTTTAGATATAGTTTCCAGATATGTTTTAATGTCAGTTTTAAATTGTTCAAATACAGATATTTTTTTAATCCATTTGAATTTATGTATATAATAATGAGACATAATAATGATTAAATCACATATAAATACTAGATTTTTATCTTTATCAATTGAGAAACATTTTAACATCACATCACTTTCTTCTAAATTAACAATTATTTTTGGAAATAATTTTCTACCTCTCTCCAGAAGGCTTGTACCTTAGGACACTCCCAAAATAAATGATTAATAGTCTCAGGGGCACTTTTACAAAATGTACAATTATATTCCGCTCTAACTTTAAAGCATTGTACCACAAGTGTCTTGACTGGGTATACTCGATGTACAATCTTATATGAAACCTCCTTCACTTTATTTATAATACAATACTTGTGAGGGTCAACCATATTGTACTCCAATCAAACTGTTTTTTAAACAAAGTTCCATTTAGCTGTAAAAGCAAGGATATCTTTTGTTTGAAAAAGGGAACGTGTAAGGTGTGTAAGAAAAAATTATTACACCCATATCTTAAAAAATCCTTGCCGTGCAACCTAATGCAGGAAGTAAACTCTTCAACTGATTCTAATAAACGACTATTGTCATACCTAAAAGTCTCAAAATTTACCTGGGAATTGCATACAATACCCTTAAATACTGGCTAGGTTCAATTGGAAAGTTATACATATTGATAATTCGGTATAACTACAGGTGCATCTCAATAAATTAGAATGTCGTGGAAAAGTTCATTTGTTTCAGTAATTCAACTCAAATTGTGAAACTCGTGTATTAAATAAATTCAGTGCACACAGACTGAAGTAGTTTAAGTCTTTGGTTCTTTTAATTGTGATGATTTTGGCTCACATTTAACAAAAACCCACCAATTCACTATCTCAAAAAATTAGAATACATCATAAGATCAATAAAAAAAAAAAACATTTTTAGTGAATTGTTGGCCTTCTGGAAAGTATGTTCATTTACTGTATATGTACTCAATACTTGGTAGGGGCTCCTTTTGCTTTAATTACTGCCTCAATTTGGTGTGGCATGGAGGTGATCAGTTTGTGGCACTGCTGAGGTGGTATGGAAGCCCAGGTTTCTTTGACAGTGGCCTTCAGCTCATCTGCATTTTTTGGTCTCTTGTTTCTCATTTTCCTCTTGACAATACCCCATAGATTCTCTATGGGGTTCAGGTCTGGTGAGTTTGCTGGCCAGTCAAGCACACCAACACCATGGTCATTTAACCAACTTTTGGTGCTTTTGGCAGTGTGGGCAGGTGCCAAATCCTGCTGGAAAATGAAATCAGCATCTTTAAAAAGCTGGTCAGCAGAAGGAAGCTTGAAGTGCTCCAAAATTTCTTGGTAAACGGGTGCAGTGACTTTGGTTTTCAAAAAAACACAATGGACCAACACCAGCAGATGACATTGCACCCCAAATCATCACAGACTGTGGAAACTTAACACTGGACTTCAAGCAACTTGGGCTATGAGCTTCTCCACCCTTCCTCCAGACTCTAGGACCTTGGTTTCCAAATGAAATACAAAACTTGCTCTCATCTGAAAAGAGGACTTTGGAACACTGGGCAACAGTCCAGTTCTTCTTCTCCTTAGCCCAGGTAAGACGCCTCTGACGTTGTCTGTGGTTCAGGAGTGGCTTAACAAGAGGAATACGACAACTGTAGCCAAATTCCTTGACACGTCTGTGTGTGGTGGCTCTTGTTGCCTTGACCCCAGCCTCAGTCCATTCCTTGTGAAGTTCACCCAAATTCTTGAATCGATTTTGCTTGACAATCATAAGGCTGCGGTTCTCTCGGTTGGTTGTGCATCTTTTTCTTCCACACTTTTTCCTTCCACTCAACTTTCTGTTAACATGCTTGGATATAGCACTCTGTGAACAGCCAGCTTCTTTGGCAATGAATGTTTGTGGCTTACCCTCCTTGTGAAGGGTGTCAATGATTGTCTTCTGGACAACTGTCAGATCAGCAATCTTCCCCATGATTGTGTAGCCTAGTGAACCAAACTGAGAGACCATTTTGAAGGCTCAGGAAACCTTTGCAGGTGTTTTGAGTTGATTAGCTGATTGGCATGTCACCATATTCTAATTTTTTGAGATAGTGAATTGGTGGGTTTTTGTTAAATGTGAGCCAAAATCATCACAATTAAAAGAACCAAAGACTTAAACTACTTCAGTCTGTGTGCACTGAATTTATTTAATGCACGAGTTTCACAATTTGAGTTGAATTACTGAAATAAATGAACTTTTCCACGACATTCTAATTTATTGAGATGCACCTGTATATAAGATACCTCATTTTTAATTAATTACTTAACCCAAATAATTCCCTTTTCAAACCAATTATCAAAAAAAGTGTTTTGTTTCTAACCCTTATATATCTATTATTCCAAATTGTGCATTTATGGGGCGAGAAATTATGATTGTACATTAGCGACCAAAAAAGTAAAACCTGTTTATGGAAACTTGCACGTTTTATGGAAATCTTATTAATATCAAAATCACATTTCAATAAAAACTCTATACCACCTACTTTTTGAAATATAAGACTTGGTACTATACACCTTATACTTTGTTTATTTTTAAGATAATTTTGCAACCATTTTACTTTAAATATCATATTGGAAGTCTTAAAATCTAAAACATTCAATCCTCCTTCACTTTTTAAGACCGTTACGCTCTCTCACCTATGGCAAAAGCGCGGAGGTTGTTTTATGGGTAGGTAGAACTGTATAGAAGATCTTTGGCTTCCCTCTGGTGAGCTTGTCAAATTTATCACGCCCTCTTGGGTGACGTAATCATCAATGACCAATCAATAGCTCCTCTCAGTTTGAACGTAGAGCGGGTTGTTGTACTGGCTGGCTGGCTGGCTAGCTGGCTGGCTATTGTTTGCGTTGGTAATAATATATTTGACATTATACATTTATTAATTAATCTCATTTTCTGAGACCATAGAAGCGACCTGCATGTCACGACATCGAGGTCAATTTAATTGTCAACATAACAGCGCATTCGTTTTTAAAATATGCGCAAGGCAGTGCAGTTGTTTCTTGTTTAGCGGTTTGCTCATGTTTTCATGGATTTTCCTAACACTTTCTTTAACGCATATCTGAAAAGTATTGGTTGTAATTTTGGTTTATTTGCATGTTTATTTTATTATAGGTTAACGATTCCTGTTTGTCAGGTAATTACAAAGCGTTTAAGATCCAAGACATTTGCCTTGAAAATTCAAAGGCCCGTATTCAAAAAATGTCAAAGAAAAGTTATTGGTCTCTTGAGTGCGTTTAGTTTAAGTTTTATTTACATTTTTGAAGAATATACAAACAACGTATGGGAAACAAATAGCAATGAGCAATGTTATATAATATAATCTATGAATTCAACATTACAAAAAGAAAACATGGGTGTGTCCAAAACATCTCTTATAGTTAGTAAAAAAAAAAAAAAAGTTTTTTTCGTTTTAGTAAAATGAAACGAGAAAGTAAAGAGGGTTCTAATAACTATTCTTGGGTTCCAGCGATATGATTAAACACTGATCTATGCGGATCTGCCTGTGTCAAGATTATTGTCCTGTAGCAGACTGTAATACAGTTCTGGTACCGAGATGCATCACAGGTTCATTAAGGAGTTGTTTGTGGTGTTTTACCATTTTTAAATTTTTTTTTAAATGTTTCATTCCACTCTGTATTACAGACCCATAATGAATGCCAGAGGAAAAAATGGACAGGTGTTTATGAGGACATACAGTAAACGAATGCGAAAGGTTGAGCCTTGGTTCTCACCTGACCTGAAGAAGGCAGCTTTCTCTTTTTCTAGCACTCCATCTGATCAGTCCATACCAGAGGCCACACAACCCAAGAAACGGTAAAAAAAACCCACACACACACACACACTTACTCATTAACATTACCATGTTATATTACAAGACAGAGTTTTTTTTTTTTTTTTTCTGTTTTAAGGAGAATGAGAGAAACAGCGTCACGGAAAGCTAAGAGCAAAAGAATGACTGACATAAAAGAGAAGGAGAGTGATGAGGAAAACTATGCACCGTCCTTGCCATACAGGTCGGGACTGTGGAAAAAGCCACTCTAGAACAAATATTTTGCCAACATTAAGGGGAGAACAGATGAAGTTCTTAATATAAAAATATATATATACACTGGCAGCCAAAAGTTTGGAGTAATGTACAGATTTTGCTGTTTCAGAAGGAAATTGGTACTTTAATTCACCAAAGTGGCATTCAACTGATCACAAAGTATAGTCAGGACATTACTGATGTAAAAAACAGCACCATCACTATTTGAAAAAATCTAGACATGCCCCATTTCCAGCAGCCATCACTCCAATACCTTATCCTTGAGTAATCATGCTAAATTGATAATTTGGTACTAGAAAATCACTTGCCATTATATAAAACACTGCTGAAAGCTATTTGGTTTGTTAAATGAAGCTTAGAATTGTCTTTGTATTTGTTTTTGAGTTGCCAGAGTATGCAAAAGACTGGCATGTCTGAAGGTCAATATTAGGTCAAAAAAGAAACTGCTTTCTCTAGAAACTCGTCAGTCAATCATTTTTTTGAGGAATGAAGGCTAAACAATGCTTGAAACTGCCAAAAAAAAAAAAAAAATACAAATGTGTACACTGCAGTCTTCAAAGACAAAGGACAACTGGCTCTAACAAGGACAGAAAGAGATGTGGAATGCCAGATGTACAGCTAAACAAGAGGATAAGTACATCAGAGTCTCTAGTTTGAGAAATAGACGCCTCACATGTCCTCAGCTGACAGCTTCATTGAATTCTACCTGCTCAACACGTTTCATGTACAACAGTAAAGAGAAGACTCAGGGGTGCAGGCCTTATGGGAAGAATTGCAAAGATAAAGACACTTTTGAAACGGAAAAAGAAAAAGAAAAGGTTAGAGTGGGCAAAGAAGCACAGACATTGGACAACAGATAATTGGAAAAGAGTGTTAAGGATCTTAACCCCATTGAGCATTTGTGGGATCAGTTAGACTGTAAGGTGCATGAGAAGTGCCCGACAAGACAGCCACATCTATGGCAAGTGCTACAGGAAGCGTGGGGTGAAATGTCAACTGAGTTTCTGGATAAACTGACAGCTAGAATGCCAAAGATCTGCAAAGCTGTAAATGCTGCACGTGGAGGATTTTTTAATGAAAACACTTAGTAGTTTAAGAAGTTCTGAAATTTTTTTTTTTTCAAATTGTAATAGTAATTTTTAACATTATTAATGTCCTGACTATACATTGTGATCAGTTGAATGCCACTTTGGTGAATAAAAGTACCAATTTCTTTTCATAAGAGCAAAATCTGTACATTATTCCAAACTTTTGGCCGCCTGTGTGTGTGTGTGTGTGTGTGTGTGTGTGTATATATATATACATACATACATACATACATACAGTATGTACTGTATATATTTTTAATACCAATGTTCAAGAACAATTTAAGCTTCAAGTGGCATGTCTGCTTTTTCATTGAAGAGAACAGCATCATTTACCTGTTTTCTTTTTACCCTTTGTCTTTCCTTCATGGTTCCTCATGAGTTTGTATCTGCAGAAAGAAGACAAATGCTAAACCATCAGTGAGGACTACAGCTGTGAGAGAGACTCGAACAACAAAACAGTTGAAAAGAAATATACAGTCAGTTCTCAGCAGCAGTGAGAATGAGGATGATTCCTTAATGAAGAAAATCTTTACAAGAACATCTGAAGAAGAATGTGCTGAGTAAGTCTTGTAGTGTAAATTCTGTAAGAAATCAGAAAACACTCCATCTCAGTCCATCTCAGTTTGACTAATATGATATTTTGTGTCCTGTTAGTGCTGAGAAAGTGTCAGACCCTACCGTTTTGGGCAGGTATGTCACACATCACAAAAGACCACTGCCATCTATCCAAGCTCAGAAACACACCAACAAGCAGATTGTAAGTGACAGTGTCCTGTTTGTGTGTGTGTGAGAGAGAGAAAATGGTCACTGTTTGTCATTGAAACATCAGTGTTTTGTTCATGTTTCTCACCCTTCTCCTTTTTCCTAGTCTGTTGCTCTTCACCGCACAATAAATTCCTCAGATGATTTCCTCCCTTTATTTTCGTGTAAAAAAGGACTTGCAAGCAGGAAGCCATTCTCTGTGGAAAACCGTAGCTCAAACAAGCCCACCACTAACAAGAACCGCAAACACTCCAAGAAACGTGAGGCTCTGGGTGAGGTGTCTTTTAATGATAGCGATGAGCAGCACCTTCCAGGTAAATGTCCCCTATTGTCCAGCACCCCTTCCCTGGTCTGCGGACAGCTCCTGCACTTGCCAGAGCCCTCCATTAGTGAGATCTCTTCCCTCAGCTTTGATGAACTTTACCAGTCTACAAAAACCAACAAAAGCACTCACTGTTTAAAGAATGCCCGTGCGTGTGATCGCACTGTGCAGAAGGAGGGAATCCAACAGCTCCTAAACTACACAGGAGAGAGAGTGATGCAGAAGAGGGAGGGAGGAGAGGAATCAGTTGTGGAGGAGACAGCTGGGGATGGAGAGAGGGACCAAAGAAAAGAGGGATGTGCAGGGGAAACATCTTCACAGGCAAGCACAGGCTTTGCATATGTGTCACCTCTGTCAAACCTGGAATCTTTAGCAGAGGAGCTAAAGGAGAGGTGAGTAATGCCTCATTTACAAAGATTAAGCCCAGTGATATTTTTTCCAGCTGTTGTATTGCACAACTTTGACACAACATACAGCAGCACAACATACACTGATCAGCCACAACATTAAAACCACCTGCTTAATATTGTGCCAAAACTGCACCAACCCGCATCTCAGAATAGCATTCTGAGATGCTATTCTTCTCACCACAATTGTACAGAGCGGTTATCTGTGTTACCGTAGACTTTGTCAGTTCGAACCAGTCTGGCCATTCTCTGTTGACCTCTCTCATCAACAAGGCATTTCCATCCACAGAACTTCCGGTCACTGGATATTTTTTGTTTTTGGCACCATTCTGAGTAAATTCTAGAGACTGTTGTGTGTGAATATCCCAGGAGATCAGCAGTTACAGAAATACTCAAACCAGCCCATCTGGCACCAACAATCATCCATGCGATTATCTAATCAGCCAATTGTGTGGCAGCAGTGCATAAAATCATGCAGAAATGGGTCAGGAGCTTCAGTTAATGTTCACATCAACCATCGGTATGGGGAAAAAATGTGATCTCACTGATTTGGACCGTGGCATGAGTGTTGGTGCCAGATGGGCTGGTGATCTGCTGATCTCCTGAGATTTTCATGCACAACGGTCTCTAGAATTTACTCAGAATAGTGCTAAAAACAAAAAACATCCAGTGAGTGGCAGTTCTGTGGATGTAAATGCCTTGTTGATGAGAGAGGTCAACAGAGAATGGCCAGACTGGTTCGAACTCACAAAGTCTACAGTAACTCAGATAACCACTCTGTACAATTGTGGTGAGAAGAATAGCATCTCAGAATGCTATTCTGAGATGTGGGTTGGTGCTGTTTTGGCGGCACGAGGGGGACCTACACAATATTAGGCAGGTTGTTTTAATGTTGTGGCTGATCGGTGTACATTTAGCCAGTCAAAAGTTTGGACTCACTTTACTGAATTTATTTCTTATGCTTAAAGGAATAATTCACCCAAAAAGGAAAGTTCTGTCATTATTTACTCGCTCCAGACGTTGTACGACTTTCTTTATTCAATGGAACACAAAAGGAGAAATGTAAATTTATTTTAGTTTATTTTCCATATAATATTTATAATGAAAAGCGAACAGTGACTCTGATCTGCCAAGCTCAATAAAACCAACCACAGTAAAAACAATCAATACGTTTACTACACTATATTCCAAGTCCTCTGAAGCCATTTGATAACTTTGTGTGATGAGCAGAACAAAATTTAAGTCGTTATTCACTCTCAGATCAAATCAATAATAAATCACTGAAATCCAAAATTGTGGCTGCATTGATAACATTAAACTTAATTGGACCTCAAACCTGTATGAGTCATATTGATTACTTTTACTGTGATTTTATGTATTTATTTTATTTTTTTTTAAGCTGGAGTCACCATTCACTTTCATTATATGGTTCAATGACGTGATGCACATTTTTTTTGTCCAGATTTATTAAATTATTCCGAAATAATTTACAAATGCAATTCACACAAAACAATTACTTTAATATACCTCTTCTACTGTGTTGGAGATTAAAGTCATTTCTATATTTTTTCTGAACTAGAATTTTTGTGTATATATATATATATATATATAATTTTTTTTTTTTTTTTCTCCCCAATTTGGAATTCCCAATGCGCTCTAAGTCCTCGTGGTGTAGTGCCTCAATCCAGGTGGTGGAGGACGAATCTCAGTTGCCTCCGCATCTGAGACCGTCAAGCCACGCAGTTTAGCATGTGGCTTGTTGAGCACGTTACCGCAGAGACCTAGCGCTTGTGGAGGCTTCATGCCATTCTCCGCAGCATCCACGCACAACTCACCACGCGCCCCACCGAGAGCGAGAACCACATTATAGCGACCACGAGAAGGTTACCCCATGTGACTCTACCCTCCCTTGCAGCCGGGCCAATTTGGTTGCTTAGGAGACCTGGCTGGAGTCACTCAGTACACCCTGGATTCGAACTCTCGACTCCAGGGGTGGTAGTCAGTGTCTTTACTCGCTGAGCTACCCAGGCCCCTCTAAACTAGATTTTTTTAAGATTTACCATTTTTGTCACCTTGGACAACCTTATTTGTCAGTTACCCAAATGGCAAATAAACCTTCCTAAAAATTTGCCTTTTGTGTTCCACTGAAGAAAGAAAATCATATGTTTGGAGCGACATTAGGGTGGCAGGGTTCGTACAAGGTGCTTGAAGTACTTGAATTTGGCTTTTTCAAATTTAAGTCCTGGAAAACCCTTGAAAATTGCAATTTTTACCAAGAGGTGCTTAAAAAGTTCTTGAATTATAGAAAATCTTAAAATACATTGCTTAAATTATTTAATAAATTAAATGTATTTATTTATTTTCGGAAAAACATGACGACAGACCACTAGACCACTGCTGAAGCAGGCAGTGCATAGACAGCGCTGTCACGTGGCACCTGTTACTTCTGGCAGTGCTGTTCAGAATGGGCCAATCACAATCAAGTGTTACTGGAGGATTTAAAAAATATATATTTTATAGATACTGCTGTTGCGGATTTAACAAGTATGAATCCTTGCAACTATCAGTTTTAATTACAATTTGCTCTCCAGAGTGAAAAAATTAGATGAGATGTAAAATGTTTTGAATGATTTGAATGCAGATCAATGGAGGATTCAGTTGTGTGAGCCGTCTAGTGCCCCCTTCTGTAAAGAAAGCTTTGTGTCTCACAAAATAGGTTATTTCTGACAACATTTGGGTCAATATCAAAATGTTGACAGACATGTCCCTTGACTTTTTTAGTCATGAAAAAGCTTTCAAATAGCGCAAATTTTTATTTTTATAATTTTATAACCTAACCTTTAATGATATGAAATGGCTTGACTCTGTTTTGCCAATTTTTTAGAAAATATATTTGAAATTGTTAATTGCCTGAAAAAAATCCTTGTTCCCTTCATCTGGTACACCAATTCTATGACATGTAAAGTTATTTGTGTATTTATTTTGTACTTATTTTTAATAAAAGCATTAATGCAAGGCCGAACATGTGTGCAAGAAAGCAAAACAAAATGATTATTTATTTAAATAATTTAAAAAGAATGTTTGTTCCTTGATTTCATGTGATTGGTTTTATCAATGTTAAACCTTTTTTTAAACATAAAAAAAAAAAAAAAAAATTTAAATACAAAAAGTTGTAGAAAATTATTTGTAAGGTTTAAGTTCAGAGGCTGCTTAAATATGCATATAGTGATTTTTCCCAGCATGTTAAAAAGTTATTCACATTTTAACTAATATTTCTCACAAAAATATTTGGTGTTGTACCCCATTGAACCCTAAAAATGTGGTGTTGTAACCCATTTAACCCTCATTAGTGTTAACTTAGTGTTAACTTGCTTGTTTTGTGAAACAAAATTAAATAATAAAAGAACAACAGCCAAGTTGTCCTTTATGAATAAAAATTTATGTCAACATGTTACAAAATGTTTACCCTCAGCGTTTATAGGCAAAAAATTAACTAAATGGAAAATTTCAATATTTTGTAAGTTGGAAAGTCAATTTATTTTTGAGAATGACCCATTTGCAATTTCGGTAAGTTCCTCACATAAATCTGTTGTGACTCATGGAACACAGCACATGAGTCATATGGAATACTGTTACGGACCCAGTTTTTTCACTTTTGTTGGAAAGTGAAGTGCGTTTTAAGGGAGCACACTACAACTGCACATCAATTTCGTCATGGATGAACCAAGAATTGTTACTGTGAGAATATGCAGTTAAAGATGCTCATTGTTGTACTTGTAATAAGTGGTGTTTCATAAAAATAAATTAACTGAATGGTTAAAATATTTTTTATTTAAAGTTAACAAAAATAATTTGTTTTAATGACATCTCGAGCATAGTCCTTGAAAACAAATAAAAATGTGCTTAAAAGTCCTTGAATTTATCTTTGAAGCATTTGTACGAACCCTGGGGTGGGTAAGTAAGGACAGATTTTTTTTTTTTTTTATCTTATTCCCAAAGCATTAAGCTTAAATGCTTGGAATTAGCCATAGTTTTGGTGACTATTATTCTAAAATGTGAAAAATAGTAATAATAAAAAAATTTGGTTTTTCCAAATGTTTGACTGGCAAAAACAGTCCAAAGTGTCAAACTTTTTCAGTTAAATAAATATTCTGAAATGTTTCAGTTCAGTTTTTGTCTGTTTATGTGGATGTGTAGGTGTCGCACAGTGGATGTAGCCATAATGCTCAACAGAATAAACATCTCAGACCATCTGTCAGTGCAGAGATGTAGCATGAAACGTGTGGAGAAGATTTCCTCATACTGTTCGGTGTTCTCCATGGCAGCAACCAGTCAGTGCAACCAAACCCACGCTGCTGTATCATCCAGCCACACTTCACTGTCCAAACCATCTCTCACACCTCTCTATATCTCTTCATCCTCCTCAAAATCTCTTTCTACTTCCCGTTCACCTGAGACAGTTTGCCCAAGCCAGCCTCTTATTGACCGTCTTAAGGCTGAATGTCTGTTATCTTGCCTCATCGTCGGCATTCCACGTCTTGACTTGGATGTGCATCCTGATGTCCACCAGGGGGCAGCAAAAGCACCCTGCTTTGACTCCCCGTACATCTGCCAAAGAGACAGTGCAACCTCTCCACCTGTAAAAGAGACAGAGAGTTGCAATGCTAGTTTAAAGAGTCATAGGACTCCTCGTAATATAGAAACAGTTGTTCGACGTCTGTCAGCATCATTCCAACCACCTCCAGGCTCTCCACCTGCCTCTGCAGCTCCTAGCAAAGCACGACCCCCTGCTGTGCCTAAAGAACGCACAGGGGCTGGTACTGGCACTGGTCGTAAAGTTTGTGTGAGTGGACAGAATGTCAGCCGATGGTCAAAGAGAAGTACTAGAGAACACAATGAAAAGTGGAAAACAAAGGAAGGACGAACAAAGGGTGTGTCAGGAGACTACAGTTCCTGGAGCAGCATATTGTCTGCTGGAGCAGACACTAATGCAGTAGTTAGTTATCACTCTGTCAATAATACTTTCATTTACTTATTATTTTGCTCAAATATTTATACTAATTTCTTGACATATTATTGAAAGTATACCTTTATTAAAAATGCTTATTAATAGAGCTGTCATGACATCAATTTGAAGGCCAACCCTGAAGATTTAAGGGCAAAGTGTACTTTTGCTGGTTGCTCCGTGCACAGTATGTGTGACCAAATCTCATCATCAGCACAGTCCGCGCGGCCTGACTCCATGCAGCCCAGATTTTCTTGACCCGTGGACATGGTCCTCGCATGCGCCGATCATTGACTGTACTAAAAGAGTATCACAAAGCACTTGTTGTGGGCATGCGTCGAACATGTTCAAATTAGTTCATGGTCAGAAAAGTATACTTTGAAAGGCAAAGTGGTCGGCCGGGCGTGATATGAACCAGAACCCAGAAACACGATGTATACCTGTGCCTTAAGATTTTTACATTCCCATTTTGTTCTACAACATAAATTACACGCATTACAAACCTATTTGCTAGCAAGTTGCTCTTTAAGAGTTGCAGTGGTTGTTTGATGAATTACACGTCATTCATCAAACATATAAACTCAAATACGTGCTTGACGAGTGAATAGGACAACCGTTATAGTCCTTATGTAGCATATTGAGCTTTTAAAGCACGTAATAGCCACGTTTCCACTATCGGGCCAGTGTTAGCCAGGGCTATCAACTGGTCAGCTGGGGCCAATAGCCTTGGGCCTCGAGCTGCAAGACCAAAACCAATCTGCATTCCCACTATCAGGCCAATAGCACCACAACGTTGACCTAAAATCCACCCTTAATATGGCGCAAAGGTGCCAACATCACGTACCCCACCCATTTCACAAGCAAAAGAGATGCTGGGGTATCATACTCTGGAGACTCGCTAGCCCTCGAAATTAACATGATGGAGAATGGAGACTGAAGCTACCGATTGTTTGCTTATTTTGGTCTTTGCTTGGTGGAAAGCGAGATCTGACTGAGTGAAACTTCGTCTTTGACATTGACCCTGCCTCATTCCCCAGTTGGCCTTCTTTGGCCCGAGGGTAATTGGCAGGCACAGCCTAATTTAGCCCGAAAGTGGAAACACGGTGGTTTAAAAATCCATGTTTGAGTTATGACTGTGTAATTTATATTGTAGAACAAAGAAAGTCTTTTCAAGTAAAGTTAAACACAGACCTTATTTAACTCATAAATTTAGTTTTTGTAGGGTGTTATTTTACAGAAAGTGCCATTATTTTGTGGGAAACATTGACAATAACCAAGAGATTTTGGCTGATTTTGCTTTTGTTTCTGTGCATACATGCAGGAATCAGTGTGTGGCTGGCTGCAGGGCACCAGTGGGATTAGTCTGGCTTTGACCCCACTTAGAAAGGAGCAGATGAGTCTCTCCTCCATCTTGACCAACTTCACTCCTGACACACTCACCACACACTCCTGGGGGCGATTCAAGGCAGCACTGTCCGTGCATAAGAAGAAAACTGGTATGTTTACAACAGGCCAGATAAACCACATAGACATAAACACAAAAGTCTTTGCTGATTTACACACCAAACCAACTAAAGGTCAGGTTTCCTACTGTCATGGAAAACTTGGAAATATCAGGGAATTATATCAATGAATCGGTCTGAATGATGTAAATCATTGATTTATCAGTGAATCAGTCTGAATCAAAATTATTTTTAAAAACAACTGGAAATGACATGGGAAAAGTAATGGAAATTCATTGGTCAAACAGTGTAGGGACCCTGCAAACAATGGGGATTGCCTTAAAACTACACAGGAAGTGTAGTTTAATATATGTACAATGAATCTATATTATTACATTTTCATTTGTGCAAGTCAATAGTTTAGCAAATGAAAGTGTAAAATCACTATTGCTCTGTTTGTTCAAGTAATGCAGTGCACTTTTTTTTTCTACATGAGTATGAACATAGAAAGCAATGGACGCACAGCCCATTGAGCACTGTTGAAGCTGTGCTTCAGTGGAGGTCTATGGCAGATACCTGTATCATTAGATTTCACTGAAATAAAGATCGATGTTCATTGGACATGAGGCTCTAAACACATCAATTTGTGTTCCACCAGGATGCCATGCTTTTCTGGGAGTCTATGGCTTTTCTATTTGTAATTTTTTTGGCCTATCTGACTCAAAGCAGTTTATGTTTTTGTAGTCTGAACAGGACAGAAATAAATAAAATCAGCCTTTTGAAGCCCTGGGAGAGACGAGGGGAGGTAAAGGGGAGAGGGAAGGGTGAGGCGGAGCAACGGAGAGAGAGAGGGAGAAGATCTTGCTCACCGGATGCGCTGTCGCCCGGTCCTCAACCGCTCCTCCGCCCTCTGGCGGATGCAAGCTCGCTCCTCCCCTTCTGTGGATGGCAACGGTTCCTCTGGCTCTCGGCAGCTGGCAGCGACCCCTCCATCCCCTGGCGGATGGCAGCGGCGAGGACTCTGTAACAGCGCATCCCTCTTCCCTCCCGGGTTTCGTCACCAATGTAACAGGGTAAGGCATGGGCGAGGAGGTGGCGGGAACCGGCTAAACAGTCAACGTAAAGTTTCATGTTAAAACTCAACATAAAAACAAACAAACGCGGACATACATGCAACGCGGCCGAGTGCGTCTCTCTCTCTCGAACTGGCGCATCCGGCTCGTCTGTTTCCTTCTCCCAGCTGATTAGCCCGAACCAGGGTCGGCCGTGTGTCCCCGTTTGCGAGCCACCACAATGTTGTTAGGTAGTGAATGTCTCGCACGAATACGGGGTTCCCTTTAAGCATTGTTCCGCTTCAATACAGGACACAAAGCCTTTAACATGGGAGGTTTTACTGCCCACTTAAAATAAAGGACAGTATGGGATGTTCCAGTTAATACAGGACAGTTGTCAACCCATAGCAGCAACTAACATTGCATATGCCAACTCCCATTTTTTTAAGTCATTGTCTGTGATGAATGTGTTCATATTTGATACTGCCCTCATGAAAAACATAATTAGTGGCAAAACATCCATTGCTAAACTCTCACTCAAGGTGCACATACGCAAGTTTCTATTGTTACCATGACAACTAATGTGGACGTGCTAGCAAAATAAACTGCAGTCTAAACAGAAAAAAAATCCAATCTGGACACACACATCATGCAGTTTGAATAGTCAGTCTAAAAAAATCTGATTTTCCCTGAAGTGTGAACAAAGCCTATGGGAGCTTCATGTGCACTAATTTGCAGTAGATCTGCATCTGATTGCTTACTGGGCATTGGGCTTTCAATCAATGTATTTTTGTCCCACCTGGAAGCCAAGCTTCTCTATATGATGATCGGTTGAGCTCTCAAATGGGCGTGACTTATCAACAAATAGCCAAGAATTCAAACGATGACGAACATGATTGACAGCGCATGAAATGCAAAAGCATTGCTGTTGAGCACAGAGTGTTTGGCAGCATGGAGATATATTAGCTGTATATTAGACTAAATATATTAGATATATATTTGTAATCTGATGCAACATGTTTATTTTAGTTTATTAAAATTGGTATTTTACCTGTTTTGTTGCAAAAACAGTTTTTAATCGTAATTTTCATTAAGAAATTTCACTGTTTGAGTTGCAGCTTTTAGAGCAACAGTGGAATTGGGAGATTAAATGCCCCCCTCACTCCTCACTTATTTTTTTTTAATTCCACAAAATCTGTGTGTGTGCTCATGCACAATTCTATTTATTACAGCCTTTCCCACTCCTCGACGCTTGGTTCTGTCTCATCTCAAGACCCCAAGCTCTAGGTTTCCTGTTGACACCAGTCTAGACCTGTTTGCCTCCCCTGTCTGCACAACTTTATCCAGGCTCACGCCTTCACGCCTGCTCCGGTCCACCATAAACACCCCCAGGGTAAGGAGAAAGAGAGCTTTGTGCTTTTTTCAATAAAAAATAGGGGCAATTATGAATATATTTTCTCAATTCATCTGCCATTGGACGGTGTGGCAGAAAGTACGTTTTGGACCCGTTTGTACCTCATTAAAATCAGCGTTATTAAATATTTAACTGTAACTTATTTTTAACTTTCAGGTTACTAAATTTTTTTTTTCTCCCTAGGAGTATTTGTCATTAAAGAGAAGGATCGTTCTCTTCTCTCACTTTTTCTTTTGTCTGTGGTTCAGACTCCATATGACGAGGACATCAGCGATGCAGAGAAAGTGTATCAGGAATGTCAGCAGATTGGCCCACTTTTGTTCAGCGACTGTATCCCTCCATCTCGCATGAAGCTCTGCAACAAAATCGGCGAGGGAACGTTTGGAGAGGTCTTCTCAACCATAAACGACTCCAACCAGACCGTTGCTCTCAAAGTATGTAAACTTAATTTAATCATATGCAATTTTATCGGATTTCATCAGTGTACTAACAACTGCCTGACATGTCACAGTATGAATGAGCATTCATTTGAACAAAACTTTAAAAAAAAAAAAAAATTTGATTACTCTAGATCATTCCAGTGGAGGGCAATCAGAAGGTCAATGGTGAACAACAGAAAACATTTGGCGAAATTCTTCATGAAATTATCATTTCCAAGTAGGACTTATACAATTCTTTCACAGCTCAGTAAATCTGTAATACATTTGAGGTTAAAGCTGTGCAAACTTTAGGAGACACTGATTTTCAATGTTTCTACAGAGAGCTGAGCTGCCTGAATTCAAAGGAAATCAACAAGACAGATGGTTTCATTGGACTCAACAAGTATGCTTCTTTTGTAACAAAATTAAATATAAAATCAGGTGATTTAAAGTACAGTACTGTGCAGAAGTTTTAGGCACTTGTGAAAAATGTTGTATAGTGAGGATGTCTTCAAAAATAATGACATAAATAGTTTTCATTTATCAATTAACATCATACAAAGTCCAGTAAACATAAAAAAGCTAAATCAATATTCAGTGTGACCACCTTTGCCTTTAAAACAGCACCAATTCTCCTAGGTACACCTGGACACAGTTTTTCTTGGTTGTTGGCAGATAGGATGTTCCAACCTTCTTTGAGAATTCGCCACAGTTCTTCTATTTATTTAGACTGTCTCAATTGCTTCTGTCTCTTCATGTAATCCCAGACTGACTTGATGTTCAGTGGGGGGCTTTATGGGGGCCATGACATCTGTTGCAGGGCTCCCTGTTCTTCTATTTGCAAAAATAATGTTTGGGAGTCTAATATTTATATTTCCTATTGACACATTAAAGCTGAAGATATAAATAACCATCTTAAGACAAATGCTATTGTGAAACATCTTTTGCACATTACTGTATGTGTGTATTAAAATTATAAAATTATTGATGTTCACTCATTTTTATTATTTAGTTAAAGCCAAAGTATACTTTGGTTGTCTGCATCGCTGATCAGAACGCAAACAGTATGTGTGACGCAAATTTTATCATCCGCACAGTTGGCACGGACTGCCCATGTGTGGCCCCGTATGTGCACATTGTCGGCGCATGCACCTGCTGTTTACTATACTAAAAGAGTTTCACAAAGCAGTCGTACTACAGATGCGTCGAATGTGTTCATATTCGCTCGTGGTCCAAAGATCATACTTTGAAAGGCAATGCAGTTTCCTTTCGCGATCCGATCCATATCTCGGAAAAACAAAGTATACCTAGGCCTTTAGCCTTATGGTGTTCCACACCCATATGCTGTTGTTTTTTCCGTGGAACACAAAGAGTCCTTCTTTGTCCTTTTTGGAACTTGACTGCCTGTGGTTACTATAAACTGTAATTGTATGGAGCGGTGATTTGTAAAGAATCTTTATAAGTGTCTGTCTTTGTTCCATGGAAAAAAACAGTATATGCATTTGGAACGAAATGAGGGTGAGTAAATAATGACAGAATTTTCACTTTTGGGTGAACTATTCCTTTTATTTTTAGTCTTCATTGTGTGCGTGGACGGTACCCTAAAGCTCTGCTTAAAGCCTGGGACAAGTTTGACCGCCAGAAGGGATCTGAGAATGACAGGCCTGGTAAGCTTTAATGCTTCCTCACACTTTGAGTGCCTAGAATTTAGAGGTGGGACGATATATAGAATTTCGATAAAGATGACGAACCTTATTGAGTCAAACTCGATATTTCGAAATTTAAAACATTGTTTTCTGTCCATGTGATCATAAATGAAATGAAATGACCCGTCAAACCTCATAATCTCTCTATTACTTGATTTTACCCTTACTGTGCTTTTTTTCTTCTTCACTGTTTACAGGGTTCGTACAAGGTCCTTGAAGTGATTAAAGTGCTTGAATTTAGCTTTTAGAAATTTAAGTACTGGAATACCTGGAAAATCACCTTTTGCTGAAAAGTGTTTGAAATGAAAACGGACCATTTCTTTCATGTAATGTGTGTCCATCAAAGATAAAATCCACATGCTCAACTTTAATTGAATAATGTTTCTTTAATATCCTTTCTGTTCTTTACAGTCAGATGAAAAGGTAAAAAGAAAATAAATTTTAAACTCACATGGCACAGATGCGATAAACAAACCAAGAGACTTCTTTCTCGTTAATACACCAGGACACTGTGTGTGCGAGTCTGTGAGATGCTTGTTGATCTCTTAAAGTGACAGTACCATTTTAACAATTGTTATAGTAGAAATGAATGTAAACTCAATGTTATAACTTGTAAATTGTACACATTATTTCTAACAGTGACAGCTCCTATCATTATTATATACAAAATTTCATGATATATTAACTGATAGAATTTAGAATATTTATATTTTTAAAAAGTGAATGTGATTAGAATAATGATAAATAAAATAAATATAGTTTTTTTGTTTATGATCTTTTCTTAAAGAGATAGGTATATATGAGAAACTCTTATTTAAACTTTGAGCATTTATATTGTGTGAACTCTAATTTAATTTAGTTTTGTTCAAAGATTTTTCATAAAAATAAACCATTTTCTGTCATACTTTGTCATTTAAGTGTTATAATATCGAATCGTGATCATCATATCGTATATTGAACCGAATCGTGACATAACCATATTGTTCCATCCCTACTAGAATAATGTTTAGTATAAAAAATTTCTTCCTTTTAATTGTACTACCGGTATATTGAATGTCCATTAATGCGTTTTTGTTTTTTCGTTTTTTTTTCCTGATGGCGCAGATTTCTTTGATGAGGAGCAGCTGTTTTTAATCCTGGAGTTTGAGTTTGGAGGGAGTGATCTGGAGAACATGAATGGAAAGGTACTCTTGCAAGAGTTTCCCTTTGGAGACTAGTTTGCTTTGTTTATACTTCTATTATTTTTGGATTTGTGAGTTATCATTATTCTAGCAACTCATAAGTTTGTGTTTGTGCCATCTCAGCTGTCTTCCATGGCTCAGGCCAAGAGTGTTTTACATCAAGTCACTGCAGCTCTGGCCGTAGCTGAGCAGGCATTGTGCTTTGAACACAGGTAACACACTTTTTTTTTTTTTTTTAAATTTAGAACTTTTTTAGGACTTAAATTTAGGTTTGAAATTTTGTGTCAGTTATTGTTACACTCTGAAGTCCAATTCATGTTAGTCTTAGGTTTCTTGAAAACAGTCTAAATATGGATAGTCGTAGTCATATGGTAATGTGCTGATAGTGCTGATTATAAACAGAACTCTAAACTTTTTTGCAACTCTAACTTAGTTTTATGTAAATGGCAGGGTGGATTGAGGAGGTGGCTTGGCATTGTGAACTTGAGAGTATGTCTACGTAGCTGTATATTGAACTCTTATTTCAAAATGGCAAAGAAATTTATGAATTCATATTTTCCTTTTAAATGTAACACCAGTTAGCATGTACAGAACGATGTGTATGTCAGTGTTTGTTGATGTAAGTGGTGTGTGTTAATTTCTCAGAGACCTTCATTGGGGGAACATTCTGGTGAATAACACTAAGCAGAAGCAGAATGAGTTCATCCTGAACGGAGCAGTGCATTCCTTAGAGACACGAGGAGTTCATGTCAACATAATCGACTACTCGCTCTCACGCCTAGAAATTGGTTAGTCCAAGATCAAAACCTTTTGTCTTACACTGTTTATCTTTTCATAAATTAAAGGAATAGTTCACCTAAAAATTACAATTAATTAAAATTATTACTCATCCTGGTTTTGTTGCAAACCTGTATTCTTTAGTTTTCTCTGTAAAACACAAAAGTAGAATTTTTTTTTTTTTTAAGAATCGTTGCACAGCTCTTTCCACACGACTGTGCATAGTGGCCTTGCTTAAAAAAAAAAATCGCCATAAAAGTAGTCTACACTGTTTATGCGTAGGCCCAAACAGAATCTGTAGACTTTTTTCACATTTTCTTTGCATATTTTGAGGGAAATTCTGCAGAAGGGATATTAAGATTGTTATCTGAAAGCACCATGAAATTAACCAAAATATTTAATAAACAAACATGCAAGGGGTGGGCAATGTGTACAACTTTTCTGAATTACGGTTGTTGCGATTCTGCGGAAATGCAGAGTTCTCTGCGCACACCAATTCCATCTGGGCCTGCTCATGCACTATATTCCAAGTCTTTTGAAGTCATACAAAACCTATGTCTGAGGAACAGAATAATATGTAAGTCTCTGAGAATCTCATCCAAAACTGAATCTTGCATCTAGTGTCCATTCTCGTCCAGTAATAAAAAATTGGATTTTTGGCAATATCATATTAAGATTTCAAATGTAAATACACAAATGGAATGACACAAATTCATAAAATTATCAGGGAAATCCAAACAAAAATGATGGATAAAAAATAGATAATGACGGAAACTTTACAACTCAGTACAACAGAGTGACAGACAATGACTATTTGTAGCGCAACCTCTGATTCGGTTAGAAATGCCAATGGTGAATTAAATAAAATATCTAATTATTATGGGAAAAGAACAATAAATGTAATAAAGGTTCAATAAAGTTATATTTTGAAAGGTTAACATTACTTAAAATATCATGGGGTACTTTCAGCAAATGATTTGTCATAGGGTTTCAGCTGACAACATTTTTTTGGGAACCCCTGGACTAGATGCAAGCTTCAGTAAAGGTAAAGATTGTCAGTGAATAACGATTAAATTTCAGTCTGTTCCTCAAACAAAGCTGTCGTATGGCTTCAGAAGACAGAATATAGCGCACAAGTCATATGAGCTACTGTTATTGTGCTTTTATAGTTATTAGTCCTTTCTAGAGCTTGAATTGGTCAATACTTTATGAATTGTCTGGCAAGAGCTTTCTAACTGTGTAAATCGTTACACACAAAACAGAATATGGTTTTGGAGTGATATGAGGGTAAATATTGACAGAATTTTCAGTTTTGGATGAACTATCCTTTAAAGCAAAGAGGGGCAGGTTTCACAGTGAAAGCACTTTCTTTCTCACTTAGATGGACTGACGGTGTCGTGCGACATCTCTGCTGATGACGAGTTGTTTATGGGCCAGGGAGATTATCAGTTTGAAATCTACCGTTTAATGAAGAAAGAAAACAAGTATTTACCTCACCTTAGAAAGCAAGAGATTTTTACATTTAATTCCAAATCAAATATTGATGATTCTCATTGTTCTTTCTCTCATTTTTTCTGTCTCAGTAACTGCTGGTCGACATATAATCCTCATTCCAACGTGTTGTGGCTACACTATCTGGCTGAAAAACTGTTGAGCATGAACTATAGGAACAAAGCCCAGTCCAGCCAGCATCAGGTGCTAAAGAGCACCCTCAAATCCTTCCACTCGGAGATACTGAATTATGCGTCAGCTACAGAAGCTCTTATGCACAGCAGATTCTTTCAATAAAACGTGTATGTGAGCGTTTTAATTAACTCCATAGGTAGACTAGCATTTTTAGGATTCCAAGTCTAGGAAAAGAAAATGTTCTATCATGCTTCTTAAAAAAACAAAAATAATTTATTGATATACATGAATTATCTAGAGACAGTTACACAGTTTTGGCATAGTATGGCAAAGCCAACTATTCTTGCATTCAACACCACATTTCCACCTCTCCAAAATTGGCAGTCCACTAGATAAATGAGAAATTGGAGCAGAATCGTTCAGTTTCTTATACCTTGTATGATCTTGTGCTGGAGGCATAATGTGCAGGGAGAGACCACACTTAAGTACCAGTGGAGGAAACCTCTACACAGGGAACATTCTCTTCCACCACATACTCTATAACCTCAGTGTCCTGTTGTCCATCATGGTTCTGATGAGTTCTGTATGGTCAATGCATAATTTCTTTTTGTAACACTTTAAGACATTGGGTCTGTGTGTTGCTGCTCGTTGAACAGAATAAACGTGAGATGCATCTTGTAGAAAAGCTTATTTGGTGTTAGCTTGCAGTTGAGTGTGTGTATGCACAAAAAGGAGCCTTTGGTAAGCTTTTCTTGTTGTAAAGGAGATGACAGAGCTCTATGGGAGTTCAAAAAGAGAAGTATTTGGTGAACCACTCCTGTTTTTGAGGGTCTTGTCTATCAGGTCCTGTTTCAATAACTCTCTGCTCAGCGGGAGTCCTACAGACCAAACACATGTGCAAGATAAATCTTCACTAAAATGAAGAGCAGGAAAAACTGTTCTGTGTTTTATAGAAGTTAAGCTTAATTGACAACATTTGTGGCATAAAGTTAATTGCCGAAAAAAATAGCTGTTACAGTAAGGCACTTTCAATGGAAGCGAATAGGGTTAGTTCATAACATACAGTTTCAAAAAGATAGTCACAAGACATAAACATGTTAACATGATAAGATTGCTAACAAACCATATTAATGTAAAGTTATAGCCAATACAACTTCATTGCCATGACGACACATGTTATGGACTGGCCCCATTCACTACCATTGTAAGTGGCTAACTGTAACTGCAATTTTTGTTTAAACGAGAGATGAGTCTAAATTATTTTCTGTGGTAATCAACATTTATGCTACAAATGCTGTCGAACATTCCTTTAAAGGGGTCATGACATGTGGAATGCAATTTTCCTTTATCTTTTGACATATAAGAGGTCAATGTACTATAAAAACATACTGTAAGTTTCAGAACTCAAAACTTCCTCATTGCAAAAAGAGCATTTGTTGAAACCTAGCTGCCACAACAACTCGTTCTTTGTAATGTCACACTGGTAGAAATTTGCATCTGACTGCATCCACAACACATCTATGCCTACTTTACCTTTAATCATTTCCGCAGCCCGCCCAGTAGTGGTGAGCAGTGAGATGGCAAAGTAGAGAGTGCAGGTAAGTCAAGAGCAGAGAGTCAATCAAACAGTGGGCATTTAATGTCAAGTCTTAAAGGAGAGGCAGCACCAAAACCAGGCATTACTGACAGGATCAAAATGAGGGTGGAAAAATATCAATACCAAACATGACTTTTTTTTTGTGTGTGTGCAAAAAAACTTGTCTAATATTATAAGTGAACCTCAAGGAACATACTAAAATAAAAAAGGTATGTCATGACCCCTTTAACAAATAAAAACTTAATTTTAAGAGTTCCTTAATTCTTATCAAGATTATGCAATAAAATTCTCAATTTAAACATATGTCTAGATTTGTCTGTATCAACCTCAAAAATAAAATGTTTTCAGAAAAGAAAAGTCTTCAGAATATGCTGGTGATTACCTGATGTGCTGGTTGTAGTTGATTTTAAGCTGAGTCTGATGTCGCACTTCTTGTGAGGGTGGGCAGCTGTGTCTGACAGAAGTTCTGCGTTCAGCATGAGGGGAGGTGGGGGTGTGTGTCCTTGTTAGGGGGTTCCCCCGACCACTCTGTTCCAAACTGGGTAACCCACACTCCATGACTGTTGAGCATTTGGGCTTGGATGACCCCCCATCATATGAACAGAAGTTTGGCATGCTAGTTTCCTCAACCCCCTTTTTCTATAAACATGACAAGGCAGAATTTCGCTTTTTCATAAAACTCAGCATAGTACAACAGACTAATAATTAGCTTAAATTTAGCACATTTTTCTCTCAGTTACTGTATAACACTGCATTAATTGTTTTATTGGGAATGACAAATCAGATTTTTTGTCAAGGGCACAGAGTTAATAAAACAGAATATTTTCATAGTCCCAGCTAGGGCGATTCTAGAATTTCAATCTTAGGGGGGCTCAGCCTCCAATATATAATTTTTGCACATTTTATGTATTCCACTCTGTTGCATTTATATATATATATATATATATATATATATATATATATATATATTTTTAAACTGTGTTTACATCTTTCAAGCTAGACAGCTAATGCTCATTCATAATATTGTAATTTTCCCTTATAAAAAAGTCTTTAAGAACCAAACCATATGTTGTAATTGTCTATTTACTGGCAACAGGTTTGATCTGTCCTAATCATTGTTGTTTTTTTTTAGCCATTATAAAACAGCACAAAAAACTATTATAATAATAAACATCACATTTAGCTTGGTCGTTATTAAGTGGAGTGGATTATCGCCATATGATGTTTCCCTGTCATTAGCTCGTGACTCGAGTCTTTTGAATCCGTTCAAAAGATTAGTTCAGATTTGTTCATTTTGGCATAATTTGTTCAGTGGCTATTTTAGTAAATCACACTTTCACTCCAGTAGGTGGCAACAAATTAACTTTTTACATGTTTTGAGTGAATCATTTAACCAATGATGAAGCATATCAAGTCATCCATGATGGAAACAAGTCTAATTATACTTTTATAAAAATGTGTGTGTCTACAAATCTACTAAGACTTTAGCAGAGTGTTTAAGCATCATAAGTGTTTTCCCCACAAATGACAACAAAGCATAGCTATCATTTTGTGAACTCCTGTGCATACTCAGGCTATACAAAAAAAGACAACAATATTAAAAATAATTATACGTTTAAATCACGTCCAGATGTCATTGTAATGTCATCATCAGTCACTCTAAATTCATCCAGCTTCTTTCTCTCCTTGTTAAATAAGATTACTGAACTAAATGAATGACTTCCCTCCACTCCTTCAGTCTTGGTCAAGAATCATTCCGTTGAAAAGGGCAGCAGCCCTCCTAAATAGGATCTAGCAACACCTGTGGTCTTGGCTCAAACTCACAACATTGGTTGACCCCAAACAAACCGCAACATTTTTGGTTGTTTACATGTGCACTACCTTCATAGTAGGTGTGAGAGTCCCTGCTTGTGTCCTAGAATCATAAGGCTTTAATGTTTCATCACTGCAGAGAGGAGGATGCTGGGATAGCTGGTGGAGGTCCTCCTGAAGTAGGAAAAGAAAAACTGAGATGAAGAAAGAGAAAGGTGCATCCTGCTTCCCGTTGTGTCTGTGTCTATGTGTGTGTCTAACCACAAGACTTTTGATGAGTTGGTCTCTCTCGCTTAGCTTGTCCTGTAATTTAGCAATGGTGTGAAGGTCTTCTACTCTCCTCTTTCCCCTTTCTTCCCTTTCTCTCAACCTACACACACAAAATACAAATATGTAGGCACACAAACATTAAATACATGAAATGTACAATATGAAATGATATTAGCCTAGTTCTAAGCCAGTGTTATAGCTTAAAATGGTCTTGCTTGGATTAATTCTGTATGTATATATATATATGTGTGTGTGTGTTTTGCATTATTGATTTGGATAGGGTAGGCACTCTGTTTCCAAGGCAACTATGCGAGCCTGTAGTCGTGTTTGGGCGGAGCTGAAGTCTGATATTATGGTCTGGATCTCCATTCTGTGCTCTCTTTTCATACACTCCATGTCATTTCCATCCGCTTCACCACCCTCATCTCTCTCCTCTGAGAAACTGTACATCAGATCCACAAACATCAACATAAAAAAATATGAGCTTGCATACAAGTGTTTCCAAAAAGATTTGTGTGTGGTACATTACTGTGTGAAACTCGAATGTGACTATAATGTGTGTGGCCAATTACTGTACTGATACTGTTTGACACTGAAATAGTGATAGTGTCCCTAGTCTCTTTCTCAACTTTCTCAAAACGGAACGCTACAATCTGATTGGCTGGCTTTATGCCATTTTCAGGAGTCAGGGTGCACAGGTGGTTATTGTTACTACTGTGAAACAAGTAGTGTGCTCACTGGGCTATATCCTATTGACTCGTTCCTATACGTCACTTAAAGCCAACTGTGGTTGGTTACTTGGTTACTTCCTGTGTGAGTCTGTGGCCATTTTGTCACTTATCTAGAGACTGACCAATATTGTTTTGTTTTGTTTCCTCATCCTGACACTAATTGTATTTTAATGTCTGATAACCTATATGCATAACCAATACTTAATTATTGTTTTTTTTTCTGCTTCTAGACAAAATAATAACTAAATCATTCATCACTTGTTAGCTTGTAACATTCATAGCTTGTTCTACGGGACTAACATTGCACATAATTTAACCTGTTTTATTGGCAATATACACTTGTTCAAGGCTCTTCAAAAAGTTTTTTGAAATCTAAGACTTTGCACAATTTGTCTTCCGCTTTGTGAGTTTATTTTTATTTGCAATTTATGATAAATCTGATATTAAGGAACCAATAACAAGAAGTGGAATCATGGACATATTGGTCAAAATGATTATTGTTTTATCTCTATATTCATGTGAGTGTGGTCATCTCATCACTAACCCGTGAGTGAGTGTTTGTGGTCATCTTGTTACTAACCTCCTGTGTTTGTGTTTATCTCGTTCTTCTCTTTGTGCACTCATTGTGTTCATTTGTTCTTTCAGATCTTCATTATCTCTCTTTAGCTCCTGTACCTCACTGCTCTTCTCATCCAACTGTCTCTCTAATGACTGTAAGCGGTTCTGCTGCTTCAGATCCTGAGGAGAAGAGAGTCATGTGGTGATGCACTCATTAAGACAGTGTACGTGTGTGTGTGCCCATAGTCATCTCCCTGCTGAAAAATCCAGCTTAAGCTGGTAGTTGTGTTTTGGAACATGGTAGCTGGTCAAAGCTGGTTAAGAGCTGGTCCAAGCTGGTTGACCAGCTATCATGTTCCAAAAACCAGCTTGACCACCTTGAGCTGCTATGACAAGCTGGTAGCTGGTCTAAGCTGGTCTCCCAGCTTGGACCAGCTAATGACCAGCTTGGACCCACTCATGTCCAGCTTGGACCAGCAAGAAACCAGCTACCATGTTCCAAAACATAGCTACCAGCTTAAACTAGATTTCCAGCAGGGTGTAGCTCTGTTTGGGGAAATCTGTGTGTGTACCTGCTGCAGGGCCATCATTTGTGTATGTGTATGTATTTCGTTCTGAAGGTCCTCAATCTGTTGCATGTGTCTCTGGGTGACCTGTCTCACCCACTCAGTGTGCTGTTGGGTCAGCTCTGCCTTCTGCTTGTCTGTAAACACACATACACATATAGTCAGAACACATTAGAGCACTTGCTTACAGAGGTAGCACTCAACACCATTTTATTATGTGTCGTCTTTCTCAAAGTATATATGATAGCAAGACGGTTAGTTTGAGGTTTAGAAATGCACTCTGTAGCTCTGTTCTAAAACTTAGTGAGCTGTCTTACTGCCTACAAGGGCAGCATCCTAACCACCATGGAACCTTGTAAGTAACAGATTTGAAATACGTTACATAGGCAGTAACTCCACATGCCACAAAAACAGCACTCCACATCGGTGACTTGACACAATTGATTTCAATAGATTTGAACGTTGAGCATGTTGCTAAGCTAACAGTGTGATCACTTACAAAAATCAAGAGTTCTGGTGAACTTGCCACAAATTCGGCACTCATTTTCACATGTAAATGAGCTTTGCGGCAAACTCTTCATTGTCGCCAAAGGTTTGCTGCAGGTTCAGCAAATATTTGCTGTCAGAACAATAGATTTTTTTGTAAGTGATACTCTAATAAGAATAAAAATACACACAAATATTGTATAAAATAATCCAAACTATACACCTACTGTTACTTAATTGATACTTTTCAGTATTTACTTTTCAGGTGACATTTCTCTTGCCTCACCCACCATATTGATTTTTTTTTTCACTGAGCTTGTCACTATGGGTAATGGGACTGCCTTCTCAGCAAAGGATACATGTGATGCTGCCATACAAATTGGTCAAAACAAGGTATCAGGGAATTATTAAAGGAACAGTTCACCCCAAAATGAAAATTTCCATCATTTATTAATTAACGTCCTATTGGCTGAATTAATTTAAATCCAAATGGGAAAAAGGAAGTGTCTCATATCTTCTGTGTGCATTGTATGATTTACATCAACATTGAGCCAAATGTTTGGCCTTGTGGGCTGATCACATTGACGTGGCTATTGTGGGTCACGTTCATAGCACCACCAACTGGCGGAAGGAAGTGTGGCACATTTAACAGACTTCGAAATATCTCTCTTATGTTTACCTGAATTGCTTAATTTTTTTTTAGAATAATGTCAAGACAGTGCAGATTTAAAATTCTTGATTATTGATTCTTGATAAATAGTGTTGCCATGGCAATGCATTAAACGTTTTTATGTATATTCACATGTTTTTGAGGTACTTGGCATGCTTGAATTTTCATGATATTTTTCACACACATCAGAGTTGTTGGCCATTAGGCCTGGGCAAAAGTTAACATATGGGCATGACTGGAGAGCTCTGTAGTGCCACCTTTTGACAAAAGTGGTGGGGTCAGTTTCTTCTACGGTCACCAAACTTGCTACATATATTGTTCTCATCATGCTGGAAAACTTTCAAGACTACAGTTATTAGCTTCGCCCAACAGGTAGTTGCCATTTTGGATTGAATGTGCATTTTTTGAAAGTTGCAGGCCCTGAACTTTTGAATACTTCTCCTAGGGGATTCATGTGACTGTCACCAAATTTAGGCAACATTATGCCAAGACTAGATACTAAAAGATACCAAATTCAAACAGATTTTTGTTATATATCGAACAGTGTTGCCATGGCGACACAATAAATTAAGGGCAAAAATGTGAAACAGGAAGTTCCTTATATTTTCTGTGTGCACTGTGTGATTTTGATGAAAATTCAGCTGTATGTTTGGTAATGGGGGCTGATCACATTTATGCGGCTATTATCGGTCACGGCCATAGCACCACCAACTGGCAGCAGGAAGTGTGGCACTTACAACAGACTTTGAAATAATCCTCTTAAATTTACCCAAATCGATTCAAAGTTGTTTAGAATAATGTCAAGACACCGCTGATGTAAAATTGTAAAGGGATACTTGATATCTTGAAAAGCGTTGTCATGGCAATGGATCAAATTACATGATGTTGTATTGTATTCAGGTGCATTTGACAAACTCAGCCATATGTTTAATAATGCTTATGGCATGAATGGCTATGATGGGTCATGGTCATAGGGCCTCTAGCTGACAACAATAGATGTTCAAGGGTATTAAAAACTTGCCATAATTACACATTTATTTCATTTGCCACACACATCAAAGTTGTTAACCATTATGTCTGAGCAGAAGGTAAGACATAGTGTCTTGTTTACCCAACCAAATGCATGTGTCCCTCATGCATTGTTGTCCGAAAGCCACCGGGTGGAAATGGACCCATAGTGCTTGGGCCCGTCATCTCTTCTTGCGGATGTATTTTTAATTGTTGGTCTTTTGTAATCATGCACTACATGGACATCTTTGATCGTTTTGATGCTTTTTCAGTGATGTGCACCACATTTTAAGAGCAGTACAAGTGCGACTTGTACAAACACGTCTCATTCTGCTGTTGCCACTGACTTGGAGAAACACAAGCAGTCCTGTGTGTAACAGAAGGTGTGAGATGTGAAGACCAGCATCTGCTTTGGCCTGTTGAAGCACCCAACATCATGGATTGTATTACAGTCACAGTATGATTCAAGCTTTGCAAAGGAACTGTTATTGAAGGATGGGGCAGTTAAAACACTATTGGACTGCAAATCCATAAGTAAACTATTTTATTCATGAATATTTCATATCTCATGAATTTTTAATATTTTATGGTGCTGCTTGAATGAACAGTTTAATATATTCAGATGAAATGTGTTGGGTGTATGTTATATGTTAACTCTGAAATGTAGTGTGGAGTTGGTTCATTTTCTACGGATTGCATTTCAAATATAACTGTATTGGAAGGGTTGCACGATGTTAGCCAATCAAAACAGTGGGCATTTACATTGAAGTCTTAAAGGGCCAGACAGCTTAAAACCGAGGGTTTCAGACAGAGGGCCAGAGACAGGGTGGAAAATTATTATATATGACTAAATTATAACTGTTTTGGTAAAAAAAAAAAAATTATACTAAAATTATAAGTGGACCTCAGGGAAGATAATGAAATTATATATATATATATATATATAAAAAGAAAAAAAAAAAAAAGAGTATGTCATGACCCCTTTAAGATGCCGACAGTGTGGAACAGCCTTAATGTCAGGAGCGTGCCTATGATGCCTGAAAATGCTGTCTCCACAGGCAGCTCAATAGGTTTTGGAACAGAGCATATATTTGTGTGTGTGTAGTTACCTAGCTGTAGTTTGTGCTGAGTGAGCAAGCGTTGCCTCTCTGACTGAAGGTCTTCACTGGCTTGTGTTTCCAGGGCCTGAAGAGCACGCTGGTGATTAAGTCTCTCTGCATGTAACAACTCCTCCTCTCGCTCACGCCACCCCCGCTTCTCCCTCTCCTTGTCCCTCTCTCCTGCAGCCTCTCTGTCCTCCTCATCCTCATCTTCTTCTCGTACCACCTACAGTACTCAGAGACATGGAGAATGCAAAATCACTGACAACACAACATAAAGTATTCATTCCATCCTACACAAGGGTAGGTGTATGTGTGTGGATACTGGGGGTTCCTAACCCAGAGGAAAATTTAACTGCTCTCTCAGGAGTTCTCAGTTATTGTTTTTTGTTTTCTCCCCTTTTTCTCCCCAAATTGGAATGCCCAATTCCCAATGCGCTTTAAGTACTCGTGGTGGCGTAGTGACTTGCCTATATCTGGGTGGTGGAGGACAAATCTCAGTTGCCTCCGCATTTGAGACCGTCAATCCACACATCTTATCATGTGGCTTGTTGAATGTGTTACCGCGGAGACATAGCGTGTGTGGAGGCTTCATGCTATTCTCCATGGCATCCACGCACAACTCACCACGTGCCCCACCGAGAGCGAGAACCACATTATAGCAACCACGAGGAGGTTACCCCATGTGACTCTACCCTCCCTAGCAGCCGGGCCAATTTGGTTGCATAGAAAAGACCTGGCTGGAGTCACTCAGTTCACCCTGGATTCGAACTCTCGGCCCTTAGTTATTGGTTTAAAGTATCATCTCTGTCTCAAATTTGTCTAAAATTCCTATGGAGACACATCATCATTTGAATCTCTGGACAGCTCCATTGAATTTGCACCTGTAACTGTTGCCTCATAAGCCTCTCCTTCTCCTGAATGGTGGAATGAAGCTGAGCTCTGAGCGAGCTGTTCATATCTCTTGTCTTTTGGATCTCCTGCTTCACCCGTTCCATTTCTCCATCACTATAACGCCTTTCCCTCTCTCCCTCCATCTTCTCTGAGAGTACTCTCCTATCCTCCAACTTAACAGACAAACAGAAAAAATAATACAGATCAAGTGTGTACTTCTGTGGAATTGATCTGAAGACTACGATTGACAGTGATGGAGAGTGTGTGTTACCTGAGTCTGCAGTTCTTCTACTCTGTGTTGCCACTGTTGGTTGATCTTTTTGACCTCTTCCTCTCTCTCTCTCTTCAGCTCCGCTACCTGATCAGAGAACTGCTTCTCAAACTGTAGCCTACACACATACATTTAAATAAATAAAATGGCACCCTTACACTTTTTATATATATTAGAAACTAGGGCTGTCAATGTTAACAGTTAAAGGAATAGTTTACTCAAAGCTTAAAAAAAATCACCCAAAAGTATCAAAAAAGTATCATGTGGCCCAGTCAGAGTCCTGACCTCAACTCTATTGAACATCTGTGGAGAGACATGAAAATAGCTGTCCATCGCCGATTCCCAACTAACTTGGTTCAGCTTGAGCAATTTTGCAAGGAGGAATGGACTAATATTGCTCCATCATGTTGTGCATGATAGTTGAAAGACACTTATCCAAAAAGGCTGATGGCTTAGCAGCAAAAGATGATTTAACCAAGTATCAAAGTATGGGGGATGAATAATTTTTTTATTCTCAATTTTAGTTTTAGATTTTAATTTTTGTTGTTGCTGTTGTTAATTTTAAGAGGTTTTGGACATTTTGTTCTGTTTGTCATGATATACTGTGTACCAGCAGGGGAAAAATGTCATACATTAATATATTGTAAATTTGGAATCTGACGTAAAAAAAAAAAAGTGTGAACACTGCACTGCATATGGAATAATGTTCAGATTTTGCTGTTTCGGAAAGTAATTGGTACTTTAATTCACCAAAGTGTCATTCAACTGATCACAAAGTATAGTCAGGACATTACTGATGTAAAAAAACAGCACCATTACCATTTGAAAAAAGTCTTTTATTTATTTATTTTTTATTTTCTCCCCTTTCTCCAATTTGGAATGGCCAATTCCCAATGCGCTCTAAGTCCTCATGGTGGCGTAGTGACTCGCCTCAATCCGGGTGGCGGAGGACAAATCTCAGTTGCCTCCGCGTCCGAGACCGTCAATCCACGCATCTTATCATGTGGCTTGTTGAGCACGTTACCGCAGAGACATAGCACGTGTGGAGGCTTCACGCCATTCTCCACGGCATCCACGCACAACTCACCACACGCCCCACTGAGAGCGAACCACATTATAGTGACCACGAGGAGGTTACTCCATGTGACTCTACCCTCCCTAGCAACTGGGCCAATTTGGCTGCTTAGGAGACCTGGCTTGAGTCACTCAGCACGCCCTGGATTCAAACTCGTGACTCCAGGGGTGGAAGTCAGTGTCTTTACTCGCTGAGCTACCCAGGCCCCCATGAAAAAAGTAATTTTTGATAAAATCTAGACAGGCCCCATTTCCAGCAGCCATCACTCCAACACTTTATCCTTGAGTAATCATGCTAAATTGCTAATTTGGTACTAGAATATCACTTGCCATTATATCAAACACAGTTGAAAGCTATTTGGTTTGTTAAATGAAGCTTAACATTGTCTTTGTGTTTGTTTTTGAGTTGCCACATTATGCAATAGACTAGCATGTCTTAAGGTCAATATTAGCTCAAAAATGGCAAAAAAGAAACAGCTTTCTCTAAAACCTCATCAGTCAATCACTGTTTTGAGGAATGAAGGCTATACAATGCTTATACAATACAAATTGCCAAAAACCTGAAGATTTCATACAAAGGTGTACACTACAATCTTCAAAGACAAAGGACAACTGGCTCTAACAAGGACAGAAAGAGATGTGGAAGGCCAGATGTACAACTAAACAAGAGGATAAGTACATCAGAGTCTCTAGTTTAAGAAACAGATGCCTTTGGTCACGCTTTGCCTAGAATTTGCAGAAATGTACTCTTGACATTTTCTCAACCAAATTCTTGAGGTATCACCCTGGGATGATTTTTAAACAGTATTGAAGGAGTTCCCATCTACGTTGGGCACTTATTGGCTACTTTTCTTTATTATTTGGTCCAAGTCATCAATTTCAAACTTTTTTTTTTTTTTTTATTATTAAATTTTAGTTTTATAATGAAATAAATTAATATGGTGGCACAATTATATTTTTGTCTACAAAATTAATTTCAAACATTTAAGCATATGCCTTCAGATCAAAAGATTTTTAAGATCATGAGAAACATTTCAGTCAAGTGTTTCAAAACTTTTGACCGGTTGTGTGATATCTATATATATATATATCTATATATATCTATATATATATATCTATATATATATATATATATATATATATATATTAGGGGTGTAACGCTTAATCGATCTGGATCGATGCATCGATCCAATAACCAACAATCCAATGTTATTGATACAATGTGTAAATATTGATATAGACATTTTTTTAAGATGTACCTTTATTTTAATACTCTCATGTTAGCCACGTCCGTACGCATTTCCGTCAGGTGATGAAGCAACCTTATTACATTCATTTGACATTATGAGCACTAAATATGCTTTTCATGTGGGACACGGATGTGCGCGGGGTCTTTGAAGCCAAATTGTGCTCTGCTATCCCCAACCGGGCTTCCCGCGAAATGCGAGCTCCAGTGACAGAGTAAGTGCAAACACGTCAACCGGGCGCTCCTTAAAATGTGAGCTCTCCTGACAAACGCAGAGCGGCTAACATGCGCGATTAAATCGGTCTTCCGTCGATATCGTTGCGCATGCGACCCATTTGAATTTTACATGAGAATTTGCTATTTTAAAGTACCATGGGGCAGTTCAGCCATCATGTGAAACATCTTGACAACGATGACATTCTGAACAGCACTAACGAGGGAAAGTGAAACACCTGCTCAGCTCCAGCATCAGTTATAAGACATATTACATCAAGAACTTTACTAACATTTATTCCAGTTGACTGTAACAGAATTTTTTATTACAACTGTGGAAGTTGTAGCCAAGAAAACCACGAATAGTATGGATAGTTGGAAACAAGTCATTGAATTGGATTAAACTGAAAAAATAATCTGTAATCAAACGATTGATGATCACTTGTGTGTGACATTATTTTTTATATTATTATCTGTGTAATTTTTTTCAACATCTGAAGTACCTTATTTTATTGTCGATGCCCCGATGTGGATACTAAATTTGCACTTTTCAGAGAGCTCAATAAAATATTTTAATTATATTTTGGTTGCATTTGAGGGCAAAACAATTTGACTGATTGTGTAAAATAGGCACATAATACCAGAATATCAATTACAGGGCCCTGAATCAAATCAAATCGAAATCATATCGTGGCAGACTTTGAGGTATCGGCAAATATCGGATCACAGGGCACAGAATCTATATAAGATTGTATCGTGATGAAACGTCCGATTTACACCCCTAATGTGTGTGTGTGTATATATATGTGTGTGTGTGTGTGTGTGGTATATACTGTATATACAGTATGCATATGTATTCCACTACAAGTTTAGTCATCACAAAAAAAAACAATATTTACACAAATAATTTTGCATTAGCTATTGGAATATTTTGATTGACAGCCCAAGAAACACAACAGTAATCTGAACCACTCTCTCTTTCCCTCCCCCCATTTCTCTCTTCTGTGCTGTCTTTCTTACACACCTGGTCCTCTCCTCTGTTCCGTGATTGGACTGTTGTAGGATGTCTCTCTCTTGCTGTAGAGCAGATATCTCTGCCTGCAACCCTTCATTGAGCGCAGCAAACTCCTCCTGTAGGAGACATAAAAAGAAAGAAGGACAGGGATGAACAGATAAAAGGATAGATCCATGGATTAGGTTGCAAGGTATATGTTGATGTCTTTGTTGGATGTCCTCCATTTCATTCCATCTCCTTTGGGCGGCACAGATCTGCTGAGATCAGCAGATCCCTGTGCTGCCTTGAGGGACTTGCAGACCAGTGTGTATGTGTGACAGACCTCTGCAGTAATGCAAAGGGACATCGGTGACCCTCTGTTCACATGTCAGAGTCAGATGAAAGCATACGTTGAATAAGCAAAGCTAGTACCTTTATTCGGTGCATGCTGCTGTGTGTGTTTTCCAGTTCTTCTCTCACTCTTACACACTCCGGGCCACATGCCGACTGCCGCTCCACCTCTGCACTCTCTTCTCTCTCTTTTGCCCTTTCCTTCTCCTCTTCTCTTTCTCTCTCCAATGTCTGAATCACCCCCTCCAATTTCGCTATCTGCAAGCCAAGCAAACTCAGATCAGCACAGACCAATAAGGACCATGAGAGCATGTGAAAACAGCTCAAGTTTGGTTTAATAGGTGAATTCGTTGGGCCCATGCAACTACAACAAACAAAATCAGCTTCTATTTTATAAGAGAATAGAATTTGTAGTCATTGTCACACCAGATCCAGGGGAATTTGTTTCTTTGACTGTTTCAAATTAGGGATGTCAGTGGGTTGTCTGATTGACTAGCTGGGCTCAAGAAAGCCCTGTATATAGCGCCATGTCCACCACACACTAACCATTTTCTCATAGGATGTTAACAACCAGCTGGAAGGAGCACAACAAAATGGAACAAAATACAGGGATCTCAAAACACATATTTTACATTTATGATGCTGACTTTTTGATGTTTTCAAGTTGAAAATGTTTATAACTTTACATAGCGTATTAAAAACACAACACTCGTGGTGTAAGAGACAAAAAAAAAAAATCAGTGAGTACCAGTCTGCATCTGTACATTGACCAACATTTTAAAAATAGCACAGACCGAATCTACAAATGTGCATTGCAATATACTGTACATCCAAAATGTATACCTGCTAAAAGTTTTATTGCACAAAACTACCATAGCCCACACAACAAAAAACTGAGATAGACAAATTATGCATAATAACAGGAACACTGCTGACAGCAGGTGATTTCAAAAGTAATAGACCACTAGATCACATCTAATTTTCCACAACTTTCTGGAGTTTGTTGTCAACTGAAAGTTTTTGGAAAGATGTTTTTTTTTTCTCAATGTTTTGTTCGCAGAATGATCAGAAACTGTTTAAACAATAGGACAGCCCACTGAAGAGACTGTAAGTCTGTCCCTCACAGCCTCGTTTTCATCCCCATCAAAAATTAGATGTTTTGATGGCTATAGCGGCAGACAGAGCTTAAAAGGGGATCAATTTAGAAGCAACTTCTCAGAGAGGGTTTTCTTTGCTGACAGCGCAGTAAACAGCACGCTAAAGCAAAACACACTGTAAGCCCTCTCTGAGATGTCTCTTAATTTACCCTCTTGAAAGCAACACCACTAAAAATATTAAAACTAAAACACAACATTGAAAAAAAAAATTCAGATAAACTAGTCAGCCTTACTAAACGACTAGTCAGTAAGTGGACGAGTAGTCGATCATCCTGACTATAGGAGCCTATTTAGTAAATTATTTCATATTTACAGTGTTTGTTGAAGTTTAAATATTTCATAATGTATCATTTCCCTTTACATATTTTATATATTTGCACATATATTACTCATTTTGTTGCATGTTCATTCTTTACATGCAAAATTTAGTATATACATAGTGTTTACATTGATATGCCTAACAAGTACTAAAAATGTACTGTCTCTTTAAAACCAGTGGCAGTTCAGCAAGTGTCTCACAAAAATGTTTTGGTTTCTTTACCACATCTGTGCTATACGTGCGATTGAAATTAATGTTTCTTTTTTGTTTGCGATCAACAACAGACTGTAAAAAACAGAAAGGATATTACAAGAGATATTATTCATTGAAAATGGATTGCGTGGATCTCATCTTTGGACACTACATTACACGGAACCAGTCAAACCAAACCTTTACTCTTGTGATGTGTATTGAAATCTAACACTTGCCCATCCCTATTTCCGAAAGATGGCACACCTTTGTTAAATATTTTATTTAAGGACAATCCCCTGGAGCAACCTAAGATTTTGTGTCTTGCTCAAGGGTAAAATAGTCTCATAGAATGAATGTTACTATAACTACTGTACATTTTTGCAAACTGAGTTTTGATAATGTGCTTTTCATTTCACATTTGATTTTTGTCACATTTAGGTTTTAGGTGTTGGTTTAAGGTAAGGATGTCTTGTTTTATTTACCTCTCATTTGCTTTTAGAACACTATCAGTTGGATTTATGTACAGGTTTGGGGTAAGGATTAGTGATGGGTCGTTCATGAACGATTAGATCATTTTGAACAAATTTTTATGTGACTCAGAAGAGTTTGCGCAATCTCCGTTCATTTGTTCCATGAAAACCGCATAGGCGCTGTACAGGAAACAGAAATAATTAGTTCACCTTTTAACTCTTTTGGTCCGAGTCGTTCGTTCTTTTGTCACATGACAGCCGTATACGATATGCATTGCTCACACAGGAAACAGAAATTATTAGTTCACCTCTCGAGTCTTCTTGTCCAAGTCGTTCGTTCTTTTGTCACGTGACAGCCAGTGTTGGTTTAAGGTAAGGATGTCTGTTTTATTTACCTCTCATTTGCTTTTAGAACACTATCGGTTAGGTTTAGGTGTTGGTTTATGGTAACGATGTCTGTTTTATTTACCTCTCAATTGCTTTTAGAACACTATCGGTTAGGTTTAGGTGTTGGTTTATGGTAACGATGTCTGTTTTATTTACAGTGCATCCGGAAAGTATTCACAGCGCTTCACTTTTTCCACATTTTGCTATGTTACAGCCTTATTCCAAAATGGATTAAATTCATTATTTTCCTCAAAATTCTACAAACAATACCCCATAATGACAAAGTAAAAGAAGTTTGTTTGAAATATTTGCAAATTTATTAAAAAGGAAAAAAAAAAAAAAAAAGAAAAAAAAAAATCACATGTACATAAGTATTCACAGCCTTTGCCATGACACTCAAAATTGAGCTCAGGTGCATCCTGTTTCCACTGATCATCCTTGAGATGTTTCTACAACTTGATTGGAGTCCACCTGTGGTAAATTCAGTTGATTGGAAATGATTTGGAAAGGCACACACCTGTCTATATAAGGTCCAACAGTTAACAGTGCATGTCAGAGCACAAACCAAGCCATGAAGTCCAAGGAATTGTCTGTAGACTGCCGAGACAGGATTGTATCGAGGCACAGATCTGGGGAAGGGTACAGAAAAAGTTCTGCAGCATTGAAGGTCCCAATGAGCACAGTGGCCTCCATCATCCGTAAATGGAAGAAGTTTGGAACCACCAGGACTCTTCCTAGAGCGGGCCGCCCGGCCAAACTGAGCGATCGGGGGAGAAGGGCCTTAGTCAGGGAGGTGACCAAGAACCCGATGGTCACTCTGACAGAGCTCCAGCATTTCTCTGTGGAGAGAGGAGAACCTTCCAGAAGAACAACCATCTCTGCAGCACTCCACCAATCAGGCCTGTATGGTAGAGTGGCCAGACGGAAGCCACTCCTCAGTAAAAGGCACATGACAGCCCACCTGGAGTTTGCCAAAAGGCACCTGAAGGACTCTCAGACCATGAGAAACAAAGATTGAACTCTTTGGCCTGAATGGCAAGCGTCATGCCTGGAGGAAACCAGGCACCGCTCATCACCTGGCCAATACCATCACTACAGTGAAGCATGGTGGTGGTGGCAGCATCATGCTGTGGGGATGTTTTTCAGCGGCAGGAACTGGGAGACTAGTCAGGATCGAGGGAAAGATGAATGCAGCAATGTACAGAGACATCCTTGATGAAAACCTGCTCCAGAGCGCTCTGGACCTCAGACTGGGGCGAAGGTTCATCTTCCAACAGGACAACGACCCTAAGCACACAGCCAAGATAACAAAGGAGTGGCTACGGGACAACTCTGTGAATGTCCTTGAGTGGCCCAGCAAGAGCCCAGACTTGAACCCGTTTGAACATCTCTGGAGAGATCTGAAAATGGCTGTGCACCGACGCTCCCCATCCAACCTGATGGAGCTTGAGAGGTCCTGCAAAGAAGAATGGGAGAAACTGCCCAAAAATAGGTGTGCCAAGCTTGTAGCATCATACTCAAAAAGACTTGAGGCTGTAATTGGTGCCAAAGGTGCTTCAACAAAGTATTGAGCAAAGGCTGTGAATACTTATGTACATGTGATTATTTTTATATTTTTTTTTCATTTTTTTATTTAATAAATTTGCAAAGACAAACTTCTTTCACGTTGTCATTATGGGGTATTGTTTGTAGAATTTTGAGGAAAATAATGAATTTAATCCATTTTGGAATAAGGCTGAGTCATAAAAAAATGTGGAAATAGTGAAGCGCTGTGAATACTTTCCGGATGCACTGTACCTCTCAATTGCTTTTAGAACACTTTCGGTTAGGTTTAGGTGTTGTTTTAGGGTAAGGATGTCTGTTGACACACACACTCGTGGCTATTTTTAGCCTTCACGCGATGCAAAATATTTGAGTGCTACTCATGAACAACATCTCTGATGAAGATGCTCAATAGTTCAGTTCACTTATAATATGCACATAGAACGGCACCGGAGGTGCATTTTACCAGAATTTGAATAAGAAACGAATTAAACTACTGTGAACCTGCCTATAAAAAGACACATACAGGTCTTCCTGGAGAGTTCAGAATGTCAAAATAAAAACCAGAGGGTTTTAAAGTTGAAGGTGCACGATTGAGAAATATTACTGTTGTATTTAAAATTCTAAAAGTCAATAATAGTAGTAATTATTATTATTATTTTACAAATTATAACAATATTTAAGTTGAATGGGTTCCAAAAAATAACTGAATGAAAAGTGAACTAAATTGAGCAAAACATTGATCTGAATCCTTTAAAATCCAGATACAAAATGTAAAAAAACAAATTGCAAAAAAACAAACAAAACTGTCTTCTTTTCTACTGATGACTTATACTGGAATTACTGTTAATTTTGCTGCTATACTATCCAGTAGACTAGTTAACAATAAATCTTTTTCTTAATAAGCTATACATTTATATTGAAATAATGTGTAGTTAGAGGTTTGTGTTTCTTTACATATTATAGAGTACCCCCAATTAGTTCCACACAATAATGTAAATATATTCTAAACTGATAATACAAAAAACAACAACACTGGTATCGGATCAGGATCAATATCAGCCGATACTGAGATTTCAGATATTGGAATCGGATTGGAAGAGAAAAAAGTGGTATCGGTGCATCCCTAAAAGTTTTAGGTTAGGGAGGTACATTTCACTCATTAAAACCTCCATCTAACATTCACGTTAAAAACCTCGTCTGATTACAACAACATTTCACTCTCTTTTGGCTCTTTCACTGGGAAACTGCAGCAAAACATGCAATGAAGCACGTATTTTCGTTTTTGCAAAAACGCTGCAACATTCACGTAATTCTTCATGAGATTAGGCTGGTAAAATGAGGACTGTTTAAAGATAGGCTCTTGCAGGTTTGGTGTCTCAGCCCAGATGTTTATCCATCAGGATGAACTGCTTATATTTGCTTTTTAATCCTGGTATGTTGACATGACTTGCAAGTGGCCTACAGAACAAATGGCTACCTGTCATCTGATATATAGCAGGGACCACGATGATGCTTGCTACAGTGTGACAGCATGAAAACAAAACACTCTCTTTCCTTATACTTATTAAGGACTAGTTTGCTACCCTGACCCTGGCAGCCTGCTGGCAGATTTAGCATTATCTGAAGCGTTGTGCCTTGGGCAGTACAAATGTTATTCTTGCTATCTCATTTATCATGGTCATGTAGAGGTCTGGGCTGCTCAATCTGTCTGTATTTAAGCAGAGCAACTGCTCCTGTTCCTTTTACCTGAGCCTCAAACTAATTTAAAAGAGCTTGATATGTACCCTATATAGTTCAAGTTATTCATGGAGATCCAATTCATTGTCAGTGATGTTATGTAAACATATCCAAGACGGTTTTGTTTTTTGAGAGGAAAACTTTTTTATATACTATACGATTATAGAAAATTAATAATTGTCGATTATTGCCCTTGATATTGTAATTGTGATTATTAATGTTGAATAAAATATAAAATTACCATGATGTCACAAAGCAAGCAACCGTGCAGTTCTTCAGAGCAGTAGATTTCAATGGTGGATATCAGCTGCGCTCCAGTTTCTTAAGCATCTTTTAAGCATTAAATATTGTAATAATGTTTGTTAATGTTTTGCCAAATAAAAATTATTTTAAATGGATATCTATGGTATAGAATAAATGTAATTATTGATAAATTACTGCTTAAATTATTAGTCCACATACAGTAAATAATATGACGTATTCAATATTCAAACTTATTAACAGCCAATTTAAATTGACCAAGTTACTTACTGCGTTCAGTAAGCCCTTTGGTGGCGAGACAGGGGACCATTCATCCCGTTAGATCTTCAGTGGTGATCTTGTTCATGTAAGATCATCGTTAGATAATTTTTGGCCTCAGTGGTTGCACTTTGGAAATTAAAAACTGTCATTTGTGATCGGAGTTTGTGTGATTCGGGAAAATTTTAAATCTACTAATACCAGCTGCTTGGCAAATGGGTTTTATTAGAGCAGACACGATAACAATGACAGTGATTCCTGAAATATGCTATTCATGCCATATTCTTTGTTGGCTACACCTCCAAAACAAACTTAGAACAGTTAAGCTGAATTACTTTTTTGCTATTTTGTACAAATAAAATTCACCTTTGCCTACTTATTAATATGACAAAACAAAACTGTTTTTAAATTTTTTATAAATTGTACACAGAAATCGAGCAACGTGACAAACTCTCCCATTACAATGACTGAAGCTGTCACTCACTGCAGGTTTACACTGTTTAAGACTAGGGATGCACCGATACCACTTTTTCTCTTCCGATCCAATTCCGATATCGGAAATCTCAGTATCGGCCAATACCGATCCCGATCCGATACCAGTGTTGTTTTTTTGCATAATCAGTTTAGAATCTCTTTACATTATTTTGTGGAACTAATTGGGTGTACTCTTTAATATGTAAAGAAACACAAACCTCTAACTACACATTATTTCAATATAAATGTATAGCTTATTAAGAAACACTTTATTGTTAACTAGTATACTGGATAATGTAGCAGCAAAATTAACAGTAATTCCAGTATAAGTCATCAGTAGAAACATTTTGTTGTAAGATATCAGTCCATTTTTCATACACAGTTATTTTTTGGAACCCATTCAACTTAAATATTATTATAATTTGTAAACAAATGATAATAATAATAATATATTATAATAGAAATATATAGTAATATATCTCAATCATGCACCTTTAACATTTAAACCCTCACGCTTTTATTTTGACATTCTGAACTCTCCAGGAAGTCCTGTAAGTGTGTCTGTTTGGAGGCAAGTTCACAGTAGTTTAATTCACTTCTTATTCAAATTCTGGTATAAAAAAAAATAAATAAAGAAAAAGCACCTCCAGTGCCATTCTAAATGCATATTATAAGTGAACCGAACTTTTGAGCATCTACATCTGAGATGTTATTCGTGAGTAGCGCTCAAATATTGCCCACCGCGTGAAGGCTAAAAATAGCCGCAAATATGTGTGTAAACAGAGCAGCGCCATTCACTGACGCGCTGGAGCTGCGTGTGCATTTTATATATTTACTTATTAAACACAGCCTTTTGTGATTCACAGAACTACTGCACATCTTCAAGTGGCTTTGAATAAAATACACGTCATATGAACTACTTTAATGGTGTTTTAATGGTTCTTTTATGTCATTTTTGGAGCTTGACAGTAACGAACAAGACTAACACACAAAATCGGATTTGGATCGGGCTCGTCGGACCGATACACGATCCATCTAAAAGCTTCAGTATCGGGGCCGATACCAATCCAAGTATTGGATCGGTGCATCCCTATTTAAGACCTGCATTTCGACACAAGCTCAATGACGCTCTGCACAAAGTTCTGCACTCTCACGTATGCTCTCATTAAAAACTAAGCTGTCTAATCAGCATAATAAATACATTATTTACACAGCATCTATGCCTTGATTAGAACTGGAGCATTTTAGTTTTGTCGTGTTGCTCATTTGCAGTGTATTTAACATATATGTTCGAAGCGAGCGGTGCAATATGCAATGAATCCAAAATAATTCTAAAGTGCTTTTAGCTCTTGTTCTTCAGCTTCTTTTCGAGTGTCAGGTGATGTTTCTTCAGTATTAATTTTCGTGTGCCACCGCGAACAGAGGTGGAACACAAAGCAAACATCTGGGCATTCAGACTTTCACATTAGGATCAGTTGTCATTACTGATAGGACGGAGAACTAATTTAAGCAGCTCTGATTGGCCATTGCCGGTTCATTGCTCAACGGACATGTTAGTGATTGGTTAGAATACTCAACCGTTGCAAAAACACGTTGTAAATAGAAACCACTGACGCAACAGGAGCAGACTTAAATTGAACGCTGAATTCGTCAGTTTTCACGATTACATAATCGTGGCAGCCATAATCGTAATTAGTTTTTCGTTTAATTGTGCAGCCCTAATGTACAGTCATGTGAAAAAGAAAGTACACCCTCCTTGAATTCTATGGTTTTACGTATCAGGACATAATAAAAATCATCTGGTCCTTAGCAGGTCTTAAAATTAGGTAAATACAACCTCAGATGAACAACAACACATGACATATTACACCGTGTCATGATTTATTTAACAAAAATAAAGCCAAAATGGAGAAGCCATGTGTGAAAAACTAAGTACACCTTATGATTCAATAGCTTGTAGAACCACGTTTTGCAGAAATAACTTCAAGTAATCGTTTTCTGTATGATTTTATCAGTCTCTGGAGGAATTTTGGCCCACTCTTCTTTACAACGTTGCTTCAGTTCATTGAGGTTTGTGGGCATTTGTTTATGCACAGCTCTCTTAAGGTCCCGCCACAGCATTTCAATCGGGCTGAATCTGGACTTTGACTGGGCCATTGCCACACCTTGATTCTTTTCTTTTTCAGCCATTCTGTTGTAGATTTGCTGGTGTGCTTGGGATCATTGTCCTGTTGCATGACCCAATTTTGGCCAAGCTTTAGCTGTTGGACAGATGGCCTCACATTTGACTCTAGAATGCTTTGGTATACAGAGGAGTTCATGGTCGACTCGATGACTGCAAGGTGCCCAGGTCCTGTGGCTGAAAAACAAGCCCAAATCATCACCACTCCACCACTGTGCATGACAGTTGGTATGAGGTGTTTGTGCTGATATGCTGTGTTTGGTTTTCGCCAAATGTTGCGCTGTGCATTATGGCCAAACATCTCCACTTTGGTCTCGTCTCTCCAAAGGACTTTTTTCCAGAAGTCTTGTAGTTTGTTCAGATGCAACTTTGCAAACCTAAGCCGTGCTGCCATGTTCTTTTTAGAGAGAAGAGGCTTTCTCCTGGCAACCCTTCCAAACAAACCATACTTGTTCAGTTTTTTTCTAATTGTACTGTCATGAACTTTAACACTTAACATGCTAACTGAGGCCTGTAGAGTCTGAGATGTAACTCTTGGGTTTTTTGCAATTTCTCTGAGCATTGCACGGTCTGACCTTGGGGTGAATTTGCTGGGACGTCCACTCCTGGGAAGATTGGCAACTGTCTTGAATGTTTTCCACTTGTTAATAATCTTTCTTACTGTAGAATGATGGACTTTAAATAGTTTGGAAATGGCCTTATAACCCTTCCCAGATTGATGGGCAGCAACAATTGCGTCTCTAAGATCATTGCTGATGTCTTTCCTCCTTGGCATTGTGTTAACACACACCAGAATGCTCCAAACCAGCAAACTTCTAAAACTTGGCTTTTATAGTGATGGTCACACTTGCTGATGATCAGTTAATCAAGGGCATTTGATTAGCAGCACCTGGCTACTACTTAGCCTCTTAATTCCTAAGGAAGCAGTAAGGGTGTACTTAGTTTTTCACACATGGCTTCTCCGTTTTGGATTTACTTTTGTGAAATAAATCATGACACGGTGTAATATGTCATGTGTTGTTGTTCATCTGAGGTTGTATTTACCTAATTTTAAGACCTGCTAAGGACCAGATGATTTTTATTATGTCCTGATACGTAAAACCATAGAATTCAAGGAGGGCGTACATTCTTTTTCACATGACTGTACATTGTTTATATGGCATCTGCATTCCTCTGTGTTTTTGTGTGTCATTTCTTACCTGTGTTTTGGACAGCTCTAGTTGGTTGCATAGCTCTTCCTTCTCTGTCTGTAAACCCTGTTTCTCCTCTTCACTGGCTTTCATCTGCTCCTCAACCTGTAGTCAAGCCAACATCATAATACTAGTATGGTTGGTGTAAGATATTATTTTTGTATCTATAGTAAATAAACCAAAAATTACAGATAATACATCAGTCAGGGCTGTCGCTGTTTTAACGAGTTCTTTTAAATGGGACCAAATTCTGCATTTATCTAGCAATTTTTCTCACCTGTGTTTCACTTATGATGTTAGTGAAGGTTTCTGGTCCCAAAAACAGAATTAAACAGACTTGTATTTGCTCCTGTCCCTTTAAGACTTCTAAAGGTAAATTACCGTTTATTAGTGGAAAATCTCTGCATACAGGCGCAGTGTTGTTAATAAGGATGTGCCAAGCTGCTGAATACTGAATAGACATTGATATGTAAGCATGAGTGATCATTTGTTACTGTGCTAATGGTTCTGATTTCTGAATGACCCATTTCTGCAGCTTAGTTGCCATAATTGGTCTGAATGGACTGGGGAGGGAGCTTACTGTCTACATACACAGCGCAGAGAAAATCGTTTTTTCTATGTCCCCTTTAATAGTAAAACCACACTGACAGTGTGTAACAGTGGCAAATGAGTGGTTGTGACATCATAAATTATTAACTAGGCTTAAACAATAGAGTTTAGTGCAGTGATACATAAAGTCCAGCCACCACAATCTGGATTTTTCCCCCCTTGAATATTAAGTACATAATAAAAACTGCTTTATTACCAGAAGTGTATAGGGTCATTAGAGACCCTAGATATGTAAGTAGTGTATTTTTTTCTTCTGCGCTTCTATAAATCATATTTTTATGATGATTTCATATCTATAAAAGTTTACTTTCACAGGATATATATTTCTTTGTTTATTACAAGTCAAACAAGTACTATATTCATACAAATGACTACCATATCACTTTCATTTTCTGTGTGTCAGTGTTGAATTATCAGTATTCCCTATGTGTGTACACATACATATTATACATGCTATTTGTCATTCAAGGTGGTGCTGATGTATCAGTGGTTGACTTTATTTACATTTGACATTGCTATTTGACAAAGAAGCAACATGGAAGTAAACTATTGCAAGTGTAACACATGAACATTATGATTTGGCTATTGACATTTGGGTATACTACTGAAATTATGTAAGTTGTGCCTCTATTTAGACTCAACGAGTGCCTAAGAAAATACATATGTGTAGCTTATGTGTAGTTTATGTGTAGCTCATGTGTTATGTGTAGCTCAATATGTGTTTGACAGCCAGTTGTGTCTCATGAGATTTTATTCTATATTTTTTGCATCATCTCTTTGATAAATGACAAATAAAACATCTAACTATCTCTGAATATATTCTATTCTATTATTTTGTAATGGTCTTGGAAATATTTTGAAAATTTGACAGTATCTGGGCATTTGTAGATCCATTTTTAATAGATATCTCTAAAGACCTGAGTATGTAAATGTTTGGGGAAACAACCATGCATTAAAGGGTTAATTCACTTTGACTTTATTGTTCTGGAAAATGAAAAGGCTATTTTAAAGAATTTTATCTTAAAAATTTAGCTTTTATTTTTATTACTAGGGCTTTTTATTCAATGGTCACCACGCATTTTCCAAAAGTGGCCCCCAAGCTGCATAATATGAGTGTCTCTGAGTTAGTGCATCAACATTTTGCATGTTTCCATGACAACAGTAGCTGGAACCTGCCATTGTACCTGCTGTATCCTCTTCTTTTCTCCATCCAGCATAGCATGTGCATGCCGTAGCTCACTGGCATGTTTGCGGATCACCTCTTCCAGCGCTTTTCGAAGCTGCTCTTTCAGCCGTGTTTTCTCTTCTTCCATCTTTTGCTGCACCTGTTTCTTCTCTTCTTCCAGCTCCTGTCTGTCATTCTTTCGTTCTTTCTCCACCTCCTGCTGAAGGCGTCCGATCTCCTCAGTGTGAGCACGCTGCAGCTCCAGACGCATAGAGGATAGAGCATCTGCATGCTGAACACACATAATATTTAATGATATAAAACCTGTAATGCAGTAATTTCAGGATAGCATCAGTGATAGGTCATAAGAATGACACTACACATACAGTAGTTTAGCCTCTGAGGTGTCACTGTTTATGTTTTAAGATGTGCCAAGGGCTTGGTTGATCTTTCTAATGTGATAGTGTTTGATTGGGTGTGATTTACACACTGGTATATCTTTGTGTGTCTTACATTGTTGAGCAGGCAGGTATCATTTGAAATGCAATTTTAAGTACAGTACCTCACCATGTGGTTTGCGTGTTCTCATATGTAATTGTGGCTATAGAGAATAGCAGAAGTATATGCTTAAAGACCCCATTAAATGGCAAGTGCAATTTTTTTTTTCTGTGTTGACATATTTACTAAGTTGGTAAATATATAAAAAAGTAATTATAAAAAAGGTAATGATATAAAAATAATGTGTTAAAACAATTAACGCAATTAATCATGCACCCTGTGTCAAAGTCCGTCTCCCTCGTGTTTCCTAGGACTCTTATTTTGAAGTGTTTCCCCTGGACTACGTTACCCAGTATGCACTGCCCTCATCACTGCCATCTGTTCCTTATTGTTCTCACCTGTTTTCCATTCCCTCATTAGCTTTTGTAGGTATAAATAACCTTTAGTTTTTGCATTCCTTTGTCAGTTCTTGTTTGTTACTTGAGTTCACGTTTGTTTGTTTCACTTTTATCATGTTCATTAAGCTTGCAATTAGATCCTACGTCTCCTGTCTCATCTCAGCAACATCTCAGCTTACACCCTGACCATATGTCAATTTCACAATAAGGAATTTTCCTACTAATGGAGCAATTCAAGCTTAGAGTACCACCTTTATGATTTTACGACTCAGAGTCAACATGGGGCAGTCAGCATAACTCCAGCTGTACAGGCAACAAACCAACAACTAGGGATGCACAATATATTGGCGGCCAATATATTATTGGCCGATTACTGGGAAAATCTAAATATTATTATCGTATTAGCCATTATATTATAATGAAATTACCGCCGATATTTTCGCTGATAATTTGTTACGGCTTATTTGCTTGCGGCTGAGAAACTCTGACTGCCTGCAGCGACTAGGCAGCCCCAAGCGACAGTGCACATGCACCACACAGTGTGTCTGTGTGAGTGAGAGCAGGTGAGAGCCAAGCTGATGTTGCACTGTGTGGATTATTTCAACATCTCTGCACCTTGTTACTTTGTTTTGGGTCTGGTTTTAATTCGGGATCATCAGTTGTAAGTAACAACATGCCATTTCCCATATTCTGTTTATGTTTCATGAGGCAATAAACAAAAAAAGCGACAAGTACATGTATGTTACTTTGGGGCAGTGCCATAAAGTTGGCTTGAAGTTGGACGTTCGATATTCAGAAATAGTTGCAAATTTAGGGACTGTCTCTAAAGTTACATACGACATTGGTGTACACATTTCTAACTTCAATAGCTTTGAAGCATATCACCTACAGTCACAAAACCAAATCCCAAGTGTTCAGCTAGGTGTCTGCAATAATGCACATCTTTTAGATTTATTTTGTGTATGAGCCTATACAGCAGGGACATACATAGCAATGTTTACATATGATCTGACAGTTTATTTTAATAGATATCAAAAATCTAAAAGGTGTGCAACTGTACATTATTGCTGACATCTAGATGAACAATTTGGAGTTGGTTGTATTACTGCAAGTCATTCTCTTCAAATGCTATTAAGCTTCAAATTATGGTATATTTTGTGTATGATTTGACAGTTTATTTGAATAAATATGAAAAATCCAAAAGGTGTGCATTATTGCTGACATCTAGATGAACACTTTGGAGTTGGTTGTGTGACTAAGTCATTCTCCAAATGCTATTGAGCTTAAAATGATGGTATATTTTGTGTATGAGCCTATACGGTAGTGATATACATAGCAATGTTTACATATAATTTGACAGTTTATTTATGAAAAATCTAAAATGTGTGCATTATTTCCTGACACCTAGATGAACACTTGGAGTTGGTTGTATGACTGTAAGTCATTCTCTTCTATGATATACATAGCAATGTTTACATATGTTTACATCATATAAATGGGCACCATACAATTTATGCAAGTGTATTGTCGTTTATGTCTCATTCAAATCAGCATACATTTGTTTTATAGGCACATTTCTAGTTTATGTTACATCAGCCAAACCTTACATAGCAGCAAGTCCAAATTCCAAGCTTTTACATGACACCTATTTTTCAAATGATAAGCTTTTAATGAATTAGCTAGCTTCCAAGCTAATCTTTTCCAGGAATTAAAACTTTTTTTAAATATCGGTTATCGGTTGGTATTGACCACAATGAGCTGTGAATTATCGGTTATTGGTATCGGCCCAGAAATTCCATATTGGTGCATCCCTACCAACATCTGTTCAAAGACAGCTGGATAGAGCAGAGTGCAGGGGTCTCGAGACTCGTTTTTTAGAAGTTTCAAACTATATTTAACTTAATACAGCTTCCTAAAATTGCAGCGTTTCTAGCTAGATATGCTGAAAACCAGTGAAACTTGACGCAACTGGCTCATGTGTTTATAGGCCAATGACAACAGAGCAGATAGAATGCAAGAAAATGTCCTGTAAGAAGAGCCTGAGTCTGCCTCGGCAGACTGACAGAATAAATTGCTAAATTAATTGCTGTGAATTGATTGTAGGGCAGGGATAGGCTAATGTTCAATCATATGGAAATAAAACAAACAATATATTGACCTCTAAAGCTAAAGCGTTTTATCATTTCTAATCAATTCTTTACTCATCTGCCACAATAATGTAATTTCTTTGAATTATCTGAATGAATATGTCCATCAATCCATCTTCTAAAGCTGCTTGTCATATATAGGGTTACAGGTAGTGCTGGAGCCTATCTCAGCTGTCTCGGGCCGAAGGCAGGGAAACACCCTGGACAGGTGGCCAGTCCATCACAGGGCAAACACACACAGACATACACATTCACACCTGAATGATTATGTATTATACTTATAATTATTTTGATTATTATATATTTAATTATTATATCAATATAAAAAATAATAATATATGAGATTAATTCAATTAATTAATTGGCATGTAGTGTAATTAATTCAATTAAAAAATTTAATCAATTGACCCTTTGCTAAGCTCCGCCCCCCTTGGTTCCCGTTGCTTGCTCTGACCAGCTTCGCAGAACTTCCCATATTAATGAATGGAAGAATGCAGTGAAAGGCATAGTTTTTGTCAAATTATTCTCATAAACGGAATTGATTATATTCTTACTTGGGCTGGAATGTAGAGTGACATTTTAAAGCATATTTATGATGTTTTTTTGTAATACAAATTGTTAAATTACAAAGTAATTTGATTGAAAACTGTGGAGACTGTGAATCTGAATTTAGGCAAACAATTATCACAGAAAAGAGAAAAGCATCATTTGATAGCTATCACACACCTGATAACATTAGTGTAAGTGAATTGTTCAGAAATACTTTTAAAGCGGGGCTTAGAGAAGGGTAAATTGACAGCCCTAATGAGTAATCAATATTTTTCGTTTGTTTTCCTGAAAGATTAGTCTTTAGGGGGTGTTCAAAGGTCTCAATGATGCATTTGAACGTGTGAGTGTTGCTCGCCTGTTTGAGCATGCGGGCGTGGTCATTGGAGCGACCATTGTTCTGAAGCTCCAACTCTTTGTTTCTAATGTTGAGACGACTGAGTTGAGACCTCAGCTCCTCCACCTCTGCAGAGACTCTCACCTGAGAAGAACTCTGACTCATTAACTCCTCTGCAATACAGGGAAGCAAACAAACCAGTGAAACACATGACAAATGAAGATTAGATCAAAGGAGCCAGAGCAATCAATGAATAAAAGCTTGTGATCACAACTGCCACAAAAGCAGTTGTTTCCCCAGAGCTGTAAAGATCAACAATGGAATAGTCACACATTATTTACTATAGAAAAACACTTATGTTTTAATGATAACGGAGAGAAATGCACAAAGTTAACACAAGGATTTGTACTGTGTGTACCTGACTTGCTCTGAAGCTCATTTTCTTGCAGTAATAATCGTTCTTTAGCTACAGATAACTCCTCCTCTGCTTTCTTTGCCACACCCTCTGCCTCGGTCACCCTGTGACGCCCCTCCTCCAACTGCTCCTCCAGGTCCTTCAAGACAGCAGACATAGAGAAAGAAAGACTTCTGAATAGCCTAATATTCCATAACTAATATTGCAGCATTGTACCACAAATAAAGACTTCCTTCCTTTTCATTTAAATTCCCTCATCATTTACTCACCCTAATGCAATCCCAGATGTGTATGACTTTCTTTCTTCTGCTGAACATAAACAAAGATTTTTAGAAGAATCTGTTGGTTCTCACAATGCAAGTAAATGGTGGCCAGAACTTTCAAGGTCAAAAAAGCATATATAGGCAGCATAAAATTAATCCACACGTCTCCAGTGGTTAAATCAATTTCTTCAGAAGTGATATGATATGTGTGGGTGAGAAACAGATCATTATAGGAAAGTCCTTTTTTCCTATAAATTCTCCTCCCTGCCTAGTAGGTGGCAATATGCACAAAAGAAAAAGAAAAAAAGAAGAATGTGAAAGTAGAGATTTTATTGTAAAAAAGGACTTAAATTGATTTTTTTCTCATCCACACCTATCATATCGCTTCTGAATATATGGATTTAACCACTGGATTCATATGGATTACTTTAGCGCTGCCTTTATATGCTTTTTGGACCTTCAAAGTTCTGGCCACCATTCACTTGCATTGAATGGACCAACAGAGTAGAGATACTTTTCTAGAAATCTTTGTTTGTGTTCAGCAGAAGAAAGAAAGTCATATATACATATCTGGGATGGCATGAAGTTGAGTAAATTATGAAAGAATTTTCATTTTTGGGTCAACTATCCCTTTAAGGTCCATGATGACATTAATCAATCAATTCAGGCTATGTTTGGAATGGAATACTGCTGCTTACTACATACTGTATAGTATGTACTGTATACTGCCCACTGTTTAAAAAAAGTAGTATGTGAAACAGTAATATCCAATGATAAACATTTCAAACAGTTATGTGCATTATGTTGCATGTTAAATTCAGTGAGAGGCATCCAGTCATCAAATTATGATTATCTGGTATTCTTAATCCAATTCTGTGTAAAAATGAAAACACTTTGATCACATAATGATTCAAGAAAGAAACTGAGAATTAATAATCACGGTCTGAGGGAAAGTAGTAAACTAATTCATAAATATGCATGTTTTACAAATTATGATTCCATTTCTACCAAGAAATAAGCATTTTAATCATTAATAGTTGCTTGGTTATCTTTAAAGCTCACCTGAATTTGTTCTAGATCATTAGACATGATGTTGTATTGTCTTAGAAGCCTGACTAAAAACAGTTTCCTTACTAAAACACTTTTTTTTTTTAAAGTCATATTGACTAACTGGGCAGCAGGGTTCAGTTTTGAACACAACTAGCCTTAGACTGCCTCAAGCTCACTTTGAGGCAACGACACTTTGATTATAAACCAGCAACTGCTGTGAGTTTGCAGATCTGAGGTGGCTTTGATTAAGTTTCCGTGAAGGATGTTGAGCCAAAGCAGAGAGAGTGTTACTCATCTGCACTCAGTGTATAACATTTCTAGGCAGGTCTAATGTGCATTAGCTGTGGTGTACGCAAGAGCAGCATCCAAGACAGCAGAGCTCTTGTTCCATCAATGTCCTCACAGTCAATGTTGCATGCCTAGCAACCGTTGCTGCTGTTGCCTCTTGACTATACCCTGTTATAAATACTGTGACACTGCTTAGTCTAATAACTTGCTTTTCCCCCGCACTTTTACTTCATGCTTTTACCTCCAAGTCCATGTAATCAAATTATTATTTTTCATTTTTGCTGGTTCTGTGCAAAAGACAGCATTAGATCTGGCAGATTTATAAACACATCTGTGTGGGGTATTGGCACAGTCTGTTTGATTTGGGTCTGCCATCTGTTACTGTACAACTGTGTGTGTGACTGACAGTAATTGTGGGTGTTTGTCTGATCCCTCTAATCTCTGTTCAATTAGATTCGGAAGTGTCAGTCACAGCAGTTATTACTGCCTTCTTACACTGTGATGCACACCCCGCTGAAAGGCCAGTTACACATGGCCACTCAAGGTATATGCAGACTTTCTCCTGTAATCTGCAGCAATGTTTGTTTCACTGTGTGTGTGTGTGTGTGTTTGTGTGTGTGTGTATGTGTTCACGACTTTTCTCTCATGAAGAGTGTACATGGCACATACACTTTGATTTGAATGTAGCAAAAATTAATGTTTATTGAACAACAGGATTTAAACATTTAATTTGGGAGTCTATGAGAGTAGCATAAGTGCTTTTTCATGGGGAAAATATCTGATTGTTTATTGAACATTGACCTTTCATTCATGCATGTTTGTCCCATCTGAAAGCTAGCTTCTCTAAACAAGATTCCCAGCAACACCTTTTAACCATCTAATTTCCGACTTTTCCTGGCATTTGTGACTGTTGAATAAAAATCATTTGATAGAGACTGCACTCAGAAAGAGCAGCTTCTAGCCAATTAAATATTTTAGATAATATTCTAGAACTAACCATAACTACAAAAAATGATATTACCTATAGTAAAATACAAAAAGAAACACTTTACAATAAGGTTGTATTTCATTAGTTAAACATTAGTTAACTACATTAATTAACATGAACTAACAATGAACAGTACTTTTACTGCACTTTAATTTCTGTATATACTAATAGATTTTCACAATTAAAAGTTGTACACGTTAACATTAATTAATGCAATGTTAACTACCATGAACAAACAATGAACAATAGTATATTTTATAAATTAACCTGTATTAATAAATGCTGTTAAAAATATTGTTCGTTGGTAGAAAATGATATCTAATGCATTTAATAACGTTAACAAATAGAACCTTTTTGTAAAGTGTTACCTAATTTTCTATTAATTTTTTATATTTTATATATTCACATGACTTTTCCAGGCCTAGAAATAAACTTTCCCTGATATTTCCATGACCATGGGCTTCCTGGCTATATGATGTTTAAGAGCGCTCTCAAATGGGCAGGACTTGGCGACAAACGGCTAGTCACTTAAACTGTGATGTACATGAGTGACAGCGTTTGAAATGTAAAAACATCACGTCATTCTGTCAAACCAAAAATGCACAGCGTTACAGACCATGATGCCAACACGGATAATTTAGTCTGTAATCTGTCGTGACACATTTAGTTTACAGTTTATAATCTTCTTTTGCTTTTAGCCAGGGATTAAAAACAAAATGTTTTTCATTTCGGTTCGTTCTGAGCGGAAACTGTATTTTTTTATTGTGAGCTTCATTACATTTATCTATGAGCCCCTCCCTGGTTTTGTATTGAACAGGAAGTTCTTGCCCCTATTTCGCCATTGCAAAGTCTTTCTATCAAACTAACCGGTGAAGTTAAGTTACACCCCGTTATCTCGCATTTGCACTCGGCATGGACAAAAGTTTCCAGAGTGTTTAATTCATTATTCGTCGAGCACAATACTTGTTGGCCCCTCTCCAAACATAGCGCTTATGGTTGTGACCATAAAGCTCTATTTTGGTCTCGTCACTCCAAATTACAGTGTGCCAGAAGCTGTGAGGCATGTCAAGGTGTTGTTGGGCATATTGTAACCGGGCTTTTTGTGGCATTGGCTTCTTTCTGGCAACTCGACCACGCAGCTCATTTTTGTTCAAGTATCGTCATATTGTGCTCCTTGAAACAACCACACCGTCTTTTTCCAGAGCAGCCTGTATTTCTCCTGAGGTTACCTGTGGGTTTTTCTTTGTATCCCGAACAATTCTTCTGGCAGTTGTGGCTGAAATCTTTCTTGGTCTACCTGACCTTGGCTTGGTATCAAGAGATCCTCGAATTTTCCACTTCTTAATAAGTGATTGAACAGTACTGACTGGCATTTTCAAGGCTTTGGATATCTTTTTATATCCTTTTCCATCTTTATAAAGTTCCATTACCTTGTTACACAGGTCTTTCGACAGCTCTTTTCTGCTCCCCATGGCTCAGTATCAAGAATGCTCAGTGCATCCACGTGAGAGCTAACAAACTCACTGACTATTTATACACAGACACTAATTGCAATTTAAAAAGTTAACCTTTAATTGCCATTTAAACCTGTGTGTGTCACCTTGTGTGTCTGTAACAAGGCCAAACATTCAAGGGTATGTAAACTTTTGATCAGGGCCATTTGGGTGATTTCTGCTACCATTATGATTTAAAAAGGAGCCAAACAACTATGTGATAATAAATGGCTTCATATGATCACTATCCTTAAATAAAAGACAGTTTTTTTGCATGATCAGTCATATTTTCAAAATCAATGCCAAAATTTCACAATTTCTGCCAAGTTATGCAAACTTTTGAGCACAACTGTATGTATATATATATATATATATATATATATATATATATATATATATATTTTTTTTTTTTTGTCTATAAACTTGTGTGACCACTGGGATGTTGTTGAGGGTCAGGGTGGGGATTGGGAGGGGGAGGAGTAATAGTGGGGGTTAAACATTGATTCTGTGTATATATGTTTTGTTTTTCTTGGTTTAACATATGAATCAATTAAAAAATGTTAATCAAAAAAATAAAAAGAGTGACCCCCCATTTTTTGGACAACAGGAAGTGGTGTAATTCCAAAAAGTTAATGTGATAAACTATTTAGTCTTTGGTTTCATAAAAAAATTATCGGAACGAAATTAACCGGTTGTTACCAGCATTTAAAAATAAAGTTTTCACTCAGGAACAATTGAAAGGGACTTTGTTCTGCAAAAAATGTTGTTCGTTTTCGTTCCATGAATTGTTGTAGTTGCTGCTTTTGGCAATTGCTAATATTGTAAATGAACAGTTCTAAGTTTGGTCACACATATTTCATTAGGTAAGTTCACTGTAAAGCTAGCAGCTTTGCTGCTTTTGGAAGCAAAATTGGAGATACAAAAATAATAAAACCAGCATTGTGTACACTTCTCCTCTTCTGAGAAGCACCTGCTGTCACTGATGTGTGTAGATATGCATGTGTACATGTGTACCTCTACTCTCTCTTGAAGTTTGCAGCAATGTCTGTTGCTCTCATTTAGCCTCTGTTCTTGGACCTCCAACTCTGCCTCTGCTTTTCTCAGCCTCTGCTGAAGTGTTGCATTCTGGGATTTGCGGTTTTCTTGCTCTCTCTGGTGCCACTGACTGATGTGTTCATTGAGGCTCTGTTGCAGTGTCTTCTTGGCTGCTTCTTGCTCCTCCCTCCTCTCCTCTTCCATCTCCTTCATTCTCTTCTTCCACTCCTCCACCTCCCTCTTACATTCCTTCTCTGATCTCCCTTTCTCCTCTCTCAGATCTTTAAGCTTCTGTCTCAATGTATTCAACCTGTCTTCACACTCCTCCTTTAACCTTTTTCTTTCTTCTGCCTCCCTCTTCCTGTCCTCCTCTTCTCTTTTTCTCTCCTCTTCCACTCTATGCATCTTCTCCTCCTCCTCTCTGTTGCTCTCTTCATCTCTGGCTCTGCGTAGCTCTTGGCACTCGTTCTCTAGTCGTTTGTTTTCATCCTGTGTTTGTTGCAGTAATTTGTGTTGGTTGTCTCTCTCTGTCTGCAGATTAATGTAGTCTCTTCGCAGATCTGCTGTCTCTTGGGTTAACATAGCTATGCGCTCCGTGTACTCTATTTCAGCTCTCTGTCCACGCTCCTCCACCTGAAATGGATACAGAGCCACACATCCTAAGCAAAAGATGTGGTTCTATCCCTGGTTTTAATGATTTTTCTATATTACAAAGTATTGCAATATATTTTTCTCAGAGTACTATATCAATATTATCATGCAAAGAACTGATATTTGAAGTGAAATTTTTATTAAATAATTATTATGTTGATAATTATTTTTCTTTACCACCATTCAGTTCAAGAAGGAAAAACATACTGCTGTATTAAGTCAACACACTCTTTAATTTCTATTCGATTAAAATCCAAACTCGCAACAAGCAAAGAATATGACTGTGCAAAGCACCAAAGTCCAATGGTGATAAAAGAGCAACAAGTGCGTAAAACATTGGTTCTCAACCAGGGGGCCGGTGCCTACTAGGGGCCTCAGCAAAATTCCTCAAGTTGACTTAAAATTATTTAACCCTTTAATGCATACCTCAGGTCTTTAGTGACTCGGGACCTCATTCCTTCCCCTGTATTGCATCCATTTTTTGGATTTATTCCCATAAAAAAATAGCAAAAAACAAAACAAAAAACAATTATATATATATATATATATATATATATATATATATATATATATATATATATATATATATATATTTAACTGCTTTGTACCTATAACCAAAAGTGTATCGGGTCATTAAAGACCCTAGATATGTAAAAGTGTCGTTTTTTTTGTTGTTGTTTTTTTGCACTTCCATAAATCATATTTTTATTTAAAACAAATATTATTTTCATATTTATTTAAGTTTACTATCACAGGATATACATTTCTTTGTTTATTACAAGTAAAAATGAGTACTATATACATAAAATGTTGATTTTCTGTGTGACAATGAATTATCAGTATTCCATATGCGTGTACACACATATTATACATGCTATTTCTTACTCAATGTGGTGTTGTTGTGTCAGTGATTGACTTGATTTACATTTGACATTACAAGTCGACGTAGAAGCAACATGGAAGTAAACTATAGCAAGTGTAACACATGAACAGTATGTAAAGCTAAATGTTCACATGACAATTTACACAAGGTTTATTTATATTTCTGCTTTTCCAAACTTCAAACTTACTTCTCTGTCTGCTCGTATGAATTTAACACATCTTAAGAAAACAGTTATTCAAATGCTCTTTGGATTGAATCATTTATACGGATAAATGTTTTCCAACTGAATAGACTAAATATTAAATGGAACATATGACAATAAATTGCAAAGTAATCTCTTCAGTAATCAAAATATTTTTGAATGTAACTCTATTCTGATTACCAAATATATGATAACTAATATTTTGTATTTTAAACATGTAATCCTATAGCATGTATTCCATTATTCCCCCAACCCTGATTATGTGTAGCTCAATATGTGTTTGACAGCCAGCTGCGTCTCATGAAATTTCACTGTGAAAGTAATGAATCTTATTATATATCCTTTGCATCATCTCTTTGATATATGACAATTAAAACATCAAAATATCTCAGAATATACGTATTCTATTGTGTTATTTTCTAATTGTCTTGAAAAAAAATGGAAAATTTGACACTATCTGGGCATTTTGTAGATCCATTTGTGTTGGAGATACATGCTGGGTCTCTAAAGACCTGAGTATATAATGTTTGGCAACACACCCATGCATTTAAGTGTTAAAATAAGATAATAAGCTATAAAAAATCTAAAAACAAAAATTAAAAACTTCAAGATGTGCATGTAAACTGATATAATATTTATTCTTTTAATTCAACTACTCCCTACAACAACTTTGAAAACAAGCAGCTTTTTCATCATTACAGTAGAATTATCAGATGAAATATCTATGCCTATTTGGGGGCGAGGGCCCTTAAATATTGTCTTGGACAATAGGGAGCTTTTGCGTCAAACGTTTGAGAACCACTGCCATAAATTATTACAACATATAACGCAATACATCAGTTGTAAATATCCATTTCATTCACTAAATAAGAAATGTACATTTTTGCAATATGACATTGTTACCCAGATATTGATATAATATCTGATCCCATGCTAATTTCCACACTATGTGACCACACACTTTTACCTCCTCTACTGTGGCCTGCAGCTCTAGAAGGCGTGTCCTCAGAATAAATGCTGACTCCTCATCTTCATCATCCTGGCTTGTGGTTGGCTGGAGGCTGCCCTGCATCTCTGTGGCAACACGCCTTAGTGATTGCAGAGTTGCCTCTTGCTCCTCATTCTTAGTGTTTAAAGAATATATGACCTATACATAAAACACACACCCACAAATGTTGTAAAAAGAGTGTCATAGTGGAGGGACAACACAGACAATTAATTCACTTGGAAGCACAAGTGTGTATGTTAATGTTGTTTCTATCTTCATAGCCCTTTGCAAACAGCAAACTGATTAAATCCTCCACCTCTCTTATCAGGATCAATGATATACTCTCAGCCTGCAGTTATTGAGCTGCAGTTAATCTTGTATGTGTGAGTGTGTTTACACTGCAGATGTTTGCTAAAAACTGTATTTGTATCTTGTCTAAGTTTCAATCATTTATGTGTGCTTGTGATTGGTTGAGTGCTGCTGTTCGAATGTACGCCAGAAGTGTGATGTATGGCCAGAAGTATGAGGACACCCAAACACCACACCAATATGTGTTTGTTGAACATATAATTTCAAAACCATGGGCATTCATATATAGTTGGTCTTCCCTTTGCTGCTATAACAGCTTCACACAAACATCAACACCTCCCGCAACCACCCTCCTCCCCCCTTTTGCTACTCAACCTGCACTTAAGATATGTGAAGAGGGGGTCACGTGATGCCATGCAAGAAGCAGACGTGTGAGCGACGAGCTCTGCGCACTTTGCTAAATTTTCAATTATTTTCATGTTATAATCTGGTGAATTTGATAAACCCAGTTACACAATTGCTCTTTGATGCAAAACATGGCAAAAAAGTCAAAATCCTCGGGCTCTGGAGACATTAAAAGACACTTACGTGTTCAGGATGAAAGCCCCGACAGGCTTACAGACCGGGGACTCGATTTGGATGGCGCGGCGGGAGAGGAGATCCAGCGTCAGTTGTCCAACATGTCGGTGATGTTGATGAAGGTTCTTGCTGACTTGGAGGATCTCGCTGTAATACGTCGCTCGATTACGGCGATGGAAATAAAATTCTCTGGGTTAGTTACAAGAGTGTCAGATGTTGAGAAACGAATCTGGAATCTTCGGATTGAGGAGGGCAGAGATATGGTGAAATTCCTAGACGAGTTTTTCCCGAGTCTGCTCGTCATAACAGGCCACAAGCTGGAAATCGAGCGAGCTCACAGAGTCCCAGGTCACAGATTTGCTGAGGGAGACAGGCCCCAATCAATCCTGGCCAGATTTCTGAGATCATCCGATAAAGATCTTGTGTTGCGCCAGGCAAGGAGCAAAGGGAAGCTTTCTTGGAAGAACTATAATATTTTCTTGTTCCCGGACTTTGCAAACTCGACAAGAGAGAAATGTGATCGGTTCAAGGAATGTAAGAAACTCTTACGTCAGAAAAAGATCTCGTTTGCTCTGATGTTTCCAGCCAAACTGAGAATAGAAACAAAGGTCGGTCGCAAAGTATTTATATGTCCCAATCAAGCAATGTCTTTTATAGAATCAATGTCTGAGTAAACCATTGGATGTTTCTCATGTGAGTGGGTCAACTCGCTGTACTTACTCTTGAAGAAGCGTAGGTTTTTTTGCGTTGGCTCCGCCGAGCGGCTGGAGCTTGTTTTGTGAATAACACTTTTCCTTAAAGAAACTTTTGCATTGAAGTTCCCTGCCAGTTTGAGAGTGGACACTACGGATGACCGCAAAATATCTACATGCTCACACAAAGGATGTCTTTTATAAAGCTGACGGATTGTGTAAGTCATGGTATATATGTTTATACGGCCTCCGAGTGAATTGATTCGACCATCCGGGGAACCGGGATGCCGGTTTTGTTTCTTTTTGTGTTGGCTCCGCCTAGCGGCTGGAGCTTGTTCTATTGAATAACACTCCTTTGGAACAGCTGTGGATTAATCTGTTCGTTCTGCGTGCTTATTCCTCCTGCTGGCTGTAGTTTGTTTTTAGTTTTTTTACGGGACATTGGAATGATTACGTCATCCGCTAAACTCATAACAGCTGGCTCACGGAACATTCGTTTGTCTGACCGAGGAATCTGAACGGTTTTATATCAGCTGGAATTTGTTTTGTGGAAGATCACACCTTTGAGACAGTTCTGTGAATGAATCTACACATTCTTTGTGTTCATTCTTCCTATTGACTGGGTTTATTTTACAAAGTATTTTCTGTTATGTAATTTTGCTTCACAAATTTGTGAGGCAAAATTGTGCAATCCGATGGCAAAGTTGTCGTGGGTGCTCGTGGGCGTTCATGGACCTTTTGAGTTTAAAGGGATTGACGCTGGTTGGCGCTTTCGTGCACGGGGTTAATGTGCACGTTTTTGTTTTTTCTGTTTGTTTTGTTCATTTGTGGACGTTTTCTTTAGTGCTGGCTCAAGTAAGAGCAAGGGAGTCATTATATTGTTTAATAAACATCTACAATTCAAATCTCTCAAACAGACTAAAGATAAATTAGGAAGAGTAATTATTGTTTTATTCATTATTGAATGTTAAATTCAAGGGCAAAGGTTGATTTTGGCTAATATTTATGCACCTAACGCCGATGATCAGGGCTTTTTTTATGATCTTGAAGGGATGTTGCAAGCCGCTGGCACCCCTTATGATATAATATTGGGAGGAGACTTTAATCTTTTGATGGATTCAGTCCTTGATCAGTGAAGCAAATGTGGGTAAACCCCCTAGAGCAACATTGACGCTTCACAGGATGTGTAAAAATCTTGGTCTTTCGGATATTTGGAGACTTTTGAACCCATCCAGTAGGGACTATACATTTTTTTTTATCAGTCCATAAGATTTATTCTAGAATATATATTTTTTTGATATACAAATCCCTCATTTCATCTGTTGTCATGCCCTGGTGAGTTTAGAGGTGATGCCACATATATGGAGACCAACTGGTCCTCAGTATCCTCTGTGGGCATGGCTTGGGAGGCACTTAAGGCGGTACTTAGGGGTCGGATCATACAGATCATACGAGAACTTGTGGAGTTGGAAGGAAATATTAAAAGTGCCGAGGCAGAGCTGAAGCGCCGTATGTCAGCTGATGAAATACTTTGAGTCGGGTGACAAAGCAGGGAAGCTTTTGGCTAGATATATAAAGTAGAGAGAGTCTTTTTCTACCATTCCCTCAGTGAAATCTGCTGGTGGTGAAATATTTACCTCAGCCATTGATATTAATAACGCCTTTAAAGAATTCTATATTGATCTTTTTAGTTCCACGCCTTCGTCTACTGATGAAGATATTAGAAACTTTGTGGAACCATTAGATCTTCCTAAACTGACGATTAAGCATTTAGTTAGTTAATTTTGACCCTTTAATAAAAAGGTTTTCGAGCGATGTGGGCAGGTGGGCTTCATTACATTTATCGATGATTGGGAAGGTTAATGTTATTAAAATGAATTGTATTCCAAAATTCAACTACCTGCTTCAGTCTCTCACTGTAGATGTCCCCCTCTCTTATTTCAAGCAATTTGATAGCATAGCAAAAATCTTGGTCTTTCGGATATTTAGAGACATTTGAACCCATCCGGTAGGAACTATAAATTTTTTTCATCAGTCCATAAGATTTATTCTAGAATAGATTTTTTTTTTATATCCAAATCCCTCATTTCATCTGTTGTTGATTGCTCAATTGGAAACATTTTAGTCTCAGATCATGCCCTGGTGAGTTTAGAGGTGATGCCACATATAGAGAAAAAGAAATCATATAGTTGGCGCCTTAATGTATCCCTTCTGCAAAATCCTGATTTCCAACAAATGTTAAAGACTGAAATCAGTGTTTATATGGAGACCAACTGGTCCTCAGTATCCTCTGTGGGTGTGGCTTGGGAGGCACTTAAGGCGGTATTTAGGGGTCGGATCATACAGTATGCCTCATTCACCAAAAAATCCAAAACACGAGAACTTGTGGAGTTGGAAGGAAATATTAAAAGTGCCGAGGCAGAGCTGAAGCGCCGTATGTCAGCTGATGGCCTCAGAGAATTGACCCGATTGAAATATAGATATAATACTATTTTGTCGCAGAAAGTGGAGTTTTGGTTATTCAGGGCAAGACAGTCATACTTTGAGTCGGGGGACAAAGCAGGGAAGCTTTTGGCTAGATATATAAAGCAGAGAGAGTCTTTTTCTACCATTCCCTCAGTGAAATCTGCTGGTGGTGAAATATTTACCTCAGCCATTGATATTAATAACGCCTTTAAAGAATTCTATATTGATCTTTTTAGTTCCACGCCTTCGTCTACTGATGAAGATATTAGAAACTTTGTGGAACCATTAGATCTTCCTAAACTGACGATTGAGCAAAAAAACTCTCTTGATTCTGAGATAACCTTGGAGGAGCTTGACGAGGTAATTAAGTCCCTACCTACTGGCAAGGCTCCGAGGCCAGATGGATTTGCCACAGAATTTTATAGATCCTATACTACAGAACTGGCTCCACTTTTGTTAGAAGTTTATACTGAATCATTAAAGAATAGAAAGCTTCCACCAACCATGACACAAGCCCGGATCAGTCTGATTCTTAAAAAGGACAAAGATCCAAGCGAGTGTAAAAGTTACCGTCCAATCTCCCTGATCCAACTAGATGTAAAAATATTGTCAAACATTTTGGCTAACCAATTAAGTTAAGTTATGACATCTCTTATACATATAGATCAGGTGGGGTTTATTCTGGGCCGTAACTCTTCTGATATCATTAGGTGTATCATCAATATCATGTGGTCAGTGGCGAATGAACAATCTCCGGTCGCTGCCATCTCACTTGACGCCGAAAAGGCATTTGATATGGTAGAATGGGATTATCTTTTTAAGATTTTGGAAATGTATGGGTTCAGGAGTACATGTATTGGTTGGATTAAGTTACTTTATAAACACCCTGTAGCAGCGGTACAAACAAATGGATTAATTTCAGATTATTTTACTCTGGATAGGGGCACCCGTCAGGGTTGCCCTCTTTCCCCATTATTGTTCTGTCTTGCCCTGGAACCATTAGCAGCCGCGATAAGAAAGGAGGATGATTTTCCAGGGGTGACAGCGGGAGGCGTGGCGCATAAACTTCTGCTTTACGCAGATGATATTTTATTATTTGTCTCTGAACCTACTAGATCTATGCCTTGCCTCCACAGAATTATTAATTCCTTTTCCAAGTTCTCAGGATACAAATTCAATTGGTCTAAATCCGAAGCTTTGGCGCTGACAGCATACTGCCCAGAAATGGCTTTCCAGCCTTCCGGTGGCCCAAACAGGGCATTAAGAATTTGGGGATTTTATTCCCAGCAAATTTGTCTGATTTAGTTAGAGTTAATTTTGACCCTTTTATAAAAAGTTTTTCGAGCGATGTGGGCAGGTGGGCTTCATTACATTTATCGATGATTGGGAAGGTTAATGTTGTTAAAATGAATTGTATTCCAAAATTCAACTACCTGCTTCAGTCTCTCCCTGTAGATGTCCCCCTCTCTTATTTCAAGCAATTTGATAGCATAGCGAAGTCCTTTATTTGGAATTGAAAGCGCCCCAGGTTAAATTTCAATAAGTTACATAGGCCAATTGACAATGGTGGGTTAGGCCTACCCAAGATTTTGTTTTATTATTATGCGTTCGGTCTTAGACATTTGGCTCATTGGTCGCTTACACCTGAGAGAGCCCCTCCCTGGTTTTGTATTGAAAAGGAAGTTCTTGCCCCTATCTCGCCACTGCAAAGCCTTTCGATCAAACTAGCCGGAGAGGTTAAGTTGCACCCCGATATTTTGCATTTGCACTTGATATGGACAAAAGTGTCCAGAGTGTTTAATTCGGATATTTATTTAAACGCAGCCTCGAGCATATGGCTGAACCCTAAACTATGTATTAATAAGTCCCCTTTTTGTTGGTCAGATTGGATTGTGAGAGGGGTTAATGCACTTGGTGACCTATATGAGGGTGGTGTATTGAGATCTTTTGAAAATTTGGTTCAACATTTTGGCATTCCCAGATCTCAGTTTTATAAGTATTTACAGCTTCGCCACCTACTCTGCACTATTTTTGGGAGTGGCACGCACCCCCCTAAAGCGGCAGGTGCTTTGGGAGAGGTGATTACCGCTTTTGGAAAAGGCCATGAAGCATCAGTGTATTACTCCCTACTAATTCAGAGTCTGGGGGATGGAGCCTTGACTTCTCTCAAGAGAGTATGGGAAAAAGATTTGAAATTAGTATTGGAGGATGGAGTGTGGACTAAGATTCTTAAAAATGTCAAGTCTGTATCTAGAGATGCAAAGGTTCGCCTTATGCAATTTAAGATTTTACATAGATTTTATTGGACCCCCCTCTAGATTATATAGGCTTGGTCTTAAAGACACACCCACTTGCTAGCGATGCCAATCAGAAGCTGGAGACACTACCCATGTCTTTTGAGGGTGTGTTAAGATCCAGGAGTTTTGGTTGAGGGTTCAGAGGTATTTGTGTGATGTTTTGAACACTCAGGTTTTGCTTTGTCCCAGACTCTGTATTTTGGGTGATGGGGTGGTCATGCATTTAGGGGATAATCACATAAAGAATTGGGTTCTAACCAGTCTCATGATCGGCAGGCAAGTAATTTTAAGGGGTTGGAAGTCAAATGGAGCACCCTCTTTTTCAAAGTGGTGTGTGGAAATGGGGATGGTAGCTGCATTTGAAGAGGCGGTAAGTAGAAGGCTGGGGTTTAGGGACTTATTTGCTAAAAAATGGGGCAAATATTTAGTTTTTTGGGGGGACTCTCGGGGAGGGGATGTGGAGAGTGTAGTTTAGTTTAATCATGTATGTTTATTATTATTTTATTTATTTATCAGTGTATATATATAATATTTTTATTTTTATTTTATATTTTTTTTTTTTTTTTTTTTTTTGGATTGTGTGTGTGTTATGTGGGACCACAGGGGTGTTCATTAGAGGTCAGGGTTGGATTGTATTAGTAGGGTTTAAATGTAAAATGTTGATTCTTTATATATGTGTTGAGTTTTTTCCACTGTCATGTGCATATGAATCAATAAAAATGTTAATTACAAAAAAGATATGTGAAGAGGATGTGTGGGGCATCCGGAAACAAAAGACAAGGAAACCACAGGGCCCAGACGTGTTTCACCCACTTGTCTAAAATCCTGTGCAGACCAGTTGGCCCCCATCTTCATACAGATCTTCAACAGATCACTGGAGCAGTGTGAAGTTACCTGCTGCTTCAAATGCTCCACCATCATCCCTGTCCCAAAGAAACCCAAAATCACAGGACTTAATGACTACAGATCTGTCGTTCTGACGTCTGTGATCATGAAGTCTTTTGAGAGACTGGTGTTGGCCAACCTGAAGGACATCAGTGGACCCTTTCTGGATCCCCTTCAATTTGCTTATCGAGCAAACAGGCCTGTGGATGATGCAGTCAACATGGGATTGCATCATATCCTGCAACATCTGGACAGACCAGGGACATATGCAAGGATCCTTTTTATGGACTTCAGTTCAGCTTTCAACACTATCATCCCAGCTATTCTCCAGACTAAATTAAACCAACTCTCTGTTCCCACCTCTATCTGTCAGTGGATCACCAGCTTTCTGACAGATAGGCAGCAGTTAGTGAGACTGGGGAAATTAACTTCCAGCACCTGTACGATCAGCACTGGTGACCCCCAGGGATGTGTGCTCTCCCACTACTTTTCTCCCTGTACACAAATGACTGCACCACCAAGGACCCCTCTGTCAAGCTCCTGAAGTTTGCAGATGACACTATTGTCACCGGCCTCATCCAGGATGACGATGAGTCTACATACAGAAGGGAGGTTGAACAGCTGGCTGTCTGGTGCAGTCAAAACAACCTGGAGCTGAACATGCTCAAAACAGTGTAGATGATAGTGGACTTTAGGAGGAACACCCCAACACTGACCCCATTCAACATTCTGAACAGCACTGTGGCAGCAGTGGAGTCATTCATGTTCCTGGGTTCTACCATCTCGCAGGACCTGAAGTGGGAGACCCACACTGACTCCATTGTGAAAAAGGCCCAGCAGAGGTTGTACTTCCTTCGCCAGTTGAGGAAGTTCAACCTGCCACAGGCGCTGCTGATACAGTTCTACTCAGCAGTCACTGAGTTTGTCCTCTACACTTCAATAACTGTCTGGTTTGGTTCAGCTTCGAAATCGGACATCAGAAGACTACAAAGGACAGTTCGGACTGCTGAGCAGATTTTTAGTTGCCCCCTGCCCTCCCTTCAAGAACTGTACACTTCCTGAATGAGGCAAAGGGCTGGGAAATCACTCTGGACCCCACTCACCCAGCCCACTACCTTTCTGAACTGTTGCCTTCTGGCTGGTGCTACAGAGCACTGAGCACCAGAACCATCAGGCACAAGAACAGTTTTTTCCCTCAGGCTATCCATCTCATGAACAGTTAAAATTGCCCCATTTAAGCAATACTTATATATATTTTGTCTTATCGTATATTTCTATATATACTTATATTTTCTATGAGCTTTTTATTTTTATTCAAATTTTTAATTTTCTCTTTCTTGTTTTATTGTCTGTGCACTGAAAGCTTCTGTCACCAAGACAAATGCCTTGTATGTGTAAGCATATTTGGCAATAAAGCTCATTCTGATTCTGATAACAGCTTCCACTTTTCTGGAAAGGCTTTCGGTCCCACTTTATATTAGGTGTCTTTAACTACTATGTACTAACATTAAAATACAAAAAATATTATGTAATTATTGTGTAACTACATGTTTTTCTGCAAAATTCTCACAAGATTCACATTTGCTGCTACCGAGGTTGAGGTACGGGTAGGTTTAGGGTTTAGGGAAAGGGTTGGTGTAGGGTTAGGGGTAAGGTTTACAGTGTAACTACAGATGTAATTAAATGCAGGTACTTTAAATGTAAGTGAAAAGCAACAACACTTATGTACATAATGAGTACATTGTATCAAATGCTTAAGTACATAGTAGTTAAAGACACCTAATATAAAGTGGGTCCAGGCTTACCACTACATGTTGAAACCTGGCTGTGGGGGTTTGCTCCCATTCATACACAAGAGCATCAGTAAAGTCAAGCACTGATGTTGGCCAATGATCACAATCGACATTTCAATTAATCCCAAAGGGATTTTCAGTAGGGATAAGGTCTGGGCTTTGTGCTATCCAGTCAAGTCACTGAGATCTTTACTACACCCCTTTCTACTGAAAATGTTTATTTAAGGAGATTGCATGTCTGTATGCTTGATATTTTTTAACCCTGTTAGTAATACGTGTAGCTGAAATAGCCAGACCTGTTCATTAAGAAGGGGTGTCCACATACTTTTGGCCATATAGTATATTTTAAATGCTGTTTAGTTTGTGAGGGTCATACAGTAAATTGAAAGTGTATTTAAGTGTGTAGGCATATGAGAGAGTCCTAATATTACATCACTTTGGCTCTCCATCAATGTGTCCTAGCCATAAGGCACCATGCCTGGGGTGTCATCAGATTCCCGACGTCTCACTCATCCCTCCAGCGGCTCGTGTATTACCGTGACGCCTGTCTGTCTGTTGTTAATCGCCACCACAGCAGAGTTGGGCATTCCGTATGATAAACTGCCAGCAACTCACTCTCTCCTTCTCTTCACTCACCCGCTATAACTCTTTTCTCATCCCCCACAGTGTTTCTATAAGCAATATGCCTTCTCTCTCAGTCTGTCTCCTCTTTCTATTTTCCCTCTCTCTTTCTCAGTCCTTGAACATGAACTCTCATGTTTTATGGTGCACAGAATAAAAGGGAAAGTAATGTCATATACACTATATTGCCAAAAGTATTCGCTCATCTGCCTTTAGACGCATATGAACTTAAGTGACATCCCATTCTTAATCCATAGGGTTTAATATGACGTCGTCCCACCCTTTGCAGCTATAACAGCTTCAACTCTTCTGGGAAGGCTTTCCACAAGGTTTAGGAGTGTGTTTATGGGAATTTCTGACCATTCTTCCAGAAGCGCATTTGTGAGGTCAGACACTGATGTTGGACGAGAAGGCCTGGCTCGCAGTCTTCGCTCTAATTCATCCCAAAGGTGCTCTATCGGGTTGAGGTCAGGACTCTGTGCAGGCCAGTCAAGTTCTTCCACACCAAACTCACTCATCCATGTCTTTATGGACCTTGCTTTGTGCACTGGTGCGCAGTCATGTTGGAACAGGAAGGGGCCATCCCCAAATTGTTCCCACAAAGTTGGGAGCATGGAATTGTCCAAAATCTCTTGGTATGCTGAAGCATTCAGAGTTCCTTTCACTGGAACTAAGGGGCCAAGCCCAGCTCCTGAAAAACAACCCCACACCATAATTCCCCCTCCACCAAACTTCACAGCTGGCACAATGCAGTCAGACAAGTACCGTTCTCCTGGCAACCGTCAAACCCAGACTCGTCCATCAGATTGCCAGATGGAGAAGCGTGATTCATCACTCCAGAGAACGCGTCTCCACTGCTCTAGAGTCCAGTGACGGTGTGCTTTACACCACTGCATCCGACGCTTTGCATTGCACTTGGTGATGTATGGCTTGGATGCAGCTGCTCGGCCATGGAAACCCATTCCATGAAGCTCTCTACGCACTGTTCTTGAGCTAATCTGAAGGCCACATGAACTTTGGAGGTCTGTAGCGATTGACTCTGCAGAAAGTTGGCGACCTCTGTGCACTATGCGCCTCAGCATCCGCTGACCCCGCTCTGTCATTTTACGTGGCCTACCACTTCGTGGTTGAGTTGCTGTCATTCCCAATCGCTTCCACTTTGTTATAATACCACTGACAGTTGACTGTGGAATATTTAGTAGCGAGGAAATTTCACGACTGGACTTGTTGCACAGGTGGCATCCTATCACAGTACCACGCTGGAATTCACTGAGCTCCTGAGAGCGGCCCATTCTTTCACGAATGTTTGTAGAAGCAGTCTGCATTCCTAGGTGCTTCATTTTATACACCTGTGGCCATGGAAGTGATTGGAACACCTGAATTCAATTATTTGGATGGGTGAGCGAATACTTTTGGCAATATAGTGTATCTGGGAGACAGAAATGGCTGCTAGCTTTATGGCTATATAGAACGATACCACACATAACTTAAAGTGCACATAGTGTGGAAAAGACTGGTGGAGATGGAATATTAGGTCAGAGAAAAAAGCAGATAAAAAGAGAGCTGTCAGAATTAACACGTTAATGCATGCAATTAATTAAAAAAGTTTAAAGTGTCAATGTAACACATCAATGGAAAGGAGGCGGCGAGAACCGGCTTGACAATATAAATAATATTTAATGAAAAACTGAACCAAAAAGACGAACACACACAGGTGTCAGACAGCTGTCCGTAACTCTCTCTCTGCCGCACTGCCATCTCCAGTCGGCCTTTAACCCTCTCGGGCTAATCAGCCCAATTAGGGGCCGGGTGTGCGGAATCACGACCCGGCCCCGCCCTCCGCCCTGCCATGGTCAATTTTTCTTAATCGCGATTAAAGCATTTACTGTTAATACAGCATAAACCAGCAGAAACACTGGTTGGAAGGGCAGAACCTTTTTAATGTGTCCGCTTGGAGTCATTACACTGATGCACACTTCACAACCTACACACAACAGTGCTTCCGTGTCAATGATAAAATTATGGAGAAAGGACCTCTTAACACTATTTGATAAACAAAACAAGCCCAGATGGGACTTGTGATAGAAATCAAATATTTTTCAGCCTATGTAAGGCGCATTCTAATAACCGCAGATGCACGTCAAGTCTTAACTATCACCAAAAAGCAGAATGAGTGTGCTTTTCATGTGGAGTTTAAAGCGCCGCTTGACGCTGATGCAAATTCTGAACGCAGCTTCATGATTGCTGTAGCAACGCGGATAGCCACAGTCTACCAGCTGATTAATATGTAGAGGATTTAAGAGTTTAAGAGATTTAATGCCCATTGCAATAAAAATGCAATCTATGGGGAGACTAGTTCTTTCAATTAGTCGACCTCCCAATTAAACTTTGGGAAATGTTTAATGTTACTTAAATTGTTGCTTTTTTAGTGCATTTCTAACTTTATACTCTTTATTTGAAAAATGTTAATAAAACACTATATTGTTACATATTGGTTATTTTTTTTTTCCTAAGATGGAAATAAATGCATTTTGACAGGAAAAGAAGTATATACAGTATACTGTCAAATTTCAGCACTTTCAAAATCTGTGATTAATGGCGATTGGCTACAAAAAAATTATGCGATTAATCGTGATGTAAAAAATTTAATCTACTGACAGCACTATTTTAAATAGAAAGTGCTGAAGTACCAGTGTCTATCTCTCTTTCCATTCGTCCAAGTTAATGTTGCACTCACTAATTTTTACCTGATTATAAAATGTTTTTACTCCAAAAGAAATGAATAGTAAGTTTTAAACATACAATTGAGTTTGCATACCCTTTTTTCATAAGTTTGCACACCCCTTCCAGAATTTATAAAAAAAAAAAAAATAGAACAGATAAAAGATATTTACATATCCCACAAGGCAAAATAATTCACACAAATCATCCACGCAGACCTGAACAGTTGGTGCACAAAACACGATGACGGTAACAATCAACAGATAATTTTTTTGATCATGAACAGATAATTTTGAGTAGAAAATGAACTTCAGACTTCACAAAACAAGAAGTTACCAAACATAACAACAAAATCAACAATAAAAGCGGTGTAAATCAACTTGCAAACAGTTAAACCACGCAAGCTTATTAATTATTCAAGCCTGGTGCATGCTGGGAACACCAGCTTCTAAAGTTAATAAAATGTACTCATTTCATTTACCTGTGAAATTCACTCAAATTAGAAAATAAATATGACAAGGTTTTCTACTTTAGGATTGATACATGATGGCGCATTGTAAAGATAATTAACAATCATAAATAATATTTACTTATAAGCTAGAACATTCATTTTTACATGTTTGATTTGAGTACAAATATAGAACTTAATATTTTCAAGTTCACGCTTTAACTTATTCAATTTAGAAAGTACTAAATATTTTCTGCTATATTTACTTCACAACAAAATATTTTTTTTTCAGTATAAATAAAACACAAAATGCCATTTTTATGTTTTTTTAAATGATAAACATCTTGCAGGGGACGAGGCATGTAAACGTATGCCTTTAAATGTATGACAACTTGCTTGAGATGAAGACTCCAGTCTAGTCAGTAACCTTATAAAAGCTTTTTTTTCCTACATGGAGAGGGTCCCCAGAGGCCACAATTTTATTATTACATGACCACCAAAATCTACTAGATTAATCACAATATCGCAGTAACTGCCCTATTATTGGTAGGGTTGCCACCTTGGCCATGTCAAATTCCTGGACAACCAATCAATGACTGAAAAAAGTACTGCTAATCATAACATATTTTCATGACTGTTTACTCATTGTTTGAAACAACAAATAATTTAGTTAAAACAATAACTTCATTTTTATTAACTTATTATTTACTTATTCTGTTCCTAAGCAGTTTACTTGAGTTTATGGTTCTGTTACAGATCGCTACATCTTATGACTCCATACTAAACATGTTCTGCATTCTTTGCTTAAGGAAAGGAAAACAAAGGAAATCAAATAAATGTACATAAACATTGGGGATAATATTCTAAGTGATAAATAAAAGTGAAAACTGTGTCATCATTGACACATCCTGATGTCACGCGAAACACACTGACAGTGATTTTTTTGTTTCAGTGAAACACAAGACATTTAGATAATCACTAAAAATGAATCAGACTTTTGAAATGCTTCATATAAATATGGGTTTAGGAGAGCATGTTTGATCAGTTTCTTCTCCTTATGTGATTGCGTTAGAAAAATCTTCAAATTCCGGGACATTTGAGTCCCGAAATGGAATGTAATTTTTGCAGTGCACATGTACAAAAACCAGGACAATCCCAAAAAATCCTGGACAGTTGGCAACCCTAGATATTGGACACTTTTATTCATTGAGTAAATGAATCATGGCTGACTGTGAATAGTGCATTTCAACAATGGCATCGTTAACAGAAAACTATTGCTTTTAAATGATGCTGCATCCATGCCCCTAGGTGTCAGTGTAAGTCCAAGACGACTTCAATATTCACCAGCACAACATAAACAAAAAATGACTGAGTACACAGTTAAACTGAATATAACATTCATTTCTGATATGCCTAGTGAAACCTGAGTTTGCATGTGTCTCTCTCTCTCTATGGAGAGTCCTCATAAGGATAGCCACACCAACGTGTGTGTGTGTGTGTGCGTGCGTGCGTGCGTGTGGAAGAGAGTGAGTGAAACACTTCTGAAAAGTCAATTAAACATGGCCGTTCAGCTACTGTGTGTAACCAGGTTTTCTACAGAATCTCAATCTGGGGGGAAATAGTATTGCGCTTGAATGTTATTTATTGATACATGTGCATGTATGTTTACATGACGATAGAGAGAGGGATTCTACACAGCTATTGATACTCTAGCTCACATACCCAGTGTGATGGGTTTGAATTTCAAGCCCTGACCTACTTTTTTCAATGACAGTGCTTATATGTTCTTCTTTAACCCCAGTGGACCTTCGTCAGGGTAGACACCATATATAATTTGATGAGAATGAAAACAAGACTGAGGTAAAGAGGGAAAATATAGTCAATATATCTTCAAAGGTTGCAATAGGTTTCAATACTCATGAAACACTGAAAAAAATACCTTTCCAAAAAAATTAAAGTAAAAAAAAAAAAAAACAACTCTGGAAAATGTGTTGTAAAAATTTGTGTTGAATTAATACCTTAGACAGTACAACCTATCTATGCCTCAGAGCTTCGTTTTCATTTGCATCAAATTAAATGTGGTGTCTTCCCTGACTAAGGTCCATAAAACTTGATACACACTCTCTTCACCCTCCTTTATAGACACAAATGACAGTATTGTGTAAATGGCTATTACAGCCTTTAACCTCTATATTTTCATGGTTAAACTTGATAGTTAGCTTAGAGGATAATCATTTTTTACATTGTTGTGGAGCGGGACGTGGTCGTGTGTCTGTCACTGGGGAGAGAGGAAGCGGTAAGGACCATCACCTGGTAATTAATGATGCGTAACACCTGTTTCTCGTTACAGTGAAGACGGAGATGGGCTTAAAAAGGCCGCTGAGAACGCCAGGGAGAGTTGCGTGTAGCTGAAAGCCACGTCTGTGTCTGAGAACCTGTTTAGTGTTACGTGAAGCTGAGAAGCCTATACTTTGTCTGTGAAGCTGAACGCTGAATAAAAGCTGATTTACCTGGACTGCCAACCCACTTCCTTCCTGGTGAAACCTTTACACTGGTGCCGAAACCCGGTAATTTGAAGGAAGAAGACTGGTTGCTATGGACACCTCACCGCTGAGCGAAGTCATCCGCACCCTGACTAGCATCCAGGAGACCCATCACCAAGCCCTGCTCACCCAGGAGCATCGTTTCCAGGAGCTCCTCCGGGCCCAGTCCGAGGATCGGCAGGCTCTACGGAGCTGGTTAGCTCCAGACGGATCCTCCACCACGACCCCGGAGGCAGCGATGAAGCCGCAGCTTCTCCTGACAAAGATGGGCCCTCAGGATGACCCAGAGGCGTTCCTGGGCCTCTTTGAGCACTCAGCCACCGCCTCCGGCTGACCTCAAGCCCTCCACTTGCTACCGCTGCTTTCCGGAGAGGCCCAACTTGCGGCACAACAACTGCCAGCTATGGACCGCCTGGACTATGTGAAACTGAAGACCGCTGTCCTGCAACAGGTGGGCCGCACCCCCGAACAACATCGCCAGCGGAGTGAAGTCGGCCTCCCATTTGCATTTGCCCAGCAGCTCCCGGATGCCTGCCGAAAATGGGTGCTAGCCAGGGAAGGGCGTGCCGTGGAGGACATAATAGAGCTGATGGTGCTGGAGCAGCTGACCGTTCGTCTGCCAAAGAAGACTGCGGAATGGGTCCAGTGTCATCACCCCACGTCGGTGGATGACGCCGTCCAGCTGGCCGAAGCCCACATGGTGGCCTACCCCGAAGCGGCGAGCAGTACAAGTCTCTCTCTCTCACTCTCTCTCTCTCTTACTCCCCCCTCTGCCCCTCCCTCTCCACCCTCTCGACCTGTTCCCGCCCCCTGGAAACGGGGGGAGGATTTACCCAAACCGGCGCCCCGCTTCCGCGGGCTGCACTACGCGCCAAACCCCTCCCCTACCCCTCTCCGTCGTTCTTCCCAGGGGGATGTCTCCACCGCCACAGGTGCAGCCGGGGAGACTGGGCCAGTCTGTTGGAGTTGCAGGGAGCTGGGACATGTCCAGGACCGGTGCCCGGTGATGGAAGTGGGGACGTGGATCCAGGTCCCCGACATGCCACAGGCTGCCCCCGATTGAGCTGGGATGTATCGCATACCGGTAAGGGTTAAGGGGCGTACATACCAAGCCCTGTTGGATTCGGGTTGCAATCAAACCTCTATCCACCACAGCTTGGTTCATGACGGGGCTTTGGGTACAAATCACAAGGTGTTGATGAGGTATGTGCACGGGGATGTTCACGAATACCCAGTAGTGACCACTGTTATTCAATTCCGGGGTGTAAAACATAGAGTGGAGGCCGCGGTTAATTCCCGCCTCACCCATCTGCTGATTTTGGGAACAAATTGGCCGGGGTTTAAAAGATTATTGAAAGCCTTATGTGTGGATGTGTCCTGCAAACCAAAAACACGGTGTGTGATGTGTGACGCGATGGCTGGGGAGACGGAGCCGGGGCCGTCCGCGTCTGCTCAGCTTCAGAAAGATGCAGGAGGGGAATCCTCCGGTGTTCCCGCCCTCCGTGGATTCCAGGAGGGGGACTTCCCTCTAGAGCAGTTGCGTGACGAAACCCTTAGGCACGCCTTTGGCCAAGTGAGAGTAATCGATGACCAGCAGCTCCAGACGGACGTCGCCCTCACACACCCGTACTTTTCAATTATTAGGGACCGGTTGTATCGAGTGATGCAGAACACTCAAACCCATGAAAATACTACCCAGCTATGAGTCCCGAGGAGCCGTCGGGAAACACTTTTCCAGGCGGCTCACCACAATCCTATGGCGGGTCACTTAGGACCAGAAAGAACACTACACCGTTTAATGGCCCGCTTTTATTGGCCAGGCATTCGCGGGGATGTGCGCAGATGGTGTACGGCATGCCGTGAATGTCAGTTGGTGAATCCACCGGCCACCCCAAGAGGGCGGAGCACGGGCCAGAGGTGACGTTCAAAGCCGATCCATTCGCCCCGGTCCCCTGTGGAAACCACCTCTCACCGTACCAGCTCACGGAGGTGGTCCGGTTGCAAAAAGAGTTTGCCGACGTGTTCTCTCCTCTTCCCAGTCGGACTAACCTCATACAACACCATATCGAGACCCCACTGGGAGTCCTAGTGCATAATCGGCCATATCGCGTACCCAAACACAAGAAAAAGGTGATTCGGGACGACTTAGAGGCAATGCTTGAGATGGGAGTAATAGAAGAATCGCACAGCAATTGGGCGAGCCCGGTTGTTCTTGTACCGAAGAGTGATGGGTCAGTCCGGTTCTGTGTTGATTACCGGAAAGTCAACACGGTGTCTAAATTTGACACGTACCCAATGCCCCGAATTGACGAACTGCTCGATTGGTTGGGTGCGGCTTAATTTTATTCGACATTAGATTTAACTAAGGGATATTGGCAGATCCCCTTAACTCCATTATCCCGAGAAAAAACTGCCTTTTCCACACAGTTCGGATTACACCAATACGTCACTCTTCCGTTCGGTTTGTTCGGGGCTCCCGCCACGTTCCAGCGCCTCATGGATAAGATCCTCCGGCCACATGCTGCATATGCTGCTGCCTACTTAGATGATATCATAATATACAGTAATGACTGGCAGAGGCATTTGCAGCATCTGAGAGCCGTCCTGAGGTCGCTGAGGCAGGCGGGGCTCACGGCAAAAAAAAGTGCGCAATTGGGCGGTGGAAGTACAGTGTCTGGGGTTCCACTTGGGTCATGGGCAGGTACGTCCCCAAATTGATAAGACCGCAGCGATAATGGCCTGCCCACGTCCCAAGTCCAAAAAGGAGGGGAGGCAGTTCATGGGGCTGGCTGGCTATTACAGAAGGTTTGTTCCTAATTTCTCTGATGTCACCAGCCCCTTGACTGATCTCACTAAAAAGGGGCACCAGATCCGGTCCAGTGGACGGAGCCGTGCCAACAGGCTTTCACGAGAGTGAAATATGCACTCTGTGGCGGGCCGCTTTTACATGCTCCTAACTTCTCTCTCCCCTTTATTTTACAGATGGATGCATCAGAGAGGGGGTTGGGGGCCGTGCTCTCGCAGGAGGTGGAGGGGGTGGAGCGCCCCATGCTGTACATTAGTCGTAAGCTCTCTTTGAGGGAGACTAAGTACAGCACCATCGGGAAAGAGTGCCTTGCCATCAAGTGGGCGGTCCAAACCCTCCGCTACTACCTGCTGAGGCGGGCCTTCATCCTCCACTCGGATCACGCCCCGCTTCAGTGGCTCCACCGCATGAAGGATCCCAATGCGCAGATCACTCGTTGGTACTTGGCACTTCAGCCCTTCAAATTTAAGGTGGTCCACAGGCCGGGGCCACAGATGGTTGTGGCTGATTTCCTCTCCAGGAATGGTGGGGTGGAGTTGGCAGGCCGGACGTTGCCTGGGCCTGAGTCGGGCGGTGGGGGTATGTGGAGCGGGATGTGGTCGTGTGTCTGTCACTGGGGAGAGAGGAAGCGGTAAGGACCATCACCTGGTGATTAATGATGCGTAACACCTGTTTCTCATTACAGTGACGACAGAGATGGGCTTAAAAAGGCCGTTGAGAACGCCAGTGAGAGAGGGAGAGTTGGTGTAGCTGAAAGCCACGTCTGTGTCTGAGAACCTGTTTAGTGTTCCGTGAAGCTGAAAAGCCTGCTCTTTGTTACATAAAGCTGAAAAGCTTATACTTTGTCTGTGAAGCTGAACGCTGAATAAAAGCTGATTTACCTGGACTGCCAACCCGCTTCCCGCTTCCTTCCTGGTGAAACCTTTACAATTGTGTACACATTATCCTGCAGCATCAAGGTGTAAAAAATGCACTACTGAAATTCCAAGACTCTATTGTTCCCAAAGTCCAAAATATGGGGGAAAGTGCATTTCAGTGTGTTTGCTTCCTTGAAAATGTTTTGACTTCTTAATGAACTTTAATTTTGTTCTTATATGCATTACATTTTGTGTGTTCCAAAGTTGCTTACAGTATTCTAAATGCAGTAACCTGGGGTTAAGTGCCTTGTTTCAAGGGCATAATGTGTGGGCAGGAGGGGTATCCTGATAACTGTCCAGTTCACATATTTACCACCAAGATTCAAACTTGCAACATGTGTTCCCACCTCAGCTTAGAGGTCTGCTACCCGACTCAAACTTCAGTGTTTCAAGTGTAACATTGGGTTCAGGTCAGGTTCGGTAGGGGTGGGCAATATAGGCAAAAAATCTTCACAATATTCTTGAAAGTTTTGGTTGATAACGATATACACTCACTGAGCACTTTATTAGGAACACCTGTACACCTGCTTATTCATGGGATTATCTAGCCAATGTGGCAGCAGTGCAATGCATAAAACCATGCAGATACAGGCCAGGAGCTTCAGTTAATATTCACATCAACCATCAGAATGGGGAAAAATGTGATCTTAGTGATTTCGACCGTGGCATGATTGCTGGTACCAGACGGGCTGGTTTGAGTATTTCTGTAACTGTTGATCTCCTGGGATTTTCATGCACAACATTCTCTAGACTTTACTCTAGAGTTTATTCAAAGAGGTCAACCGAGAATGGCCAGACTGGTTCGAGCTGACAGAAAGGCGACAGTAATTCAGATAACCACTCTGTAAAATTGTAGAGAGCAGAATAGCATCTCAGAATGCACAACCGTCGAACCTTGAGGCACATGGGCTATAACAGCAGAAGACCACATCTGGCACTTTATTAGGACCATAGTATTCCTAATAAAGTGCTGAGTGAGTGAATATGCCTTTATATGCCTACACAGTAATGTTTATACAGGAAATGTTTCGCTATTTACCACATTTTTACAACATTGACATTGCAAAATGCTTTCTGACACATTTTAACACATTTTAGTACCAAGTCGATACTAAAATAAAAAAGATGTTATGATACCAGTGTTTCTGCAGTACCAGTAGTACCGAGCACCGACTCAATTTGGTCCCTGTGCGCTGCCTGACTGACACAAGACTGCTTTCAAATGCTCACACATTTAAGAGCGCATGCGCTACTCCTTTTACACTGAAATTGACAATTAATCAAATTAAAATAGTGATATGTCCTAGTGTGATCATTAAACTGTGTGATTATTAAACCGCCAATTTAATTTAATTAATACATTCTGAATGTGCTGCGCGCTTCAGCACACACATGAAAAGTTCAGCTTATAAGCTGAAAACAGACTTATCAAAACCCTACATTTTATGAGCATTGTGCGCTGTGCTTGATGTAGTAAATGACAGAAGAGAGCACACATTTACTGCAGACTATATATTTACATATAATTAAATCGCAGCATTTTGCGCTTTAATAATCACACTGGACCACCGTCTTAACCAGAGGTGTGAAACTACAGTAAAAAACAGAACGGAAATGCCTTAATGTCAAAATAAAAGTTTGATTCAAAATAAAAGCTCGACGGGAGAATTAAGAAATCGTGACAGAAATATACTGCATACAAACTACTGTATAGAACAATGCAGTATTTACTATTATAATAATAATAGTTATTATATATTTAAGCAATATCACACAAGCAAGAGTGCTGTTGTACTAAACAGAAGATTTTGTATCAATTTATAATGTGATGCTCTGTTGTGTAGCACTTTATTTGACAAAAATAAGACCAATTTTGTATTTTGTATTATGCTGTAAGGATCTTTTTTTAAGCACTTCATTAACGGAGTAAAAAAAAAAAAAACACTTGATAAAAAAAAAAAAAAATGCAATGATATGTTGAAAAGAAAAGTAATTGTTCTTTTTTTCAAGTTTTATTCATTCAATTAGACACTATTTTGATGATCGGTGCTTGGGTTTTATACACGCAAACAGACGAGTTAGGTGCTGTTCACACTGAATGTGTTTTATGTGTGCATTTGCATTGTTTTTCAACAAAATTTCTATGTAAACATGTGCTGGATGGGCATCTTTGTCCGTTGTGCTGCGTCTTGCTGTTTTTCAGCATCTTTAGCAGGACCGCCGCATTTTTAGATAGGTCAAGTTAAAAAATTTTTTTTTTTAAATGCATCTCGAGACACCTGCATTCTGTTTCATTCGTTGTGCTGTGTCTAGCTCTTTTTAATGCAGCTGTCCCAAATATTCAACATTCTGAAGAAGTTCAGGTTGCAAAGAGAACTTCATGCAGGGGCGTAGATTCCAGGTGGATGGAGAGGAGTGAGCCCCCCAATAATCAAAACAAGCAATCACAACATGTCATTTGTTACACATGATTCAAGATTGTTCTTCACCCGGCAACATTTCAGCACCTGATAAACGGTAAGCCAAATGTTTTTTCCCCTTTTGCTCTGTGCTAAGGGGCTGCTGTGCCTTGTTAAAACAGTATATGTTTAATGTGCTGTTGCAAAATTATTGCTTTGAAAAGAAATTATAAAGAGAGTGAGCGATTCCAGGTTTGGGCTTAAAATTATACAATTACAGTCGGGTCACGCGGTCTCGGGTACTGGCAAATGCCCGTGCAGACCTCTACCTCAGCTCCCCCTGGGCTGCCCTTCCTCTTGACTTGAAGACTCTTCTGGACTGTCCATTTGAAGTCTATTATACCTACACTAACAGCACCCACCCAGGCAGAGCCAAGTTGGAGTTGGAGCCAAAGCATCGTAGAGACTTTCACAGTAGCACCTTTTAAGAACTCAAGAAGCCTATTTACATTAGGGCTGGGTGAAAGGACGATGTAATCGGATATCGACGATGTCTTATAAAGATCCCGATGCTGATTACGAACAGATGATGATCGACGATATCGAGAAATGACAAAACCATGGATCTGGGAAGGTGGCAAATATATTAAACAGTGGCCAGGGTGTGAAACTAGCACCCGCCACCCGCCAAATCCGACGAGGCTGAATCCAGTTCGCAAGTTCCTCGTCCAAATGTAATTCATGCGCGGGCCATTTTGCTCATCTACCCGCAACAGGCGGGCAACCTGTCTCGGAGTGACACATGACAAGAAATGCTGTTAGTCACAAAGACATGCACTTGAAGAAACACTTTATTATATTTTTAAGAACAGACAAAAGAAAAGCCGTCAGTGCTTGTGTCAGATTCGCTGTTTGTTCAGAGGTGTGCAGCGCAAGCCTGTGTCGCAGAACAAGCTCATGTAAAGTGTTTTCACTCTTTTTTCTCTGTTTCAATCGTCTGAAAACTGTTTGCAAGAATAATGTTGTCTATGAGAATGCTGAAAATTATCTCCGATCATCTCGGGAGGTGCTGTTTAATTCGCTTTATTTCCTTGCGGTTGGCATGCATTGCAGATTCCGTGATGCAAATGGAGCCGTTGGAGATGGAAAATGTTTGGATTTGGGGAGGTGGTTAAATAAGATTTTTTGATCACTTCTTCGTTTTATTGCTTTTTTCATTTAGTTTAACGTGCAATTTGAATTTGTCTTTTGCTTATGTTTTTCGTGTTTCAATAAATGAATTACATTTTTAAAGCAAAATCAATAAAGCAAAAATATTCACCGACCCTCAGCAGGGGGGTTGACGATGTAATCCGATATCGCGATATTTTTAAGGCAATTATCGCAAAAAAATATTTTTTACATATCGCACAGCCCTAATTTACATGTCTAAATAAATGTGTCAAATGCATTCAGATCCACTGTGTGTACATTCTGCCCAATAGAAAATATGAGTTTGGCCCTTGTAAAGATGATCAAAAACTTGCAAGGATTCTTACATAAAGTACTGTGGTGGTACCATGGTACTAAATGATTATTATATTAATGTACTACTGTATTTACATAGCACTCCAAGGTACTTCAAAGAATACCATGATACTACCATGGTACTGTACAGGGTTCTGTTTATTACAAGAAAAAAAGCTGCTTAAGCATCTTAATAGTAACAATTATGATACATACTAAAAAACTGAAACCTATGAGGTTAAACTTTCTTTTAAACTGAGCTACAGCAGTAGGCTGCCATTGCCTTCACCCAGCTCAAACAGTCTATCACATTTACCCAAAGCATGTTACTAGAGATAACAAAACCATGAATACATGACAACTGGATACAAACAGTTGCTAGTGAATGGGGTTTTTCTTAGCACACACATCTAAACATGACAATTGCTGCACACTTCTTTTGCTTGTTTCCAGTTTGCACCATGGGTCACATTATTAGCTAGACAAGACCCATTTGATGTGTAAACTTTAGTGGTCTGTATGTATGACCTAGCTATTAACTCTGTGAATACACATTTAAAACGTTTTCGACCATCCATCTGAAGACAATGTATTCGTATTCGTGACTTGGATTGCCTTCTGGCTGCCTCTGCATCACCTGTGATGGAAAGTCACTGATGCCAGTACATTAAACCCTGTTGCATTCCTTCCTCAGTGAAGATATGCCAGTGGGTCAGGCTACATAAACACTGATATATAAATAATAAATATTTACAGACCATACTGTCGTTATTGTAGTGCCTTTACATAGAATTTTTTTGCTTAAAATGTGCGCAGTAGACTGGAGTAGGTCGTCCTTATTTTCTTAATTATTTGTAACACATATTCATATAGCTAGCCTATGTACCACATATAAACATGCATCACTGCGGTAAACGTTAGATAGACAGTAACACCAGGGACCTTATAGCGGTATCGCCGTCTAGTTCGATAAGTGCTGTGCTTACCTTTGTCAGCTGCGCTATTTTCTTGCACATTTTCGTGTGCATTTGATAATCATACATTTCCTGCTCCACATTGGAAACGTCAGCAATAGCGGTCCCATTACAATCATCGCCGGGTGGCTGGTTCATTTTCCCAGCGCTGGAAGCCATAACAACCCTGGAGTCTTCCGTTAGATCACGCTGATCAGTCACAAATGATCCCCTGCGCAACACCCTGATCCCCTCTACGTGCTCCTGAAGGAAAAGTCCTTACGACAGCCGAAATCATTCTGCACGATGGAGAGACTGGCGAACACTCTCCCGCTCCGTCGTAAAGTTGCCCCCGGTGAGCGCTCAGCTCACACCCAAATGCCATCTGGGACAAGGACAAGACTAGGCTCCGCCGCCCCGCTGAAAAGGACTCAGTTACGGCATGTGCCCCCAGCCCGGACACCTGTCTCTCACCCGGGGCGTGACTTTAGTCTTACATTACGAGTCACGGGTACTGCATTGAATCGTAACCCCTCCCATAAACCAATCCACCCGCACGATCGACATTCACACAATACAATCATTTCCACAGCTCTGAGTCAGAGCCCAGTTGCTCACCTTTATTTGCGAATGTTTAAGCATTAAGGGTTCAATTGCCTAAATTATTTTATGTTATAAACAATTCTCAAAGCACATTGCAAGACTGGCAGGCTGATTAGAAGAAAAAATAAATAAATCTTGATGTCATTGATTTTTTTTTTCTTTCCGAATCGTAGAGGGCGTAAACCTCACAACGATTTTTTCTGTCCTTTACCATTGTTGAATGTCTGACTTTACAACATGACCCCAGTAAAGATGCCAATACAGACTGTGCAACTTCAACTGTCTTCTGTGTCAACTGTACTATATACTTCTTTTAGGACTTCACTCAGGATTGACAGCTTGAAAGGGCAATAGTCATCAATACGCGTCACCTTGTCTCATCTGGAGAGCGCGAAATTAAAATTGTGCTGCACAAGCAAAAACAAGCTGTAGCGCTAATTTGTGTTATATTTTGCCTGGGAAAAAAGAGAAAAAGACAGAGTGTCTGGAGTAATGCTGCCTTCATGTGCTATCGGAATTAATCTACTTACCACTTCGTGCGTTCAAGCGCTTTGTTGTCAGAAAAAAAAACGTTCATTCATATATATTTCATGAGGAACTTTTATTTTGACACCATAAAAAATATGACTCAGCTTGCTGACGATAATGGAAATTTGGTCAAATACAAGCTATTTTTACGGTGTAAAAATTTAAAACATGCATCAAATAGTTGCTGATATACATAAATGAATATGATCAAAACGGTAAACGCTAACAATTAGCTCTATTTAGAAAAATTTATAAAACCTGTCATTCACTACAGAAACTGTAGGTTACTCTCCTCCGCCATATTTAAAGTTTAGGACTCCTCCCATCTCAAAAACTCGGGTATCAAAATTATCTCTGCGTTTCCCAGTCGTAATTACGACTTGAGGTTTCGTTCATGTGCAACTTATGAGTGGGAAACTCGTATTTACGATTATTCCTAGAACAAGGCATAAACAGTAACTGCCCTGTTACTGGACACTTTCACTCATAAATTAAATTAATCATGACTGACTGAATAATAAATAACTTCAACTGCAACTGAAAATTACTGTGTTTGACTGATGCTGCTTTCATGTATAGATATACATATGAATATACTTTCAGGCCCCTAGGTGTCAGTGTAAGCCCAAGACGTCTGCCATATTGACCAACAACATAAACAAAAATCAATTAAGAGCAGGTTTAACTTATTTGGTGAAATCCCCATACATTTTTTTTATAAAACTATTCTTCATTATAACATTGTAATAAACACAACATAACATACATGCAATAGTATATCAAATGATCATTAGGGTGCACAGGGTTTTAAAAACTAACTGAAAATTACAACAAATACAACAGCGGGTTTAACTGAAGCGCAAATGCAGTAAACAATAATAATACTGCATTTTTTTTTTTTTTTTTCATGTAGAATGCACATTTGGCAGTAAAGCACTGAATTTAAATTGGAATGCAGATGTAAATGTACTGATATTAACAACAATATCAAGTTTAATTAACACCTAATTAATGTAGGGCTATGTTCAAACATTCGGACAGTAGGACATTATTGATATTGATCTTTCATCAGGCTCTAAATTATTGAATTAACTTTTATTAAAGTTCATTAGAACTGAAGTTCTGAACATATTTACAGAGGAGAAAAATACACAGCTTCATCCTTAATTCATGGGGGTCCAGGCTTTCGAGCCCTTTTGCTGAATTCTCCTTTGTACTTGCTTTTATAAAAATCTATCATAGTTCTTGTAGCATCTAGAGTTTAACTGTGGCATTAGTAAGATCATGGTAATCACAGGTAAAACCATGCTTCTCAAAAGAAAAAAGAAAATGATTTTGTAATTAAAAATGGTACACTTAACACATGTAGAAACTATAAAAACAACATCCATAGGGGAGTCGTGTGGCGCCATGCGAGGGTTGGACATGTGAACGACGAGCTCTGTGCACTTTGCTAGTTTTTAATTATTTTTATGTCATACACCGGTGAGATTCAGTACACCCTGCTACATAACGGTTCTATGAAGTCAATATGTCAAAGAATTCAAAATCCTCTGGCTCTGGAGATATTAAAAGACACTTACGTGCTCAAGCTGATACCTCAGACAGAGCCACAGACCAGGGACTCAGTTTGGACGGTGCGGTGGGAGAAATCCAGCGGCAACTGGTGAGCATGTCTGTGATGCTGACGAAGGTTGTAACAGACCTGGAGGATATTGCTGTAATACGTCAATCGATTATGGCGATGGAGGCAAAATTCTCTGAGTTGGTTACAAGAATCGGGGACATCAAGAGACGGGTTGATTATCTGGAGTCATCAGAGAGGGAATTAGCTGCTAATCCGCTAGCGACCAAAGTAGATTTGGAACGCGTTTGGGAAAAACTGGAGGATTTGGAGAATCGTAATCAGCGAAACAACGTCCGAATTGTTGGAATTCCTGAGCATGAGGAAGGTCGAGATATGGTAAAATTCCTAGACGAGCTCTTCCCGAGTCTGCTCGACATAACAGGCCATAAGCTGGAAATCAAGCGAGCTCACAGAGTCCCGGCTCGCAGATCCGCTGAGGGAGACAGGCCCCGATCAATTATGGCCAAATTTCTGAGATCATCCGAAAATGATCTCGTGTTACGCAAGGCGAGGAGCAAAGGGAAGCCCTCTTGGAAAAACCACAGCATTTTCTTGCTCCCAGACTTTGCGAGTTCGACAAGAGAGAAATGTGATCGGTTCAAGGAATGTGAGAAACTCTTACATCAGAAAAAGATCTCGTTCGCTCTGATGTTTCCGGCCAAACTGAGAATAGAAATGAAGGTCGGTCGCAAAGTATTTATATGTCCCAGTCAAGCAATGTCTTTTATAGAATCAATGTCTGAGTAAACCATTGGATGTTTCTCATGTGAGTGGGTCTGACTCGCTGTACTTACTCTTGAGGAAGCTGGGCGACATTTTAGGTTTTTTGCGTTGGCTCCGCCGAGCGGCTGGAGCTTGTTTTGTGAATAACACTTTTCCTTAAAGAAACTTTTGCATTGATGAAAGATTACTTTTGCATTGAAGTTTGCGAATTCGACAAGAGAGAAACGTGATCGATTCAAGGAATACTAGAAAGTCTTACATCAATGGAAGGTCGCTTTTGCTCTAATGTTTCCGGCCAAACTGAGAATAGATACTAAGGATGGTTGCAAAATATTTACATGCCCACAGCAAGCATTGTCTTTCATAGAGACAATGGGGTGAATAAGCCATTTGGTGTTTAATCACGTTGCCCCCCAATTGAGCTTGACTCGCTGAATATACACTTGACTGTCTGAGGAAGCTGGGTGCCTTTTTGTTTCTTTTTGTGTTGGTTCCGCCTAGTGGCTGGAGTTTGTTTTGTGTAGTAACACTCCTTCAAAAAACTCTTGCATCGACGGAGGATCACTTTTGCACTGATGTATCCGGCCAAATTGAGAATAGATACTAAGGATGGCCGCAAAATATTTACATGCCCACAACAAGCGCTGTCTTCCATAAAATCAATGGACTGAGGAAGTCATGGTGTGTTTCTCACATTGCCCCCAAGTGAGCTTGACTCGCTGATCATACACTTGACCATCTGAGGAAGCTGGGTGCCTTTCTTGTTTTTTTTTTGTGCTGGTTCCGCCTAGCGGCTGGAGTTTGTTTTGTGGAATAAATCTCCTTCGGGACAGTTGTGGATGAATCTGCTCGTTCTTTGTGCTTATGCCTCCTATTGGCTGGAGTTTGTTTTGTGGAGTATTTTTTGCAGGACATTGGTGTAACGATGCTGCTGGCGCTGACAATGTTGAAGACGATGACGATGAATAGAAGAACCCAAGTGCAATTTTATTTACATAAAGTGAGAACCAATAAACCCTAACTATAAACATGAACATGAACATAAACTTGACTTGACTTGACTTGATTTGGCTTGGCTTGACATAACCTTGACTTGACTATAAACAATGACTACGTGACCAAACACAACCAAAGTTACAATCACAATACCTGACAAGGGACAATGGAAAACATGAGGGCTTAAATACATGGACATGGGAGAACAAACCAATGAACAAACAGAACTATAAACAAGATAACAAGACAATCAACCAATGAAAAGAACACACATGAACATGGAGGGAATACATGAAATCACATGACAAGGGAACACATGACATGAAACAGGAACTAAACTTTTCAAAATAAAAGACATGAAAAACATGAATCAACAAAACACACATGACCATTTTAAGGATTAGGTCATCTGCTGCACTTATGAACAGCTGGCTCACTGAACATTTGTTTGACAGCCCGAGGAAACTGAACAGTTTAGCTAGAGGCTGAAGTTTGTTTTGTGGAGGAACACACCTTCGAGACAGCTGAATGAATCTACACGTTCTTTGTGTTTATTCTGCCTACTGGATGGAGTTTGTTTTATAGATTACTTTCTGTTATGTAATTCTGTCTCACAAAATTTGTACAGAAGCACCGGACTCGAGCAATCCGATGGTGAAGTTGTCGCGGGGACTCTCGTAGGCATACATGGACTGTTTGAGTTTAGGGATGGACGACGGTTGGTGCTGTCGTGTGTGGGGTTAATGCACACATTTTTCTTTTTTCTGTTTGTTTGGTTCTGGGGGAAGTTTGGGGTTTGACTGTTGCACTAATGTTGGAATGCGGTATTTAAAATTTTTATTATACTTATAATTATGTATTGACACAATCTATTTTTTCTAATATGTCAAAATGTCAAATCTTAATATGAGTGGATTGTCTCTCTCCATGTGGAATGTGAATGGGTTGGGGCACCCCATAGAAAAAAGGAAAGTTATTTATTTTCTTAAATGTAAGAAATATGATATAGCGTTTCTTCAAAAATGCATCTTTCCCCACAGGAAGCTGAAAAATTTGGGAAGATATGGGGTGGACATGTTTTCTTTAGTGCTGGCTCAAGTAAGAGCAGGGTAGTCATTACACTGATAAGTAAACATCTACAATTCAAATGTCTCAAACAGAGTAAAGATAAATCTGGAAGAGTCATTATAGTTTTAGCAGAAATTCAGGGGCAAAGGCTAATTTTGGCTAATATTTACACACCTAATGTTGATGGTCAGGGCTTTTTTATAGATCTTGAAGGATGTTGCAAACCGCTGGCACCCCTCATGATATAATATTGGGAGGAGACTTTAATCTTTTGATGGACTCAGTCCTTGATCATAGTGAAGCAAAAGTGTGTAAGCCCACTAGAGCAACAGTGACGCTTCACAGGATGTGTAAAAATCTTAGTCTTACAGATATTTGGAGACTTTTGAACTAATCTGGTAGGGACTATACATTCTTTTCATCAGTCCATAAGATTTATTCTAGAATAGATTTTATTTTAAATATCTAAGTCCCTCATTTAATCTGTTGTTGATTGCTCAATTGGAAACATCTTAGTCTCAGATCATGCCCTGGTGAGTTTAGAGGTGTTGCCACATACAGAGAAAAAGAAATCATATAGTTTTAATGTATCCCTTTTGCAAAATCCTGAATTCCAACAAATGTTAAAGCCTGAAATCATTCAATCGTTTATATTGAGACCAACTGGTCCTACCGAAGTTACCGTCCAATTTCCCTGATTCAGCTAGACATTACATTTTTGTCAAAAATTCTGGCTAATCGATTAAGTAAAGCTATGACATCTCTTATACATATAGATCAGGTGGGGTTTATTCGGGGCCGCAGCTCTTCTGATAATGTTAGGCATTTCATCAATATCATGTGGTCAGTGGCGTATGATCAGACTCCGGTCGCTGCCATCTCACTTGACACCGAAAAGGCGTTTGATATGGTAGAATGGGATTATCTTTTTAAGATTTTGGAAATATATGGGTTCGGAAATAATTTTATTGACTGGATTAAGTTACTTTATAGACACCCGGTAGCGGCGGTACAAACAAATAGATTAATTTCAGATTATTTTACTCTGGGTAGGGGCACCCGGCAGGGTTGCCCTCTTTCCCCATTATTGTTCTGTCTTGCCCTGGAACCATTAGCAGCCGTGATAAGGAAGGAGGATGATTTTCCAGGGGTGATGGCGGGAGGGGTGGCACATAAGCTTTTGCTTTATGCGGATGATATTTTATTATTAGTCTCTGACCCCTGTAGGGCTTTACCGGTTGTTTAGATCATTGTTACTATCAGAAATAATTAATAATTATTTCTGTAGTTATTAATTAATATTTAAATTAATTAATTGGATCTAACTCATTAAAACCTCATATGGGACTCCAGTAAATGTAGTGTGCTACATTTAGGAGCAAGTTTGGTTATTAGCGATAATTAATAATTATCAAAGATAATTATTAATTATTAAAATCAATAGAACATTGATTAGAATCAATGTTAGCTTTTTAAAATCCTTTAAATCAACAGTTATCAAAGATAATCGTTAATTGTTAACATCGATGAAACATGAATTAAAATTAATACTAGCTTATTAATCATTCAAATTCAATCATCAAAGATAATTATCAATTATCAAAAATCAATAGAATATTAATAAGGATTAACATTGACGGGGCACCACCCTGAAATCAGGGACTAATAACCGAATAGTAAAACAGTCTCAATATTAGATTGTTTTCTTAGGAAAATCGTCATCCGAAGAATATCGATTTTCGGGAAAAAAAAAAACAATGAAGCAAGGTTTGAATCCGAGCACTGACATCCCGTCAGCATGACACAGGTGTATGCAAAACAAACCAAAACACTTCTCTTTGTAATATAACAAAGTTTATTTATGCAGTAATATCAATTAATAATTAATACAATGCAGTCAATAAACTTCAGACTTACAACTACAAACTAAACAGTGATATAATTAGATATGGAAATCAAAATAATCCTATAACACATAAGGTGTGTGTGTGTGACAGTGTGTGTGTGTGTGTGTGTGTGATTAGTAAGAGAGAGAGAGAGAGATGATTAAGTGACAGCCCTAAAGCTGATTTCGCGATCGTGGGAGAGAAAGCAGCTGTTTAGTTCATCGCTCAGAGACGCGGTGGACGGCTCGTAAACAGTCCTGTGTTATTTAACTCTTTAATGGATGAACTCAGTTGCTGTCTCACCCGCGGTAGCGAAATTGCACAATCCAATTTGGTTGGACCACAATACAGCAAAACAAATTTGTGATAATTAATACCCTGAGTATTAATTATGAACGGACATGGCGGTCCGTAAACTGTACAAGCAAAAACCTTGAAACACAAGAATAACATGCTATAATATTCTATCTCTGCCCAGACGTAAACCTCTTACTTGTATCGCATGAGGACACAGGTAGAATGTGTTTTCCTCCGTCCTTTAACTTTGACCTGGTTCCTTGAGGCTCGGGTAATGACTGGAGGCCGTTTCCTCGCTCTGTCGGCGGGCGGTACGGCTGTTGATTGTTGGCGGGCGGTACGGCTGTTGATTGTCGGCGGGCTGGCGGAGAACTCAGAAATGTCGACTTGATTGAAGATGGAAGAGAAATCTTTAATCTCTTCCCTTCTGTAGGCAAACGGATGAAGATGCGAATTGCTCGGTGGTCTCCTTCGGATCCGTTAGAGTGTTTGGTTGAACACAGAGTAATCTCAACTCGTCCAGCGAGATGGAGATTGTATGGCTACAGTTTCAAGTCGGACATTACTTCCTTGTGCCACGAGGTTGCACCGGAGAGCAGCAAAAAAAAAAAACTACGTCTATATTCGGTGAACAAAGTCGCTGGAAGCAACTCACGAAATATTTCAGAGGTATTTCAACTCCTGATGATGTCATGTTTGAGAGACGTTCTGTTGTGTGCTTCATCCAATAGGAGTTGAGAATTCGATCCTTTAGTGAGCAAGGCTTCATGGATTTGTAGTCTGTTTTGGACTCCCTTTGTTTGATTTTGGCGGGATTTTTATCAGTAAAATTTACGACATGGAATGTGTGGGGGCTGAGTTAGGTTTTACGACTTGTGTTAGGCCTGCCTTTGTCTTCTATCTGAATACATGAGGCCCAACACCCCATTAGATCTATGCCTTGTCTCCACAGGATTATTAATTCCTTCTCTAAGTTCTCAGGATACAGAGTCAATTGGTCTAAATCCGAAGCTTTGTCTCTGACAGCGTACTGCCCAGTAATGGCTTTTCAGTCGGGCACCTTTCAGTGACCCAAACAGGGCATCAAGTATTTGGCATTTTATTCCCAGCAAATTTGTGTGATTTAGTTAGTTAATTTTGACCCTTTAATAAAAAGGTTTTCGAGCGATGTGGGCAGGTGGGCTTCATTACATTTATCTATGATTGGGAAGGTAATGTTATTAAAATGAATTGCATTCCAAAATTAAACTACCTGCTACAGTCTCTCCCTGTAGATGTTCCCCTCTCTTCTTTCAAGCAATTTGATAACATAGCGAAGACCTTTATTTGGAATGGTAAATGTCCTAGAATGCATTTCAACAAATTACATAGGCCGATTGACAAAAGTGGGCTAGACCTACCCAAGATTTTGTTTTATTATTATGCATTCGGTCTCAGACAATAGGCTCATTGGTCGCTTCCACCTGAGAGAGCCCCTCCCTGGTTTTGTATTGAAAAGGAAGTTCTTGCCCCTATTTCGCCATTGCAAAGCCTATCAAACTAACCGGAGAAGTTAAGTAACACCCCATTATCTCGCATTTGCACTCAGTATGGACAAAAGTGTCAAGAGTGTTTGATTTGGACATTTATTTGAATGCTGCCTCGAGCATATGGCTGAAACCAAAATTATGTATTGATAAGTTCCCCTTCTGCTGGTCAGAGTGGATTGTGAGGGGGGTTTCTACACTCGGTAACCTAAATGAGAGTGGAGTGTTGAGATCCTTTGGTAATTTGGTTCAACATTTTGGGATTCCCAGATCTCAGTTTTTTAGGTATTTACAATAGCGCCATCTGCTCTGTACTATTTTTGGGAGTAGCATACACCCCCCTAAAGCAGCAGACACTCTGGGAATGGTGATTACTGCTTTAGGAAAAGGTCATGAGGCATCAGTGTATTACTCCCTGCTAGTTCAGAGTCTGGGGGACGGAGCTTTAACCTCTATCAAGAGATAATGGGAGTAAGATTTTAATTTGGTATTGGAGGAGGGAGTGTGGGCTGGGATTCTAAAAAACATCAAGTCTGTATTTAGAGATGCAAGGGTGAGACTTATGCAATTCAAGATTCTACATAGATTCTATTGGACCCCCTCTAGACTGTATAGGCTTGGTCTTAAAGACACACCCACCTGCTGGCGTTGCAAATCGGAGGATGGAGATATGGCCCATGTTTTTTGGTGGTGTGCTGAGATCCAGGAATTTTGGTTGAAGGTACAGAGTTTTGTGTGTGACGTGTTGGGCATTCGGATTTCATTTTGCCCCAGACTGTGTTTTGGGTGATGGGGCGGTCATCGACGTAGGAAATAAATACATAAAAAATTGGGTCCTGACCAGTGCGATGATAGGCAGGCAGATTGTTTTAAGGGGTTGGAAGTCAGTTGGAGCGCTCTCAATTCGGGAGTGGTGTGAGGAGGTGGGGAGGATGGAAGCCTTTGAAGAGGTCATGTGTAGAAGGGTGGGGATATGGGATTAATTTAATAGGAAATGGGGTAGATATCTGATGTTTTTGAGGGACTCTCTGAGTGGGACTGTGGAGAGAGAGGCGTAGTTTTAGAGTTGTATGATTATATATACAGTATAATATATATATATAATATAATTTATTTATTTTTATTTTCTGTGTGTGTGTGTACTTATGTAAGACCACTGGGATGTTCATTTGGGGTCGGGGTGGGGTTCTTGATTGGGGAGGGGTAGTAGTGGGAGTTAAATATTGATTCATTGTATACAGGGTTGGGAGGGTTACTTTTGAAATGTATTCCACTACAGATTACAGAATACATGCTGCAAAATGTAATTTGTAATGTATTCCGTTAGATTACTCAAGGTCAGTAACATATTCTAAATACTTCGGATTATATTTTCAATTGTTTTGACTATAAAAACTCTGCCAGTACAGTAAAACAAAATGCACATGTTAAAAATACATTCTCTGAAAAACCTAAATATATTATGCAGTGTTGTTTCTAAAACAAGATAAATCAAATTGATCTTGTTTTAAGGATTTTTAGATATTTTTACAGGAAAACAATACAAAAATTATTATCAAGAATAAAATTTTTGCCCTAATATCAAAGATCTTACTAGAAAAAAATGAATTATTATCCAAAGTGAATTTTCTTGATAAAAAAATATGATCGTGCCTGGTAACGTGCAAGAAATATGGCTAGAAATAGCATTTTAGCTTAGCGTAAAGCTGACAATTTACACAAGGTTTATTTCTATTTCTTCTGCTCCAAACTTATTTCAAACTTACTTCTCTGTCTGCTTGTATGAATGTAACACATCATAAAAAAGTGTTTCACCACTGTTCAAATGCAATTTGGATTGCATCATTTATATGTATAAATGTTTTCCATCTGAAAGGACTAAATATTAAATTAAACAAATTGACAATAAAATGCAAAGTAATCTCTTCAGTAATTGAAATACGTTTTGAATGTAACTGTATTCTAATTACCAATGATTTAAATTGTAACTGTAGTGGAATACAGTTACTTGTATTATTGTATTTGTGATCCCGTTAAATGTATTCTGTTACTCCCCAACCCTGATTGTATATATGTTTTGTTTTTCTTTGTCTTTTTGGAAACAATACAAATTTTAATCTTAAAAAACATTAAAAGTGCCCGATGGGTCCAAGGAAATATCAGGTAATGATTCTGTCATGTTGATTTAACGTGTCTGTTTTGTATAATACTTTAACACTGACTGTTCATGTGAAGTGTGTTATAGAGCTGTTCAGCTTGTAGTCCAAAAACCCTCTTGGGATTTTCCTATGGGGTTTTATAATGGGGGTTTTGATTTTATGGGAAAAATGAGGTCTGTGGAAAACATTACGTGATAATACATGGACGTTTTGTTCTGCAACATTGTCATTCCTAAAACGTGCATTTTGAAGCCGTATTCAGGGCTCGACATTAAGCATTGGCAAAATTTATCATTCACTTGTCCGAGTAAAAAAGAGCGAGGTTAAGTTACTTTTGTTTTTGATATTCCAGACACATTCAGCGATAAATGGTGATAACTCTTAAACGGCTTTAAAAATATTTTCCAAAATAGTATTACTGTAAAACATGGAAAGCTAATAATATTCTTCCAGCTTGTTTTCATTATTTTCACTCAATATTATGAGCATTTGCCTGCAAAAGCCGTCGCAATGTGAGTTACCCCGGGAAGAGGTCCTCCTGTAGCAGCGGCAAGTAAGGGACTGTGGAGAAACTAAAGTGCAATTATTTTTATTTATTTTTTATAATAGCTTGGTGTGTGAACTGCATGTCCAATATAAACCTCCTTTTTGTAATAGCTTTTTTGTTAAAGGACAAAGAGACACGAAACCAATGTCATTCAATAGAGTAGGACAGTGCGCAACTTTCACAACCATTCGTTTTACCCCTAGTGGTTGAATAAGGAACTGCATGTTCAAAATCTCCTTTCTTTTTGTAATACCTTTTTTGTTGAAAAACATGGAGGCACGAAACCAGTGTCATGTCCCTGTCCATTCTGAGTCTGAGAGTGAGTAGGAAGAAGAGGATGAGATTGACCCTCAGTCAGCCCCAGGACCAGCCTGTCTACAACAAGCTCATCAGCAGCCTGCAGGAGCAGGAATATGGATGTCAAAGATTGGTGAAATTGAATGGTCTTCTGGCCCAAGGAATGAGCCACACCGCATAGCTGACAATGTTATAAGGATGCGACCAGGGCCGACGCGGATGGTGGTTACTCGTGTGCAGAACATAAAGTTTTTTTCACCCAATTTGGAATGCCCAAATCCCAATGCGCTTTTAAGTCCTCGTGGTCGCGTAGTGATTCGCCTCAATCCAGGTGGCGGAGGACGAATCCCAGCTGCCTCCGCGTCTGAGATTGTCAACCCACGCATCTTATCACGTGGCTTGTTGAGTGCGTTGCCATCCACTGCGGAATCCACGCTCAACTCACTATGTGCCCCACCGAGAACGAACCACATTATAGCGACCATGAGGAGGCTACCCCATGTGACTCTACTCTCTCTATCAACTGGGCCAATTTCGTTGCTTAGGAGACCTGGCTGGAGTCACTCAGCACGCCCTGGGATTCTAACTAGCAAACTCCAGGGGTGGTAGCCAGCGTCTTTTACCACTGAGCTACCCAGGCCCCCATAAAGTCTTCTTTTGAAATTTTCATCCCAAACACCATACAGAAAATCTTCTGGACAGCACTAAGATTGAGAGAAGTCATGTTTTTGGAGAGAGATGGAAGGAGATGGACCAAACTCATTTACATGCATACTTTGGGTTAAAAACACAAAAATGTTGTGGCTCCATCAGACCCAAAAACATTGGGTGAACAACATAAAAATGAACACCACTCAAGGGTTTAAAAACCCAATAATGTTGTGTGTCCATTAGTGCCCAAACGATATATCGGTAACTAGTTTGTGAAATACATACTGGAATGTTAATAAACAATGACCCCATCATTTTCCCTTTTCAATATTACTAATATAACGTTAACCCTGTCCCTGACAACCATGTCACTCATGTTTATCTTTGCTATTGTTTGCTATGTCAGCCAGCTATAGTTTGTCAGTGCAGTCAGTAATGTAGCAGATTGAAAGGTAAACATCAGAGCATCTTTTTGCAGCTCAGCAGACAACGGTGCGGTGGTGGATTGTGTCTGTTGAGTGTTGATTTCACGCTATGTTATTACCTAGTTGGTGAGATGCAATGCTAACAACGTCCGTCTTTTACTCTCCGTGACAACGAGCTCATAGCTAACTAGCTAATCACGTAGCTACTTTCATTGTTGTCAGCTGAGTGGAAGCTAATGTGCAAACATGTATTCACCAAACTGTTTTGTTCAGGATTCACACGGTTTGGTACCCCCTTCAACCGAACAATTCCAGTCATTGCATTTACAAAATGTAATATTTAAAAGTCTGGTTTTCCAGCATTGAAAGTTTCCCCTGAACTTGTATAGCAGAATACGGTGTAACACCGCTGCCGCTGTTTATCTTGACTTGGCAGCATTAATATAGTCAGCATTTGACTGATACTAAACATACAGTACTGATGTTTATTTTGCTATTTATTGTATTTTTTTATTCTTTATTTTAATGGTCAGCATTTGACTGATACTAAACAGTACTGATGTTTATTTAGATATTTATTTTATTTTTATTTATTCTTTATTTTAATGGTCATCAATTGACATACTAAACATGCAGTACTGATGTTTATTTAGCTATTTATTGTATTTTTATTTATTTTTTATTTTCTCAGTGTTCATTTCTAGAATTGTTGACACTATATAATAATAATGTCAAATATTCTTTGATAAAAATATTTGTTTAAGAAAGCAGCCTTCTGAGTACCTTTGCATAGTCATATCGGTGCAAATTTGATGATGTCTTGTTTCATCATGTTGACACAGAAGGAGTGGTACCATCATTCGCAGTTACTGCACTGTATCTGGTGGGGGGAAATTGTGACAATTAAACTTGTACACTTTTTTTATTATAACAAACACATTAATGTACAGATGAACTTTACTACATTTGTTCATACTACATTAATGACATTACAATATTAACTTCTACATATAATCATATACACTTTTATAAGTTGTGGCAGATAAAGAAATATGTGCTTTTGATTAACTTAATAAAAGTTGACTATAGAACATTTGTTATGATGTTATTTGTAACATTAGTTTAACTGCATCAAGTAGTCAGCAGGGCAATGCTTGACCTAAACCTGTAGCTACTTAGTAGGGAGTTAAATATACACAACTATATGTAATAGTAATGTTTCACTCATTATTGTATGGGTCTTTCATACACAGTACTGTCTATAACAGGGGTTTTCAAATTGGGTGAAAGTGAACCTCCCCCTAGAGAACTTGAAAACAGCTGTGCCACCCCCCCAACACGTCCACTAATTAGGCAATTATTATTGGTACTACTAGGCTACTACTATTAGTAGTAGTAGTAATACTATTATTAGTATTGCTTTTAGGCTATGTTCCACTCAAAATGAGTTTCATCAATATACATTATTTTTTTTATTAAGAAACTTTTTTATTAAACTATCAACATTCCATTTTAAATTCAGTTTCATTTTCATTTTCAAAACATTTCAAACATGTTTGTCTTTCTTTTTAAAACATATTGTGAACACATACTTTGCAACACATTTTTACCACATTCAAGCAATTGGGAAACTGTTAAAATTAGCCTTCTGAACAGAATCCTCCAAAGTCAAAAAACTAAACGAAGTATTCTCAACAGCTTTATAACCAAAGAGCCAACAAAATCAGACATAGAACGAAATCAGCACGATGGTCAGCTCTACATTCTGATCACTGAGCAGATAACCCTCGACGGTCAAATAACTAAACTGGAAACATGTTCATTAAAAGCCACAGGCTACTAACGTTATCTCAATTGAATGAGAGCTATTTTGGAGATTTTAAGCTACTTAAGCCAATTCAACTTTGAAAACATCAGACATCAAACAACATCAGCAAGATGGACAGCGCTGATTTGTCACAGTATCAAATGCGTAAAAATCAAAAGAAAAAAATCTGATTGCCGATTTTGCCTCTTCATTTTCATCGCCCCTACATCAGTGGGAACAATGAGTCCGACTTTTTGATGCGCACAGGTGATCGATGCGGGGCTGCACGGTAGAAAGGAATAAATGTAAATCGTCCTCCACCTGCAGCCTTGATCGGTATTTGCTTTTAAGCAGGGTCAAAGCGGAAAACCCACACTTACATAAGTAAGTGGAGGTGAAGGGGATGAGGATTTTCATAGCCTTTCAAGAGAGGTGGGGAAACTCAGTCCCCACAGACAGCCAAAAGTGTGGAAGCGACATTTCACTCATTCTTTGTTTCAAGTCCATGTTCGAGTTCAGTTCGACTAGGGCCTCTTCCTCTTGCAAGGTCAGTCCATCACGGGTTGTCACGGGGAAAGAGAATGGATTTCTCACCCACTGATTTGCTAAGGTCTCCTCTCCAAAATACTCCACAAATTGCTCACACAATCCATTCAAATGCTCAATGATCACCTGTTCGCAAACAATCGCAAACCTGCCTTCTCCATAACATCTTCCAAGGTTGGAAACATTTCCACCGAGCCTCGTCCAACACGACCACACCACAGGTTTAACTTTTTCCTGAACCCAGACACTTGATCGTGTGCCAAAAAGACATGGCAGTCTTTGCCCTGCAGAGAGGTGTTCGGTGTGTTTACGAAGATATCAGAAAGATAGGCCAACATCGCAACCCACTTCATGTCAGCCATGTGTTTCACTAGAGGGGAGTCGATTTCGGCAAGGAAGAGGAGGACTTCCTCACACAAATCACATAACCGGGTGAGGACCTTGCCCTGAGAGAGCCATCAGACCTCGGAGTGCAGGAGCAGCTGTTGGAAGTGAGCGCCCATCTCATTGCAAAGGATGGAGAAGAGATTTTTACTGCCTCATCCAGAACTGCGCGCAACTCGCTTGGCATCTTTTTGATCGCCAAGGCCTGGCGATGAATGATGCAGTGCTTCCAGACAGCGACAGGGTCAACTGCCTGAACCTGTTTAACCAGACCGCTGTGATGGCCTGTCATTGCTCTCGCCCCATTAGTGCATATTCCACCACAGCTGCCCCAGTCCCAGTATGTCGGTTTTCGAGAATGTAATCATTCAAAGTCTTGAAAATTTCTTCTGCTGTAGTGCGAGCTGGCAAAGAGTGGCAAAACAAAAACTCCTCCTGGACAGAGAGCTCTTTAATATAGCGGACATATACCATTAACTGAGCGCAGTTAGCAACATCAGTAGACTCATCCAGCTGAATTGAGAAAAAAGGGCTCTCACGAATACAATCCAGCACCTGTTCTTTTACATCAACTAACATGTCTGAGATTCAACGCTGAATGGTATTGTCAGACATTGGGATCGCATTTAGCTTGGCAGCAGCTGCTTCTCCCATCATTAAGTAACACATGTCTTTAGCAGCAGGGAGGAATAACATTTCACCGATGTTGTGGGGTTTACCTGCCTTCGCTATATATAAAGCAACGCGATATGATGCTTCAGTCGCCTCAGTATTAACAGAGCTAAAATTCTGGATCACTCTCTTTTGTGTTTGCAATTCTTTCAGCTTTCTGTCAAAAAATTCCAGTGGCTTGGCCACCAGACTAGAGTGCTTGGCCTCAATGTGACGCCAGAGCTTTCAGGGTCTCATAATATCATTTGCTAGCACCTCTTTGCAAATAACACTCTGTGGCAGCGGCGCATCATCGGGACCGATCCACGGAAATCCCAACTTTAAATATTCGTGATCATACTTCCTCCGTTTTTTGCTTGGCCCAGAATCTGCCTCCTCTCCTGTAGACTTTTGTATTGTAGACACTACAAAGCAATCCATTTTGCAACACGCATATGCATAACACGCACTTTAACACGCAAGCTAGCAGGACAGATGTGTACAGATGTGAACCGTTATGTTTTTTTTTTTCCCCAGGGGTGGCGCGCCTCACCAGTTGAAAACCTCTGGTCTATACAATATTGTTTTTAATTCATAGCTGGGCAACAGTTAAGTATAATATACACAGATATTTACTACATCATGCCTGTTTCCGTCTTGACAGCTTACTGCACTGCAAATCCTGTTTAAAGTTTGTTTTCCACAAATATGTTTAACCAGAATTTAGCACGTAGTACATGTACTTTGGCACAGTCTTGTTTGAATGACATGTTGCTAGCTTCCTAATATTTTTGGGATACAGCATGTCCCCTGACACAAGAGCATCTGTACTGGACAACAAAGTTTGTTGGTGATCTGAGGTATGCTACGGGCAGTTGCATATTGTATTTTGAATAACTACATCATTACTAAAGTTTATTTAAGGTCACACCAATTAGCGTCAGAAAGAAGGTTTTACACAATACATCATGTGTATAAATTCTAGTAATTGTGGGAAATTATCATTAGCATTTAAGCCAGCAACATTTACTTAAATGTAATGAAAATGCTACAGGAGCAGTTGTTACTGAAACTATACCTTCAAGAATTGTAGAGATGGCTGTGTTACTGGACACATTGCTAAATGATTGAAATAGTGGTTGTATAATAACATTATGTGTTCAGTAGTTGTCTATTACTGATGAAGATTCAGTGTAGTTCAACGCATAATGCTTGATTTCTTTCTTATTACTTGTTACCTACACAGGCATTACTGTTCTTCAGTATTTGTATGCAGCTGTGTGGTAACAGCTATGATGATCACAACGTTGTGTGAATTACAGTGATGTGTATGTCACAGGACATATTACAAAAAGAAAGGTAATTTTGGACATGCAGTTCCCTATTCAACCCCTAGGGGTAAAACAAATGGTTGTGAAGGTTGCGCATTGTCCTACTTTATTGAATGACATTGGTTTTGTGTCTCTTGTGTTTCAACAAAAAAGCTATTACAAAAAGAAAGGTGATTTTGGACATGCAGTTCCCTATTCAACCACAAGGGGTAAAATGAAAGGTTGTGAAGGTTGCGCACTGTCCTACTCTATTGAATGACATTGGTTTCGTGCCTCTATGTCTTTCAACAAAAAAGCTATCAAAAAAAAAAGAATGATAATTTTGGGGTGCAGTTCTGTATTCAACCACTAGGGGTAAAACAAAAGGTTTTGAAAGTTGTGCACTGTCCTACTCTATTGAATGACGTTGGTGTCGTGTCTATGTCCTTTAACAAAAAAGCTATTACAAAAAGAAAGGTGATTTTGGACAAGCAGTTCCCTATTCAACCCCTAGGGGTAAAAAGAATGGTTGTGAAAGTTGCGCACTATCCTACTCTATTGAATGACATTGGTTTTGTGTCTCTGTGTTTCAACAAAAAAGCTATTACAAAAAGAAAGTTTATTTTGGACATGTAGTTCCCTATTCAACCACTAGGAGTAAAACGAAAGGTTTTGAAAGTTGCACACTGTCCTGCTCTATTGAATGATGTTGGTTTCGTGTCTATGTCCTTTAACAAAAAGGCTATTACAAAAAGAAAGGTAATTTTGGACATGCAGTTCCCTATTCAACCCCTAGGGGTAAAACAAATGGTTGTGAAGGTTGTGCACTGTCCTACTCTACTGAATGACATTGGTTTCGTGCCTCTATGTGTTTCAACAAAAAAGCTATTAAAAAAAGAATGTTAATTTTGGGCCTGCAGTTCCCTATTCAACCACTAAAGGTAAAACGAATGGTTGTGAAAGTTGCGCACTGTCCTACTCTATTGAATGACGTTAATTTCGTGTCTCTATCTCCTTCAACAAAAAAGCTATTACAAAAAGAAAGGTAATTTTGGACATGCAGTTCCCTATTCAACCCCTAGGGGTAAAACAAATGGTTGTGAAGGTTGTGCACTGTCCTACTCTACTGAATGACATTGGTTTCGTGCCACTATGTGTTTCAACAAAAAAGCTATTACAAAAAGAAAGGTAATTTTGGACATGCAGTTCCCTATTCAACCCCTAGGGGTAAAACAAATGGTTGTGAAGGTTGTGCACTGTCCTACTCTACTGAATGACATTGGTTTCGTGCCTCTATGTGTTTCAACAAAAAGCTATTACAAAAAGAAAGGTAATTTTGGACATGCAGTTCCCTATTCAACCCCTAGGGGTAAAACAAATGGTTGTGAAGGTTGTGCACTGTCCTACTCTACTGAATGACATTGGTTTCGTGCCTCTATGTGTTTCAACAAAAAAGCTATTACAAAAAGAAAGTTAATTTTGGGCGTGCAGTTCCGTGTTCAACCACTAGGAGTAAAACGAAAGGTTTTGAAAGTTGTGCACTGTCCTACTCTATTGAATGACGTTGATTTCGTGTCTGTATCTCCTTCAACAAAAAAGCTATTACTAAAAGAAAGGTGATTTTGGACATGCAGTTCCCTATTCAACCACTAGGGGTAAAACGAATGGTTGTGAAGGTTGCGCCCTGTCCTACTCTACTGAATGACATTGGTTTCGTGCCTCTATGTGTTTCAACAAAAAAGCTATTACAAAAAGAAAGGTAATTTTGGACATGCAGTTCCCTATTCAACCCCTAGGGGTAAAACAAATGGTCGTGAATGTTGTGCACTGTCCTACTCTACTGAATGACATTGGTTTCGTGCCTCTATGTGTTTCAACAAAAAAGCTATTAAAAAAAGAATGTTAATTTTGGGCGTGCAGTTCCGTATTCAACCAATAGGGGTAAAACGAAAGGTTTTGAAAGTTGCACACTGTCCTGCTCTATTGAATGACATTGGTTTTGTGTCTCTGTGTTTCAACAAAAAAGCTATTACAAAAAGAAAGTTAATTTTGGGCGTGCAGTTCCCTATTCAACCACTAGGGGTAAAACGCATGGTTGGGAAAGTTGCAGACTGTCCTCCTCTATTGAATGATGTTAGATTCGTGTGTCTATGTCCTTCAACAAAAAAGCTATTACAAAAAAAGAAAGGTGATTTTGGACATACAGTTCCCTATTCAACCCCTAGGGGTAAAACAAAGGGGTAAAACAAATGGTTGTGAAAGTTGCGCACTGTCCTACTCTATTGAATGACGTTGATTTCGTGTCTCTATCTCCTTCAACAAAAAAGCTATTAAAAAATAGAGAGTAAAAGATGGACATTGTTTATTTACTTTCCAGCATTGCATCTCACCAACTAGGTAACAACATAGTGTGAAATCAACACTCAACAGACACAATCCACCACCGCAACGTTGTCTGCTGAGCTTCAAAAAATTGCTCTGATGTTTACATTTCAATCTGCTACGTTACTGACTGCACTGACAAACTATAGCTGGCTAACATAGCAAACAGATGTGATAAACATGAGTGATATGGTTGTCAGCGACAGGGTTAACGTTATATTAGTTATATTGAAAAGGGAAAATGATGGGGTCATTGTTTTAACTTTCCAGTATTTATTTCACAAACTAGTTAGCAACTTACCATGAAGACACCCTTAACTCCACACTGTCTGCTGAACCACCGTCAGCCCAGCTCTGTAAACAATGGACTCTGTAATCATTGCACTCTGCTGAACAAACTACATTATGACACCAACTCTAAATCACCCCAAGCATTGTTTTTTGCATTATATGTTCTGAAAAAAAATGTTTTCATATCTGCGCATATTGGAAAACATATACGCCGATATGATATATCTGTGAAAGGCTAATATCGGCCGACCACTAGTAACAGGTGCGTAAGTCTGTTTTAAGCGTTTCTCTTCACTCTACAGATGGTATTATTACACAAAGCATTTTTGCAATTTCTGCCTTTCTTGCTGTTTTTTGAGGGAGCGCCATGATGTGACAAGACAAAATGAGATCTCTCCATCGCATCGATCGCTTATAGAGACGTGGGACAACACCATTCGCATGTCCAATTAACAGGTTTATACCCATTTATATATTTAAAATCTAAAGTTCAGTAGATACACGCTTCCCCACTGATCACACTTACAAGCTGCTGAACACTGCACCACGAGTGTAGGTGAGAGGGAGACGCGATAGACGGAATTCCCTGCATTTTGAAAGTGAAACATGCGGGAGTGATTAAAATTGTGCTCAATCCCGCGCTATTGAGCTAACATTCGTTATTGAGATTTTAATCAGGCTACTTGTCCGGTCGGGCAAGTAAAATTCTCTTTAACTTGCCTGTTCAAAATTTCCACTTGTCCCAGACAAGCGTTAATGTCGAGCCCTGTCATACTGAATTACATACTTAACACAAACACACGGCGGCTTCAAAATTCACGTCTGAGGTATGACAGTGTGTAATTTATGTTGTAGAACAAAACTTCCTCGTATCGTCAAGTAATGTTTACCACAAACCTTATTTTACACGAGTTCAAAAACCCTGGTGATTTAGACTTCCGGGTTCATCTACAAATTGACATCACGGCTGAACAGTTCTATTAACAGCCAAACTCTAATGTACTGATGCTGATCTGCAGTTTCAATCAAGAAAACAAAATACTTCTTTAAGCAGAATCACTTTTGTGTATCTGCCTGATATGACTGGGTGTTTGTTTGGTTTTAAGGACATTTATTTTTGTAAGTACAGCATTTGGTTCTGATGGAGTAATTGAGTGTATTTTTTATTTTATTTTTTTGGTCTCAGCATCAACATGACAGGAGACACTGATCTAGAGATTGAGGAGGCTTTCCGGCGTGCACAGAAACAAGCTCATAACAAGGCCAAGCTTGTAGCCAGTTTAAAGAACAGATATAATAAGGTACAACCGAAGTCATATTTATATCCATTTTGTGTTGTTTATATAGTTTGTACATGGGACATTTTTCTACACATTCACTAACATTTGAACCTGTTCTGTGTGTGTGTAGTTGGAGGATAAGACTGAATTCCACGAGGAGTTCATCCGCTGCCTGAAGTATGCCATGATCATTTACACCCGGAAACCAGCAGTGAGGAATGTCATTGATTTTGTCACAAAGTTTGCTGCTAGTTTTGAAACGCCTGTAAATGAGGCCGAAGAGGAGGAGGAAGAAGAGGACAATGAGTTCTTGAACTTCCTGTTCAACTTCCTTTTGGAGGTAGTGCCACTGAAATGATATCTGATATTTTGTCTGGGTAAAGAAAACATTACACACACCTCAAACTAACAGATCAAAATGTTCTTGCTAATAAAAGTTTTTGAAACGAAGTTAAACTGATTTATGAATTGTGGCATATAAGTTTCATTGTCCTCTTTATATTTCTTTCTTTACAATAGATATTTTTTTGTTTTTTTTTTGGATTTTCCCCCTTTTTCACCCAATTTGGAATGCCCAATTCCCAGTGTGCTTTTAAGTCCTTGTTGTCACATAGTGATTCGCCTCAGTCCGGTTGGCGGAGGGTGAATCCCAGTTGCTTCCGCGTTTGAGACCATCGACCCGCACATCTTATCACGTGGCTTGTTGAGCGCATTGCCACGGAGACATAGCACGTGTGGAGGCTTCACGCCATCCACCGCGGCATCCACGCTCAACTCACCACATGCCCCACCGAAAACGAACCACATTATAGTGACCACGAGGAGGTTACCCCATGTGACTCTACCCACCTTAGCAACCGGGACAATTTGGTTGCTTAGGAGACCTGGCTGGAGTCACTCAGCACACCCTGGGATTCGAACGAGTGAACTCCAGAGGTGATAGCCAGCGTCTTTTACCACTGAGCTACCCAGGCCCCCTACATTATATTTCTTATCCATATTTACCATCTTGTTCTCTCCCTCCCTCAGTCTCATGGTGCAAACAGCCATGCAGTGTGGTTTCGTGTATGTCAGCTGGTGAATAAGCTGCTGGGCAGTCTGAGCGAGAATGCTCAGATAGATGATGATCTGTGCGACATGAGGCCATGCTGGTCAGAGTAACAGACAAATACCCTAATGTCAGGATACAGGCAGCATTGGCCATGGCCAGACTCCAGGACCCCAATAATCCTGAATGCCCGACTTTCAAAGGTGATTAAAATGCTCATAATTACACATATGCTCTCCACTGGCACCAAAGTCCCATCTCACATTTAAACACATGAGATTGACCCATTTAATAAGGAATAAGAATTAAAATTTGTTTGTGTGTGTGTAGCGTATATTTTGCTTCTGGACAATGACTCCAATCCTGAAGTTCGACGTGCTGTGCTGTCCTGCATTGCTCCCTCGGCCTCTACACTCTCTAAAATCTACAAGCGCGCCCGGGATGTCAAAGAGAAAGTCAGGAAACTTGCTTATCAGGTAATATTGTCTGGCAAGACAACAAAATGTCCACCACAATGAATGCAAACAAATTGGAAGTGGGCATCATATTGAATGAGGGGGAGGTAGGGGGTGCATCTTTGGGATTTCAGTACTTTCAGCTAAAATATATTTAGTGCACAGCATATTTACATTTATGTTCTGTAGGAATCCTGTCAATGTGAGTGTTAAAGGTATAGTTCACACAAAAATGAAAGTTCTCTCATTATTTACTCACTCTTATCCTGTCTTAAACTCGAATTACATGTCCTGCGAAACACCAGCAAAAAAAAATTAAAGGATATATGGTGTGTTTTTTGTACGTATAATGTAAGTCAATGGGGTCCAAAACTTTAAAGCTCAAAAAGGACAAAGGCAGCACAAAGGTGATCCAAATTACTCGAGTGGTTTAATCCATGTCTTCTGAAGCAATACAATCACTTTGGGTGAAGTCTTTATTCACTCTAAATCTTGACATTCGGCCAAATTGGAACACAGTGCAGGCTTCAAGATGTTTCATTTTTAATATTTTATCATCAAGTGTGTGAGGAAGTGTGTGAACGGGCTTCTCTCATAAAAGCACAAAGGATACTGCTGATGTCAAGATTTATAGAAAATAAGGACTTACATTTTGGTCTGTTTCACACCGCTTCAGAAGACTGATTAAACCACTCGATATGGATAACTTTTATGCTGCTTTTATGTCCTTTTTGGTGCTTGAAAGTTTCAGGCCTCATTGAATTACACTGTATGGACAATAACATCTCATACATCCTTCAAAATATCTTCGTTTGTATTCTGCATAAGAGAGAAAGTCATATGGGTTTGAGATTGCATGAGGGTGAGTAAATTATGAGATAATTATCAATTTTGGGTAAACTATCCCTTTAAATCTGATGTGTATATACTCTTGGGAATGCCCATTTGTGCCTCAGGTTCTTGCAGAGAAAGTGCATATACGAGCTCTTTCCATTGCTCAAAGAGTCAGTCTACTGCATGAAGGCCTCAATGACTCTGCTGGTAAGGTAATGCTGCATTTTTCAATCAGACTGTTAAAGTGCCTAGTTGTCCACATGTATAAAAGTTAATTGTGCATCTCTCTTAGGCTCAGTGAAGGAGGTTGTTGAGACCCAATTGCTGCCTGCTTGGCTTCGCTTGCTCCAGGGAGATGTGTTACAGTTTTTGCACAGACTAGATGTGGAGAACTGTGCAGAGACTGCAGTGACCTCCCTACATGCCATCTTCTCTATGGCAACAAGCCCTGATGAGTTCCTGCAGAATGGTGCCAGGCTGGATGAGAGGTCAGTTGTTTGAATCTAAAAACAGGAACAAGCACTCTTTAGTCTTTAAAGGGATAGTTCTCCCAAAAATGAAAATTCTTTCATTTACAACAGATTTGGAACACTCTTCATAGTTAGGAACTCCACGCGTAATTCAAATTAGTGCCCGGCCGACCTATCTATATTAGCCTTTCACGGATATATTGATATCGGCGTATATGTTTACCGATATGCACAGATATGAAAACTTTTTTCAGAACATATAATGCAGAAAACAATGCTTGAATTGGTGTCATAACCTAGTTTGTCCAGCAGAGCACACTCCAACTCCACTGTTTACAGAGCTGAGCTGAGCTGGCTCTGCAGACAGTGTGCAGTTAAGTGGTACAGAGTTAAGTGGATTCTTCTCGGTAAGTTCAGGGCTCGACAATAAGGACTGCCCGATGGCCCGGCGCCAGTGTGGGAAAAATTCGGGCCAGTTGCTAGAACTGTCACTTGCCCGATCGGGCCAGTGCTGCATTTATAACATTAGTGCAAGCAAACAACAAGCAAGAGAGCACAAAAATTACAAGGAGCGAACGAAGTCTTCTAAGCGAGGAGCGAGTGCGAGTATATTTATCTCGCAAAGACGCGCAAATGCATAATATACTGGACGCGTCAAGACACAGTCATGTGCACGCACAAGATCGTGCAGACACCTAGCGCACTCTCCTAGCACTGTCCTCGCTCTTTTCCAAGTGTCTTAACAGCAGCTATTACCAATGTGTAGAAAATAACATGAAAAAAACCCACTTGATGAATTTCGTAGTGGGATCCCTTGTGCAACACTTTAAGTATGCCCGCACATTCCGTGTTCACATTGCGCGAAATCCCCACATTTTTCATTTTTACATGTTGGTGAAAATTAGTAATCCACACATTGGAACACAAAAAATCAACAATTTCTTTCTATAGGACTGAAAATCCATATCTCTCCATGCATATGTCTCATTATCATCTCTCTCCGTGCAGCGTAGACTGTTTAACATGCATGTGCTCTCGTAAAGGGACAGAGCGCTAGTTTTATTCCCACTGTAAAAAAACAAACACATTTTCTCTCATTAATTCGCCTTTAGAGATGAAGCGCCGAATGAGACTTTAACTTCGTTAAACCCCAGTTATACACGTGTCTGGAAATCACGAGCTGCTCAATATCCAAAACGTAAATATACATTTAATTAGGTAATGTTTCAAAACGTAAATATTAATTCGACATGAAATGAAAAGAAGCAAGATCACCATGGCTATTAGGCTATTATTATCAGAGCTGTTCAGCTGCAGGGTGAAGATGAATATTTGTAGAGCTGCCCCCTGATAGTGGACCAAAGGTTAGTCGATGAGAAGTGTCTTGGTCGACCAAGTTTTGATTGGTCGGTTGGTCGCAGAAAAAACTCCACATAAAAACGATGAACACCATGTATTACCGCAGGTTGGACGCTAGGTGTTGCTATGGGGTAATTTTCATTAAGCTGGTTTAGGGTTAAGCCTACACAATAAAGCAAGACACCTTGATTTCAAACTTAGAACTTTATTTTCTATGTATTTTAACTAAAAATTCAAATTAAACTGGAAAAAAATAAGTGCAATTAAAATGTGTGTTGTTCCCTCCTTCACGATATATATATACATATATATATATATATATATATATATATATATATATATATATTTTTTTTTTTTTTTTTTTTTTTTTTGCAATATCCATTTACGTCGGCAACCCCTGGGCTGAGGGATCGGTGAATATACTTGCTTTAGTGATTTTGCATTGAAAATTAAATTAATTTATTTTAAAAATGAAAAACTTATCAAATACATTTCTAAATTCAAACTGCACTCCAAACGAAACGAAAAAGCAATTAAAATAATGAAGTGATAAAAGATTAATATATATATATATATATATATATATATATATATATATATATATATATATATATATATATATATATATATATACACACCTTTCCATTTACCGTCAGGCAAGAATCTGTCTTAACATGCGGGTGGAAAATTACTTGCACAAATGAAGACATAAAAACAATTACAAATGTAAAAATAATAATTAAAATGATGATAATAATCACTGAAATATAAATCATGGTTTGAGGTGAACGTGTTTTTATATTATTTTATGTTTTAATCACAGATGTATAGGCTGTAGAATTGCGTTCACAATGAACTGCTCTGTGGAAATAAAGTGAACTGAACTCAAAGCACCTCCTGAGCTGAGATGTCTGAGGTCATTTGCAGCACTCATAGACGATACTGTTCTTGCAAAAAATTAAAATCGGAAGACAGAAACAAAGAAAGAGTGAGAACCTTTTAGATGAGACTGCACGCCTCCATATCAGCGTGTCTTACATGCGCATAGACGGCTTTTCTGTCATCTGTTCTTAATAATATAATAAAGTGTGTTTCTTCGTGTCTGTGTGTCTATGGGCAAATTATTTGTAATATTAATTTGATAATAATAGCCTAATAATAATTATTTAATACATGGGAAAACGAGCCAAATATCGTCTTGACATCGTCAAAGGCATTAACAATTGGCGATCACTCTGACCATCGCAGATCCCCGAGATTATCGTCTGTCGGCACAACCCTAATGTGCATTTCTCTCTGTAAATTAACAAAATGTTCAGACTGTCTCCTTGCTGGTTTTTCCGACACATTCAGGATCATTACAGCTTTTGCCGGTGTTGCTGTGGCTCGCTTCATGCGTGCGCATGTAAAATTTATATTTTAAATGCTCATTATTATGGTTTAGTATTTCTCTGTAATGTAGAACAGTGTTAGCAATGTTACTTACAACATTCTTTCTCAGCCCTGGAACTGAAACCATTTTCTGATGCCCCCCCCCCCCCGAATATATTCAAGTAATTAAATTAATATCATAAACCTGCCACTAGTCGACTAATGGCTCAAATTAAGTCCTACTAGTCGACTAGGAAAATCTTTGGTTGGGGGCAGCCCTAAATATTTGAAACAGTCTACTTCATATCATCCTCATAAAACACCTGTTACATGTCTAATTTCTGGACCATACAGGTATTTTTGTTTTTGTTCTTTGTATATCAGTCAGTGTTGGTCTTGTTTGGGTTGTCTGATTTCATGTTATATACTCATTGTTAATTCACAGATTAGGCCTAATATCTACCTACTGTATATTGCACATCACAACTGATTTAGTAGCAAGTCTGTTCTCTCAGCCAATAATCAGATCTTTAACTCAGTGAATAATCTTTGATCCTTCTTGTGAAAACACTACACATGTACAAAAGTTGCATGACAGCATGACTAAACGGGTGACCAAAAACCCATCATCTCCTCCACAGAACTCTTGGCTTAAAAACACGTGTAAATGGCAGGACGGCTGAGGTTAATATGATGTATTTATGAATTTATATCTGTAAAGCACATATATGGGATTACATAAGGCATAAATCATATCTTGCAAATTATAAATGTGATTCAATTTTGGGGGACATTGTATTTTAAATTTTTTTCTCCCCTTTTTCTCCCCAATTTGGGATGCCCAATTCCCAATGCGCTTTAAGTCCTCGTAGTGGCGTAGTGACTCGCCTCAAGCTGGGTGGCGGAGGACGAATCGCAGTTGCCTCCGCGTCTGAGACCATCAATCCGCGCATCTTATCACGTGGCTTGTTGTGCACATTACTGCGGAGACGTAGCGCGTGTGGAGGCCCACGCTGTTCTCCACGGCATTCACGCACAACTCACCACACACCCCACCGAGAGTGAGAACCACATTATAGCGACCACAAGGAGGTTACCCCATGTGACTCTCCCCTCCCTAGCAACCGGGCCAATTTGGTTGCTTAGGAGACCTGGCTGGAGTCACTCAGCACGCCCTGGATTCAAACTCGCGACTCCAGGGGTGGTAGTCAGTGTCTTTACTCGCTGAGCTACCCAGGCCCCTTGGGGACATTGTATTAAAAACATAAGATATGTAAAAAATATTTATCTTCGGACATATTTTTTAAAGCCATGATGGTAAAAACAGCTATTTGTCATTTTTGTGTTGGGGCCAGTGAAAATGTTGGCAGGGCCAGTGAAAATGTTGGCAGGGCCAGTAAAAATCTGAAGCACTGGCCCAACCGGGCTACTAGAAAAAATTCTTAGCGTTGAGCCCTTTAGTTGCTAACTAGTTTGTGAAATAAATATTGGTAAGTTAATAAACGATGACCCCATCATTTTCCCTTTTCAATATAACTAATATAACGTTAACCCTGTCCCTGACAACCATGTCACTCATGTTTATCACATCTGTTTGTTATGTTAGCCAGCTATAGTTTGTCAGAGCATCTTTTTGCAGCTTAGCAGACAACGGTGCGATGGTGGATTGTGTCTGTTGAGTGTTGATTTCGTGCTACGTTGTTACCTAGTTGGTGAGACGCAATGCTGGAAAGTAAATAAAGTCCATCTTTTACTCTCCATGACAAGGAGCTTATAGCTAACTAGCTAAACATGTAGCTACTTTCATTGCTTGTCAGCTGAGTGGAAGCTAATATGTAAACATGAATTCACTAGGGGTGTAAGGGTATACAGAAGTCACGGTTCGGTACGTACCTCGGTTTTGGGGTCACGGTTCGATACGAGTTTGGTACAACAGGAAAAAGCAACAAATCCCAAATGCTAGGTTACTTTTCATTTATTTTGAACAGACAGTGGTGCAAATTATAGTTTGTTCCACCTAGCGGCATTTAGTCCCCCCTGAGGTAGTTGGTACAGTACAGCCTCCTTTAAAGTATTAAGCAATAAGCAGTAAACAGAATGCACTCTTGCATAGGTCATATTTTTTTGTAGGGCTGTTAAAAAAAAGTTATTTGGTCACAATCAGCTAAAAAACTGAAAAGCATCTCTTTTGTTATAAAGTACAAAATAAATAGAATAATGAAAAATTAAACTTGTGCATTAGGAGAAGGAGTGTTACAATTTGTTCCACTTAAACTATATGTTGTTTGTGTATATGCCAATTGCCTAGGTAATGACTTTGGCCCTGTCTGCTCTCACATCTAGAGGCTGATTAAAAGCTGCAGGGATAAGTTTTTGCACTCCTGTTGTCTTTTTCTGCCTAGCTCCGGTGATTGGCACATCTGGGTGATGTCATCTGATGTGTTAGCATGTTGGACGTATTTCCACTCACATACTGTACAGCTGCTTTACAACGCCGACACACCATACTCGTCCTATCTACCACTTACTCTCCACTGCTGCCATAGTTCACTGGGAACCCGAAACTTTCCCACACTGCTGATTTAAAACAAGTAGGCGGGTCTTCAAGCTCTTGCGTGTCATCTGAACTCGCCATTCTTGTTTGGGTTGGTGCATGGATGGTGTCTTCTTCTGCTCTTTTTCCTGTTGTGCCGGTTAACAAAAAGCGTTGCATTACTGCGCGCGCCGCCCTCTGGACTGGTGTGTGGTTCGCCTGTGACTGACTCAGATGTATTCTTCATCTGACTGAATGCACGAACCGTGACATCCATACCGTGACGGTTTGGGACGAATACATGTACCGTTACACCCCTAGTGTTCACCAAACTGTTTTGTTCAGGATTCGCAGTTTGGTACCCCCTTCAACCGAACAATTCCAGTCATTGCATTTACAAAATGTAATATTTAAAAGTCTGGTTTTCCAGCGTTGAAAGTTTCCCCTGAACTTGTATAGCAGAATACAGTGTAACACCCCTGCCGCTGTTTATCTCTTGACTCGGCAGGTGTAAATGCTTCTTGTTTTACAACCTGCCCCTAATTGACTGTCAGTATTAATATAGTCAGCATTTGACTGATACTAAACAATACTATTGATGTTTATTTAGCTATTTATTTTATTTTTTATTTATTCTTTATTTAAATGGTCAGCCATTGACTGATACTAAACAGTACTACTGGTGTATATTTAGCTATTTATTTTATTCTTATTTATTCTTTATTTAAGTGGTCAGCAATTGACTGATAATAAACAGTACTGATGTTTATTTAGCTATTTATTTTATTTTGATTTATTCTTTTTTTTTTATTTTTTTTTTTACGATTAACATTTTTATTTATTAAACACAGGAAAACAAAACATAATTATAAATGCACAAAATCAACTTTAACACCCACTACCACCCCTCCTCCTCCCCAACCCCAACCCCACCCCAAACCTCAACAAACATCTCTGTGGTCTTAGATGAACACATATAGAAGAATACAAAAACAAAAACCAAACATCTAAAAGAGGAAAAAAGATAATAATAATAATGATAATAATAAAAATACACATATATATATATATATATATATATATATATATATATATACAAATATAAAAATCACACACACTGATAATTACCCCTCTCTCTCCACTATTCCACCCGAGAACCCTCCAAGAATGCTTAATATCCACCCCATTTTCCCACAAACAGATCCGGATTCCCCAGTCTTCTATAAGACCCCTCCTCTAAGGCCGCCACTCTCCCCATCTCCGAGCACCATTCCTGAAACGGGGGTGTTCCAACCGACTTCCAACCCCTCAAAATCACCCGCCTAGCGACCATAACACAGGTCAGGACCCAATCCTCCACATGTTTATTCTCCACATTAATTTCTGCCCCATCTCCCAAAATACAGAGTCTGGGGCAAAATGAAACCCGAGTGCCAAGACCTCACATATAAAATTCTGAACTCTCAACCAAAACCCCTGGATCTCAACGCAACTCCAAAAAACATAGGTTATATCTCCATCCTCCGATTGGCATCTCCAGCAGGTAGGTGTGTCTTTAAGACCAAGCCTATACAGTCTAGAGGGGGTCCAATAGAATCTATGTAAAATCTTGAACTGAATAAGGCGAACTCTTGCATCTCTAGATACAGACTTGACATTTTTCAGAATCTTAGTCCACACTCCATCTTCCAATACCAAATCCAAATCTTTCTCCCATAATCTCTTGAAAGAAGTTAAGGCTCCGTCCCCCATACTCTGAATTAACAGGGAGTAGTACACTGATGCCTCATGACCTTTTCCAAAAGCCGCAATCACCTCACCCAAAGCATCTGCCTCCATAGGGGGATGTGTGCTACTCCCAAAAATAGTACAAAGTAGATGGCGCAATTGTAAATATCTATAAAACTGAGGTCTGGGGATCCCAAAATGTTGGACCAAGTTTTCAAATGATCTCAACACTCCACTTTCATATAGGTCACTGAGTGTAGCAACCCCCCTCACAATCCACTCTGGCCAGCAGAAAGGGGACTTGCCAATACGTAATCTTGGGTTCTGCCATATACTCGAGGCAACATTTAAATAAGTGTCCAATTTAAACAATCTGGACACTTTAGTCCATACCGAGTGTAAATGCGAAATAATGGGGTGTAACTTAACATTTCCGATTAGTTTGATAGAGATGCTTTGTAATGGCGAAATAGGGGCAAGAACTGCCTGTTCAATAACGAACCAGGGAGGGGCTCTCTCAGGTGAAAGTGACCAATGAGCCAAATGTCTGAGACTGAACGCATAGTAATAAAACAAAATCTTGGGTAGGCCTAGCCCTCCTTTGTCTATCGGCCTATGTAACTTATTAAAATGCAATCTGGGACGTTTACCATTCCAAATGAAGGACTTCGCTATGCTATCAAATTCCTTGAAATAAGAGAGGGGGACATCTACAGGGAGAGATTGTAGCAGGTAGTTAAATTTTGGAATACAATTCATTTTAATAACTTTAACCTTCCCAATCATCGATAAATGTAATGAAGCCCACCTGCTGACATCGCTCGAAAACCTTTTTATTAAAGGGTCAAAATTAACACAAACTAAATCAGACAAATTCGCTGGGAATAAAATCCCCAAATACTTAATGCCCTGTTTGGGCCACTGGAAGGCGCCCGGCTGAAAAGCCGTTACTGGGCAGTACGCTGTCAAAGCCAAAGCTTCGGATTTAGCCCAATTGACTTTGTATCCTGAGAACTTGGAAAAGGAATTAATAATTCGGTGGAGGCAAGGCATAGATCTAGTAGGTTCAGAGACAAATAATAAAATATCATCTGCGTAAAGCAGAAGCTTATGCGGCACACCTCCCGCCACCACCCCTGGAAAATCATCCTCCTTTCTTATCGCAGCTGCTAATGGTTCCAGGGCAAGACAGAACAATAATGGGGAAAGAGGGCAACCCTGCCGAGTGCCCCTATTCAAAGTAAAATAATCTGAGTTTAATCCATTTGTTTGTACCGCTGCTACAGGGTGTCTATAAAGTAACTTAATCCAACCAATAAATGTACACCTGAACCCGTATATTTCCAAAAACTTAAAAAGATAATCCCATTCTACCATATCAAATGCCTTTTCGGCATCAAGTGAGATGGCAGCGATTGGAGATTGATCATTCGCTACTGACCACATGATAACGATGAGACGCCTGATGTTATCAGAAGAGCTGCGACCCCGAATAAACCCCACCTGATCTATATGTATAAGTGATGTCATAGCTTTACTTAATCAATTAACTTTACTTAATTTTTTACAATATTTTTACATCTAGTTGGATCAGGGAAATTGGACGGTAACTTTTACACTCATTTGGATCTTTGTCCTTTTTAAGAATCAGACTGATCCGGGCTTGTGTCATGGTTGGAGGAAGTTTTCCATTCTTTAATGATTCCGTATAAACTTCTAGCAAAAGTGGAGCCAGTTCTGTAGCATAGGATCTAAAAAATTCTGCGGCAAAGCCATCTGGCCCTGGAGCCTTGCTTGTAGGCAAGGCCTTAATTACCTCGCCAAGCTCCTCCAAGGTTATCTCAGAATCAAGAGAATTTTTTTGCTCAGCCGACAGTTTAGGAAGTTCTAATGGTTCCACAAAGTTTCTAATATCCTCTTTAGTAGACGAAGATGTGGAACTATAAAGATCAAGATAGAATTCTTTAAAAGCATTATTAATATCAGTGGCCAAGGTAAGTATTTCACAACCAGCAGATTTCACTGAGGGAATGGTCGAAAAAGACTCTCTCTGTTTTAAATATCTAGCCAGCTTCCCTGTCTTGCCCTGAATAGCCAAAACTCCAGCTTCCGCGACAAAATAGTATTATATCTGTATTTCAATCGGGTCAATTCTCTGAGGCCATTAGACGACATTCGGTATTTCAGCTCTGCCTCGGCATTTTCAATATTCCCTTCCAATTCCACGAGTTCTTGTGCTTTGGATTTTTTGTACATTCGGTATGATCCGGCCTCTAAGAACCACCTTAATACCTCCCAGGCCACGCCCACAGAGGATACTGAGGACCAGTTGGTCTCCATATAGACACTGATTTCAGCCTTTATCATTTGTTGGAATTCAGGATTTTGCAAAAGGGATACATTAAAGCACCAACAATATGATTTCCTTTTCTTCGTATGTGGCAACACCTCTAAACACACCAGGGTGTGATCTGAGACTAAAATGTTTCCAATTGAGCAATCAACAACAGATGGAATGAGGGACTTAGATATATAAAAAAATATATATATGTATTCTAGAGTAAATCTTATGGACTGATGAAAAAAATGTATAGTCCTTCCCAGATGGGTTCAAAAGTCTCCAAATATCTGTAAGACTAAGATTTTTACACATCCTGTGAAGCGTCAATGTTGCTCTAGGGAGCTTGCACACTTTTGCTTCACTATGATCAAGGACTGAATCCATCAAAAGATTGAAGTCTCCTCCCAATGTTATATCATGAGGGGTGCCAGTGCCTTGCAACATCCCTTCAAGATCTATAAAAAAGCCCTGATCATCTATGGTAGGTGCATAAATATTAGCCAAAATAAGACTTTGCCCCTGAATTTCAGCTACAACAATAATGACTCTTCCTAATTTTTCTTGAATCTGTTTGAGACATTTGAATTGTAGATGTTTACTTATCAGTGTAATGATTCCCCTGCTCTTACTTGAGCCAGCACTAAAGAAAGCATGCCCACCCCATATCCTCCCAAATTTTTCAGCTTCCTGTGGAGAAAGATGCATTTCTTGAAGAAACACTATATCTTATTTCTTACGCTTAAGAGAAATAACCTTCCTTCTTTTTATGGGGTGCCCAACCCATTCACATTCCATGTGGAGAGAGACAATCCACTTATAATAACATTTGACATTTTGACGTAAGAAAAAAATAGATTTTGTGTCAAAAACAAGATTATAAAGACCACATTCCAACATTAGTGCAACAGTCAAAACCCGAACATCCCCCGGAACAAAACAAACAGTAAAAAAAAAAAACGTGCGCATTAACCTTGTGCACGACAGCGCCAACTGGCGTCCATCCCTCCAAACTCAAACAGTCCATGCACACCTACGAGTACCACCGCGACAACTTTGCCATCGGATTACTCAAGTCCGGTGTTTCTGTAAAAATTTTGTGAGACAGAATTACACGGCAAAAGATAATCTATAAAACAAACTCCAGCCAATATGCGGAATAAACACAAAGAGCATGTAGATTCATCCATAAAACTGTCCTGAAGGTGTTACTCTACAAAATAAACTCCAGCCACTAGGCGGGACCAGCACAAAGGGAGCGCGCAGAATCCTCAAACAGTCAAGGGAATGTTCAGTGAGCCAGTCCACTCGGCTGCAACGTGAGTACCGAAAGATGACTTACTCCATTGACTTTTCAAGAAATGCTCCACAAAACAAACTCCAGCCAAAAGGAGGAATAAGTACAAAGAGCGTGTAGATTCATCCATAAAGCTGTCCTAAAGGTGTGTTACTCTACTAAATAAACTCCAGCCGCTAGGCAGAACAGCACAAAAAAAAAAAAAAAGCGCTCAGTTTCCTCGAACAGTAAAGTGAATGTTCAGTGAGCCGGTCCACTCGGCTGCAATGTGAGTAACACAAGATGACTTACTCACTCCATTGACTTTATGAAGCACCTCGCTTGCTGTGGGCATGTGAATGTTTTACGGCCATCCTTAGCATCTGTTCTCACTTTGGCCGGGAATATCAGTGCAAAAGCGACCTTCCATTGATATAAAAGTTTCTTGCATTCCTTGAATCGATCACATTTCTCTCTAAAGTCTGGGAACAAGAAAATGCTGTGTTTTTTTCCAAGAAAGCCTTCCTTTACTCCTCGCCTCGTGTAACACAAGATCTTTATTGGATGATCTCAGAACTTTGTCCAGAATTGATTGGGGCCTGTCTCCCTACGCGGATCTCATAGAAGGAACCCTGTGAGCTTGCTCGATTTCCAGCTTATGGCCTGTTATGTCGAGCAGATTTGGAAGGAGCCCATCCAGGAATTTCACCATATCCTGACCCTCTTCGACCTCTAGAATTCCAACAATATGGACGTTATTCTGCTGGCTACGGTTCTCCATGTCCTCCAACTTCTCCCAGACACGCTCCAAATCCACCATGGTCGCTAGCAGATTAGCAGATAATTCCCTCTCTGATGACTCCAGATAATCAATCCATTTCTCGACATCCCCCACTCTTGTAACCACCTCAGTGAACTTCGTCTCCATGGCAGTGATCGATTGACGTATCACAGCAAGATCTCCAAGTCAGCAACGACTTTCGTCAGCATTGCCGACATGTTCAGCATCTCCCGCCGCATTTCCCACACCTCTCCGACTAAATCGACTCCCAGGCTCGCGGCCTGCTCAGTGGTGTCAGTTTGAGCACGTAAGTGTCTTTTAATGTCTCCAGAGCCTGAGGATTTTGAATTCTTTGACATATTGTCCTCCTAGTTATGGAACAGAGTGTATCGAATCTCACCGGTGTGTCATTAAAAGTGTTAAATCTAGCAAAGTGCGCAGAGCTCGCCGTTCACACTTTTGATCCTCGCATGGCGTCACGTGACTCCTTCACTGAGTTTTCAATTAGTTCACCCTCAGTGATTTTAATACCTTTAAATTGATAGTTCACCCATCATTTACTGCACAACAGTGAAATTTTTTTTTTTTTTTTAAGTTTCTGATTCAAAATCATGTCTTGTAGCACTGGAATCTATCAAAACAGATCACCCAGCAATTGTGAACATTTTAAGAAAACTCTTGAACCTAGAAGCTAAAAAATTTAACATCATTGTCTAGGACTGAGTAAAAATATCGATTTTCCAATGCATCGCGATTTGAACGATCTCTATCGATTCTTAAATCCCAAGATAATTCTTTTACTATATGCGTAAGTTTCTACTATGCGAGTAAATCACTCACATATGAGACCAAATTTTGCACTATGCGACTAAAAATGTCTGTGATTAGCAACTGGCTAGTAAATGTTCAGATATCACTCACCACTGATCACCAGTGATCACCAGTAATATAGTGGCCAAGAAGGTCAGCATCCTTTCACTGCATGTTGAGAGGGAAAGATTTGTTTTGACCTCTCCGTGTAATGTGTCCAAATCCATTTGCCATTGAATAATGTCATTTATAATGTCCTTTTTGTTCTTTACAGTCAACTGTTTATCAAAAACAACAAAACATAAATATTTAATTTTAATCACGGATGAGGATAGGAGCCATTCTAATCCTCTCTCTTTGTGATGCACTTATTTACAGACGTTTGTTGCTGAACTGCCGGTTTCCTTAAAGAGACGGTACCAATGTTTAGCACCTGTTCTACAAATCAGTGTTAATATTGAAAAACTATAAATTATGCATTTAGCAATAAACATGTGATACAAGTGAATAGTAAAGATTTGTGCATTAAACAAACTGGTAACAAAATATAATATATGCAATATAATATCATATTTATTGGTGGAAAACATGGATTTGTACATTTTTAAAAAGCTAAAATGTCCCAAAATGATGAAAAATAATATAATTTGTGTTTTCGTAATGTACCTAGTTAGAAGGTCCTCTGTATAATAATAGCAATAGTTTGGAAATCATTTCTGTCATATGTAAGCAAAATGGACATTGTTACTGAAATATACCTATATATAGGGATGCACAATTAATCGTGTTTTAATCACGACCACGATTTCTACCTCTCATGGTTAATTAGGCATAATCGTCTGCGATATTAGTGAGCTTGCAAACAGAAATGATCTGCCAGGTAACGTTTGTTGCTCATTTTTAATATAGGCTGTGTCTACAGATGAAAGACGAAATCACAAGCTCTTCTGAAGTCTATTTTTACCTCAGCGGTCCCTTCACGCTCTCTTCAGATGTTCACCACTGACCAATCACTGTACTTTCAAATGCGTGCGCTGAAATACGGAGCCGCAGATCTTAACAAGTATGCCTCATATGTGCGCCGCTTTGATTACACGAGGCTCAATTCAGAAAGCTGGAACATGCTGCCTTTGGAGACTGTATGTATACGGAGGTAGGATGAAAATCAGGTGCCTTTCAAACTGTTCTGACACCAGTTTCCTTAAGAGTTCCATTCATATAAAAACGTGGTCTGTTAAGCCATTAACTGATTATGCAGCAAGTCAGCTGAATAAACTTTGGTTGCAGTGAGGTGTTACAACCGTATACAGTGCTCGATAGACATGAATTCATCTCATGCTCTCATTATGTATTATGTCAGTGAGTCAGTGGCGTTTTTAGGGGTGGCCTGTGGTGGCCTGGGGCACCCCTGAAATTTCATTGGCCACCCTGTGGCCACCCCAGAACTGATTGGTAGTTCATCATGTTCATCAACACAAGAACGAAGAACCAATAGAAACACCTGTCAATCAAAGATGACATCGCAGGTAATTTGTTGATTTAGAGCCACACTGACCCAGGGTCAGTTTTATATTTCTGACCATTATAGTAGTGGTGGAACTGAAGCTGTGTGAGCTGATCTTTGATCAGTGGGGGGAGGGGCAGGTCGCGGGCAGCGGGCGCCAGGTCTGGAGTGTAATGGTCGTCAGAAGCACGAAGCTGACACGAGCTAGCGTCTACCTCCAACTTCCAATGAGTTGATGACGTCGATTTGTGGTCAAAAAGAAAGCTGTTATTTGAGAGGTATGTTCATTTAATCTAACGTTTAATTCATCCCGAATTTCCATGTGAATGTAAAAACATTTTTTCATTGTTACAGTAGCTAGGTTAAAGAGTAAGCTAGACCCTACACCACATTCAGCATGTTATCTTTATATTGACATGAAATAAGAAATGCCATGTTTTCTGATTTAATGACGGAGGCGTGTAAAGTGTTTTACAGATGTATATGTTCAATAGCTAAAGTTATATATATATGGCTAACCTGTGTGTGAAATGGAAGGGTTTGTGCTGTGACTGTACTTTAAATCTTTACATGAGTTATTTATGAGCTCTTTATGTGTATTATTGGTCAGTCAGACCAATAAAATCTTCAAAGTTTTTATACCTTATTTGACATTTTAAATTTGCAGAGGCAGGGCAAATTGCGCTTAAATGCCACAAATGATTTGACTAACTATTTTATTTGGTAATATTCAAAGTAATTGAAGCTATCAGAACATGTGGGAAATAAACCTGAGTAGACACTGTAAATAGAGTTTTGTTTTTTACTGTATTCAGAGCTCAATCTGCAATTTTGGGGTTTCCAGACAGACACCTATAAGCCCTTGTAGCCAATTTCACACACTGATTTGTACCCAATTTAACAATATTTCTGCTGGACAGTGCAGTTATAGCGAATGAATGAATGATTGATTGAATTGCGCCTCAATCAGTTATCACCTGTACTTGTATCTTTTTATGATTATACACTATACCTGATGTTATACGCAGATTAATTCTCTACAATGAGAATAGCTCTTAAAAATGTGTAACTGACTTTTCCTAAACAATTACTGATTTAAAAATGGATGTTATGTTAAAATAGCCAAAGATTCCCAGAAACTGTAATAGGTTGAAATAGAACCGGAATAGAAAACTGTCAAATGTCAAAACAACAGTCTGATATTGAATACAAACAATTCAGTGAATGCTAACATGAGTTTAAGAATTCATTTATTCTACATGTGTAGATGTTGAAGCAAAGCAATGCGATATTTACACATTTTGATCACGTGCCATTCATAAAGGTTCTCCCGGTATCGCCACCCCACACTAGGTCTGTGCCCCATTTTGGCCACCCCAGTAAAAATGTCCTGGATACGCCACTGCTCTGAGTTCGGTTCGGTTCGTGGACGTCGCTAACGTGCGCTGACTGCATTAAAAAGCGCTCAAGATTTACTTCAATTGCACATTTGCATAATTTCAAGTATGTTTTGCCATTACAAGTGTCTAAAAAAGGGTTTTGTGGGCATGTTTGGAAGCACCAGAGCCTGTCAAAGCTGTTAGAAACAGAAACAACACACACACTTTCTTCAGTTTTTTCCCCGTTAAAATAAAGGCTTGAGACCGTATAGCATTGCTGCCTGCTAAAATATTACTATTGTTTATTCCAATAATAATAATAATTCAGTGCTGTGAAAAAGTATTTGTCCCCCATCCTGATTTCTTCTGTATATCTCAAACTAAATTGTTTCAAAATTCAAACAAAATCTAGCATAAAACAAAGGCAGTCTGAGTAAACACAAAATACAGTTTTTAAAATGATAATGTTATTTATTGAAACAAAAAAGTTACCCAATACCAACTGGGCCTGTATGAAGAAGTATTTGCCCCCTTAGTTACTACATCCCAAAATCTATGAAACTGCATTCATAATGGGGTTCAGCTGGACTAGACACACCCAGGCCAAGTTGGCTAAAAGGTCTTACCCAGTAGCACGCTATGCCAAGGCTGAAATAAATTCCAGAAATGATGAGGAAAAAGGTGATTGAAATAAATCAGTCTGAGAAGGGTTACAAAGCTATTTCAAAGGCTCTGGGACTCCAAAGAACCACAGTGAGAGCCATTATCTCCAAATGGAAAAAACTTGGCATAGTAGTGAACCTTCCCAGAAGTGGCCAACCTTCCAAAATTAGACTCCTCCAGGAAGTCGCAAAAAAGCCAAGGACAACATCCAAGGAACTGCAGGCCTCGCTTGCATAAATAAAGGTCACTGTTCATGACTCCACTATCAGAAAGTCACTGGTCAAAAATGACATCCATTGAAGTGTGGCGAGGCGAAAACCACTGCTAACCCAGAAGAACATTAAGGCTTGTCTGAATTTTGCCAAAACAGACTTTGATGATCCTCAAACATTTTGGGAGAATGTTATGTGGACTGATGAGTCGAAAGTGGAACTGTTTGGAAGACAGGGGTCCTGTTACATCTGGTGTAAATCAAACACAGAATTCCACAAAAAGAACATCATACTATCAAGCATGGTGGTTGTAGTGTGGGGCAGGGGTGTCAAACTCAGTTCCTGGAGGGCCGCAGCCCTGCAGAGTTTAGTTCCAGCCCTGTTTCCAAAATGCCTCCTTGTAATCTTCAAGCACTCCTGAAGACCTTAATTAGCTGCTTCAGGTGTGTTTAATTAGGGTTGGAGCTAAACTCTGCTGGACTGTGGCCCTCCAGGAACCGAGTTTGACACCCCTGGTGTGGGGGATGCTTTGCTGCTTCAGGGCCAAGGCGACTTGCAATAATTGAGGGAAACATGAATTCTGCTCTCTACCAGAAAATCCTAAAGGAGAATGTCCGGTCGTCATTCCGTGAGTTGAAGCTCAAGCGCAACTGGATTATGCAGCAAGACAATGATCCAAAGCATAGGAGTATGTCCACCTCTGAATAGCTCAAATGAAGCAAAATTAAAGTTTTGGAGTGGCCTAGTCAAAGTCCTGACTTGAACCTGATTGAGATGCTGTGGCAGGACATTAAAAGGGCAGTTCATGCTCGAAAACCCTCCAGTGTGGCTGAACTAAAGCAGTTCTACAAAGAAGAGTGGGCCAAAATTCCACCACAGCATTGTGAAAAACTGATCTCCAGTTACCAAAGTGTTTGGTTGCAGTTGTTGCTGCTAAAGGTGGCACAACTAGCTATTAAGTTTAAGGGGGCAGTTAGTTTTTCAAATGGGTGATATAGGTGTTGGATAACTTTTTTGCTTCAATAAAAAATATATATATATTTGGAAACTGTATTTTGTGTTTACTCAGGTTGCCTTTTTTATGTTATATCTCGTTTGGAGATCTAAAACAATTTAGTATGAAAAATACACATAAATAGAAGAAATCAGGAAGGGGGCAAATAGTTTTTCACAGCACTGTAATTAATGATTTTTAAAGAGAACTTAAACTCTTATATTGGAAGTAAAGCATGGGCAAAACATGACAATTTTGGTAAAAATAAATAATTTACTAGTTTGTAGTTTTAACACCTTGTTCAAAATGAACTGCTGTTTAATGTTATTTTATTAAAAAAATGTATATGTAACAGTATTGTTTTGTCCAAATCATGCAGCCCTGTAAAAAAACAAAATCTAAGTGCAGAATAATTGTGATTAATAACCATGATTAAAGGTTTAGGCATAATCATGATTATCATTTTAACCATTATCGTGCAGCCCTACCTATATATATCGATATCGAATCAGAATCGAATCAAGAGCTTGTGGTTCAGAATCTAATTTAATCAGGAAAACTGTATCAATACCCAGCCCTATCATTGTGTACTCTGTACCTGGCCACTGTGGAATCTCTGGAAATGAGTAGGCAGGTAATTCTCCCAAAAAATCATTATCTACAGAATTCAAAAATTGTGCTCTACTTTCCACAGATCTGAATTCTAGATAGGTGGATAGGCCATACCTGACCCAAAACATTTTTGATATAAAGTGATGATCCCCCATATGTGCCTCATGCCAGAGTCTACTGTCTATCAAACATATTTTATTGGAATATTTCTAGTCCACTGAGAAATTTGTTTTATTTTGCTGACACCCTTGGCACAGTTTTGAACAAAGTCAGTCTGAGATTACCATTGTATCAATTAAGGCCTGAGATGGAGAATGTCCTTCTTTGAGATGTGCTGATTTCCACAGTCAAGTTGCTCTGCACTGTTTTTATCAAAGGTTCAATTGTTTTGTATGCGCTATTATAATTTTTTCAGGTTGCGGAAATAATCTCTGATGTGAGAGAGCCCATCGTGCCCATAGCTGAGCCTGTGGATGAGAATGAGAAACACAGGAAACAAGTCAGAGTGAGTGACTTTTTATAAACCATGGGAGCTTAAAGATGTCAACCTATTGCACTGGATTTAGCTTAGTTTTAAAAAGTTGTGTTTACACACTGTCTATAGCTGGCAGAGGTGCGGGTGCAGATAATGGAAGCAAAGCAGACTCTAGAAGACTGTATCAGTTGTCAGGACTTCAGTCATGCAGCTGAGCTGAAGAAGTCTGTCTCTCAGCTGGAGGAGCTCAAAAACCAGCTCGCCCTAGAGGCCTTACAGCCCACTGACCATATCAAGGAGCAGCGTGTGGAGAAGGTATCCCTGTCAGCCTCATTCTATCACACACACAGAAATCAATCGAATGTATGTGATGTACTGATTAGGGATGTGCAAAACTACCAATTTTCATAATTGAATAGTTGGTCGGTTGTTTGGATGACTAGTGGGTGTTAAGGATATAATGTATAATTACAGGGTTCCCGCAGATCCTTAAAAATTCTTAAAATGTCTTAAATTCAGTTTTCCAAAATTTAAGGTCATAAAAAACCTTAAATATCTTAAATGATTCAATAAAAGTCTTAATTATCATTTAAAGAGGTCTTAAATTTGTCGAAGTTTACCTTGCAAACATTTACTTCTGCATTCCAAAACCCGGAGTGTGAAAAAGGTCTATTGTTTATATTGTAATAGGTTGTAGATTACTGTAGGAATGCACATTTTATTTCCCTTATCTGTTTGAATGAGCAGCTAGAAACATTTCAAAATAAGAGTCCCTGGTGTATTTTAGCCTTTAAAGTTAAAAGTTCCATGCTATGTATCAAAATTCTTTCAACACATCATCGTATCAGCAAAATACAATATTGGTCAACCTCTAAATTGTATTTATTTATATAATGGTACATAAACCAATTTTAATGTGATATATTTGTGGAAAACGTAAGTATTTTACACTTTTTAGATTGTGATTTTAGTGGCATTGTTTTGGTATGGGGATACAGTATTAATTTTATCTGTTCGGGGCTTGAAAAAGGTCTTAAAAAGTCTTACATTTGATTTTAAAAACTCTGCAGCAACCCTGAGTTGGGCTCCGTTATGTCACGTGACCCTGATCAGACGTGTTTCAGAGGGATACACGGACGCTAAGTGCAGCACTTCAATGAACTGATATGCAACAAATAAATAGGCTAAATAACTATAACATCTTATTGCACAAAACTATGAAAGTAAGAAATAATAAAGGCTCCAATAAAGAATGGCACAAAAGCACTTATGCTCATACTGAACGCAGAATGACACGCTTCAGTGTAAACGGAGAGCTTGGGAGTCTCAGGGTGATCCTCGCTGTGCATTCAAAAGTGCAGAACTGCAAGATAGTGATGCGTGTACAAATTTAGTTCATGACATCGAGCAGTTTAACCTTTCTAACTGCAATTATTTATTCCTAACCAGTGTTAGACAGAATCAGCAAAAGTCATTATCCAGTTCACCTTACAAAAACAGGAACATTATGAACAGCAGAGGATTTAATGTCCGACTTGAAATCGTCTCGAAATGTGTTATTGATGCAGTGCTTTGGTGTAACAGCAGCGGTGCATAAATGGACTCAGTCATTTCTTTCCTGATTACAAAAAGTTTTACTCCAAAATAAATTAATAGTAATTTTGAAACATGTATAAAATCATGACCAATCACATGAGATGAGGAATCCTTATAAAAGTAGTTTTATTCTACATGGAGAAGGTCCCCTCGTGGGGGCTGCCATGTTAGAATCATATGACCAGCCGAATACTACTCGCTTAATCTCCATAACCGCCTTGTTATTGGACACTTTCACTCATGGTTTAAATTAATCATGGCTGACTGTGAATAGTTAGTTTCTACAATGGCATCTGTAACTGAATGTGCAGATGCCATTGTAGTTTGAATGACGCTTGATTATTGTGTTTGAATGGTGCTGCATCCACGCTGCAAAGTGTCTGTTTAAGTCCAAGATGACAAATTAACCTTTGTTTAAACACTGTTAACACTTACTTAGTTTACTCATTTTAAACCATGACTTGCACTGCACACAAATAACTAATATTGGCATTATATTCATGCTGTTAGCCAGAGGGGAACTGGCCCCCACTGTGAGTCTGGTTTCTCCCAAGGTTATTTTTCTCCATTAAAAAACATCTTATGGAGTTTTGTGTTCCTTGCCACAGTCGCCTTCGGCTTGTTCACTAAATACAATTATTATTTAATTATTTATTTTTATACACAAAGTACAATCATATTTAATCAAACTACACAATGATGACTCTAAGACTTTATAGATATTACAGTTTCATTTTCTATTAATGCATGATTTTCTGTAAAGCTGCTTTGAAACGATGTTTGTTGTGAAATGCGCTATACAAATAAAAATGAATTGACTTAAGCATTAAAGAGATTAAACTTCTTGCAAAAGGTTTTACTGTGTTATTATTCACTTTTAAACACAGCAAGCTATGACATTCAATGAATATTGAAATTCAATATCCTCAATGTCCTTCTTGGTATCGTGTTTGGTATCGATTGCAGGGAAGGGAAGATATTATATTGCATTGCACGATGATTTGACGATACTTTCATTCTAGTTTTGCAGCAGTCCACTCAGAATCTATCTGGTTACCATGACAACGACTCACACGCTTCGCTCTCTGCTGCTTTCTGTCTTCATCCAACGCAAATTAGAAATGTCCAAATGAAAATGTATGTTCAACAAGCTGAAAGAAGCCGATCTATTTCTTTGCACAACATGTGAAAATGGAATTGAAATTTTTTGCTGTCACTGTAAATGTTCACTTTCCCATGGCCACATTCATACAGCTGTATTTAAAAAAAAAATAGTACAATACTTAAATATGGAATTGTATTTTAACTTCAAGTTCCAATGTTGCAAATTTTGTGTAAAAATGTGTAGCTGACAAGAAATTTCAAGAACTGACAAGTCATGTCATTAATACACATGCAATATGACATCATATGGATAGAATAGGCTATATGGAATTTGTACATTTTGCAAATATCTAAAATGTGGTTAAACATTTCACGTACTAAAATATGTTTTATTGAATTTAACTACATATTTTAATACAATGTGTGTGTGTATATGTGTCTGTGTATGTATGTATGTGTGTATATATATATATATATATATAAGCAGTATATATACACCGATCAGCCACAACATTAAAACCACCTGCCAAATATTGTGTAGGTCCCCCTCGTGCCTCCGAAACAGCGCCAACCCGCATTTCAGAATAGCATTCAGAACAGAGCAGTTATCTGAGTTACCATAGACTTTGTCAGTTCGAACCAGTCTGGCCATTCTCTGTTGACCTCTCTCATCAACAAGGCATTTCCATCCGCAGAACTGCCACTCATTGGATGTTTTATGTTTTTGGCACCATTCTGTGTAAATTCTAGAGACTGTTGTGCATGAAAATCCCAGGAGATCAGCAGTTACAGAAATACTCAAACCAGCCCATCTGGCACCAACAATCAAACCATGGTCCAAATCACTGAGATTAATTTTTTTCCCCCTGTTGGTTGATGTGAACATTAACTGAAGCTCCTGACCCGTATCTGCATGATTTTATGCACTGCACTGCTGCCACATGATTGGCTGACTAGATAATCGCATGGGTGATTGTTGGTGCCAGACGGGCTGGTTTGAGTATTTCTGTAACTGCTGATCTCCTGGGATTTTCACACAAAACAGTCTCTAGAATTTACACAGAATGGTACCAAAAACAAAAAACATCTAGTTTTTTGTTGATGAGAGAGGTCAACAGAGAATGGCCAGACAGGTTCGAACCGACAAAATCTACGGTAACTACGATAACCGCTCTGTACAATTGTGGTGAGAAGAATATCATCTCAGAATGCTATTCTGAGATGCGGGTTGGTGCTGTTTTGGCGGCACTAGGGGGACCTACACAATATTAGGCAGGTGGTTTTAATGTTGTGACTGATCGGTGTATATAAGCATGTATCGCAAACCTCCCAGGTGTCCCAGTTTGAGACTTTCAAAATCTGGTCACCCTATTGAAAACGCACTAGCGTGTCTGGGACTTCAATTATGACACATTTGAACCTTTATTGGAATGACTGTTTGTTGTGTTGCCAATGCATGATGTTAAAACAAAGAGAACAGAAACAGTATAATATCCAGTAATTTATTCTGACTTTCTCTCTCTCTCACTCCCCCCCCCCCACACACACACAGTCTTTTCACTCATTCTGTCTAACACGTCAATCAGTGATTCGTTTTACATTTAATTTGGAATTGGTATAGAGTTTTGTTTGATGTTCAGTCTTCAGAGTTGCGACAAGACTTTCTCATGTCAGATGCACTAAAGAGGACTTTGTGGTTAAAGTTAAATAAAAAAGAAGCATTCTTAAATTTCAGAATTATGTTTTCTTTTACTGTAATATCAGTAATGAAATTCAGTTGGTCTTATTAAAATTAAGATTTTTAATATTATAAGTATTATTTACAAACTGTACAGGTGGGTGTCCAGCTATATGACCCACGTTGCACAAATGCCTGTTTTCCCCATTCTATATGTATCACGATATAAAAACTAAAACTAAATGTAATGTAAAACTAAACTATAAAATTTTTAAAAACTAAAACTAACAAGGAACTAACAAACAAAATGAAAACTAAATTGGAGTGAAACATTTTAAACGAAATAGAAATAAAAACTAAATTAAAAATGTAAAACTATTATAACTTATAGACCTATATGTTACAGAAAATGGGTGTTTGTGTGTAGTGTAGTCTTAAGTTTCAGGTGTGAAACATATGCAACCCTATTAAACTATTACTATTAAAGTACATGTACATATTGCTACCAAGCCATTGCGGCTGATTTTATTATTATTATTATTATTATTTTTATTTTTTTCAGAGCACCTGTTGTGTTTGTGGCTTATGCTGAAAAGTAATCCTCTGTTGTGTGTGTGTGTTTTCCCCAGAGTGATCCAGAGACACTGTTGAAATGTCTGACAATGTATGCTGAGTTATTCAAGCAAATTAACATCAAGAGAGGAATCTGCCCTACAATGAATGCTCTAATAGAGTCATTGGTACAATATACACACTTATTCTCAATTGTGTGTTACAGCACAAATTTCATACACGCTCTTACTGTAGCTGCTAGCTAGTGCATGTGTGCTTGGCACATTCATCTTAAGCAACTTTGGTTAGTGGACCCTCAACGCATAATCATCGCAATAACTTGTCTTGAGCTGCTTTTATTATGAAAACTTCAAAGTTACTTATCATCCCTAGATATTACCAAGTGTGTCCAACCCTAACCCTGCTGTGCGCAACATGGCTGTCATCAGTTTGGGAACTGCTGCTCTCCACAGCAAGGACCTTGCCAACACGCACCTTGCGCTGCTCCTGCAGGTAATTTATGTCAAACACACTTGTGTGAAAGAAGACTGAATTCACTTTGTCTTGGTGGCTTGGAGGAGAATTTATCTTCTCTGTGTTTAGATCACACAGCTAGATGAGCCTAAAATCAGAATTAGTGCTCTACGAGCCCTTGTTGACCAACTTCTGCTGAACGGCCTCAACATCCTGCAAGACAAGCCTGCCCCTCCCGCCTCTCAAACACCCCACTCGCCAGACAACAGTGACAGAGACCCTAGCCAACTAGCTAAGGATGAGGAGGAGAGTCCCGTCCAGAGCATTCTGAAGATGCTCTCAGAATTCCTTGATAGTGAGGTACTGCATATCCTTGTAACAATGGCCACTTTCACACAAGACACTTGTTAAATTGCTGTAAAATTGTTGTATTCAATTTTACGATAAAAGTACAACTGTAATTCACTCAAGCAATGGCTTTTTTTGTTTTATACATGTTACTACAAGTGATCGACCGATATGTTTTTTCTTTCTTTCTTCATGGCCAGTGCTGATATCTAAAGAGAATGTTGGCTAATAGGCTGATGAAATGCTGATATAGATATACAGCATTGGCCATAATGAAAAGGAGGGGGGGACTAGGGGTGTAAAAGATTGTATCGTATTGTACCATATGATACAAGGCTCACTATACAATACCATATGTATCAAACGATACATAAACAACACATTATAGTGTAATTAAAACCAAGAAACGCAACACTGAGAGATGCAAAACAATCTCCTCCATGGTGAGGGGGCACTGAGTGCTCACAGGAAAAACAGCAGCATATCTACAGTACATAAGCGAGAAGATTGATGGCAAACGGCAATTAGATTGTAGCGTTACAGCTTGTCAAATTTGCCAAACAACGGTGTCATGTCTCGGTGCTACAGTACATTAAACCTGTCATTTTATTTACGCCGACATCACCGTGCAAATCAGTGGATTTGCGATGCAGAAACACAGCAGCAGCAAAGTTGCATTTAACAGCCAGCCTCCAGAGGACACGGAGCATGACACCTAGCAAGTAAAGTAACAAAAACAAGCTTATTCAAAAATCTGACAACATAAGAAACCGATTATATGAGACTTATTATTCTCTAGTTTTGAAGTCGAACTGTAAACGGGTATGAGCACAACACTTGCCAAAAAAATTACATGTCGATCGGTTTTTGCTCAAGCCACTAAATAATATTGAATTATGTAAATATATCATAGAACCAGAGGTCAGGTTCCTCTCAAGTTTTTTTTTTTCCCCACTAAATTACATTGAAGAGTTTTCTTCCTTGCTAGTCACTCTTCAATACATCAAGGCATGATTTTCTATAAAGCTGCTTTGAAACAACGTGTATTGTGAAAAGTGATATACAAATATAAATGACTTGAGTGTAGACAAAAAAAAATTCTCAAGAAAAACATGAAAATTGTGAGTTCATATTAGTTTTTCTCAGTCAAACAAAATAAATGCAGTGCTGTTGTTTAAGTTACTTTATCATGGAGCTCTGCTTTTTGTTGTTAATGACAGACACTGTTATGTCATTTATGATTTAAGACATTTATGTTGAATCCTTGAATAAGTTTGAGAGAAACATTTGTGGGTGCTGTTTTTAATTATTTTTTATTGTATCGTATCGTGAGGCTTTGTATCATATCGTATCGTGAAATTTGTGTATCGTTACATGCCAAGGGAAAACCCCATTTATTAAATTACCAGTGCTGATTTGCAGGCATTTTCACTGCAGTCCCTGTTCATATAGCCTCTAAATGGAGAAATGCTAAATTTATGGCAAATTAAAAATATCTCTTTGAGATCTGTGAACTCCGTACAGAGACAGCAGTGGGTCTGGCCAAGCTGATGTGCTGTGGGAGGATCGTGAATCCAAAGCTACTCTCCCGTCTGGTGCTGCTTTGGTACAATCATGTAACGGAGGATGACCAAAGACTGCGCCATTGCCTCGGGGTATTCTTACAGATGTATGCCCGGGGGAGCAGGTATACCTAATAGGAATTGGCATTTTTAGTAATTTTGTAGTCGAGTACTCTAATCCACAAAAAACTTTTATTCGATTACTCGTTAATTAAAATGTAAGTTAAAAATAACAAGTATTACACACACGTGAAATGTACATTTTGTTTTATTCGCAAACGTAACCAAGAACAGTTTCAAAATAAGATAACTTCAACAAACTATGCTTTTCTTTTTTTTTTTTGGGGGGGGGGGGGGGGGGGTAATTAAATGAACAATTAATAAAAATGGGGAAGAAAATATTTAAAAAATAACATTTATTACATTAGGAAAAACATTGGCACTCAGCCGGAGCTTACGTTAAAACCAGTACTGACAGCATTGGGGTAATGCACATTTTATAAAAAAAATAAGCTTCAGAGTTTCTCAAACCACTTAGCAGCTTTTTCCACCATAAAAGCAGATCCTCATCAATTGGTTTGCATGACTCCAACAAGAATTGAATACCGATGGTGTAGAATTCAATAAAAATCTAAATATTACAAGATTTCCACACTTGGCTTTGCTTTCAAAAGCACAGATTCCATTATATCATCATCTCTTACCCAACACCTCCATGACACACATCCACAGCACCCTCCAGTGGACTCAATTGTAACTGTGATTTGGTGAGAGATTCAGAGGACAAATACAGTGTAATTCAGCGAAAGGAAAATCAATTTGCCATATTAGAGTAGTGTTTTTAATATTTGTCTAGCTAGTGCAGAACAATTACTCAATTAGTCGAGTACTCGTGCACATCACTAATACCTAAAACGAGATCCTACCTCATTTAAACTAAAAACTTAACAGAAATAATTGTAGAATTGCACACAGAGTAATGTAACTGCTGAATATGTCTAATGTTAACAGTGGACTGATAAAATCAAAGACTGTTTTAACCACAATGACAGATATTTACAGTTGTTTGCTGAAATAGTACTGTTGTTGTATATACTCCAGAGCAAATCAAGAGTATGTGGAGGAAAGTTTTCTGCCAACCATGAGAACACTGTGCAACGCTCCTGTGACTTCTCCTTTGTCTGAGGTTGACACCTCCAATGTGGCTGAACTCTTCGTTGAGCTTACACGACCCGGTGCTCTTGTGCAACCTGCTGCCATACAGGTATGCTTGAGCATACGCACTCACGAACAAAAATAACAGTACAGGGTTTTGTTCAAAGGCACTGTTAGACAATTACCTTCTTCTCTGTTCATATAATGAAAATAATCGATCCTCTCTCTGGCAGGGTGTGTCTGTACACGACTCTCTGGCAGCACGTGTTTGTAATGAGATCTTAAGGGATGTCTCTTCTCCTGAAGTGCGTCTATACTGTAAAACCCTCAGCTGGTTGGAGATTAACACAGAACCAGGACATGCCAACACTGAATTGCAGCTCCTACTAAAAGACATTTTACAGGTGCTACCACAGTTATGTTACACTCACGTGATTACATTTAAACCACAGGACAGAGAGCAGCATTGGATGAAAGTATCATTTTGTTATTCAATAGGCAATATGCAATATATATGTTCCTGTGTTTACTGAAAAGGGCAGATGATCAAAACCATGATCAGCATCACACTGATTGGTTGGCAAAAAGACAGATGTCATAAAAAAAATATGAATATCATATTTATCATTACATGTATTTATTATATATATATATATATATATATATATATAATTTAGCTTTAAGGACCTATACATTAATTACCTTTATATTAAGAGATATTAATGCATAACATAATTAACACTCATTGAGCACTTCATTAGGAACACTATGGTCCTAATAAAGTGCCCGACATGGTCTTCTGCTGTTGTAGCCCATCCACCTCAAAGTTTGACGAGTTGTGCATCCTGTGATGCTATTCTGCTCACTACAATTGTACAGAGTGGTTATGTGAGTTAACGTAGCCTTTCTGTCAGCTCGAACCAATCTGGCCATTCTCCGTTGACCTCTCTCATCAACAATGCGTTTCTGTCTGCAGAACTGAATGTGTTTTATTAATGGCACCATTCTGAGTAACCTCTAGGGACTGTTGTGCATGAAAATCCCAGGAGATCAGCAGTTACAGAAATACTCAAACCAGCCTGTCTGGCACAAACAATCATGCCACGGTCGAAAATCACTGAGATCGCAATTTTTCCCCATTTTGATGGTTGATGTTGATCCTGACCCGTATCTGCAAGATTTTATGCATTGCACTGCTGCCACACGATTGGTTGATTACATAATAGCATGGTTATGTAGGTGTACAGGTGTTCCTAAGAAAGTTCTCAGTGAGTGTATATAGATATTTAGTGAGAGCCTTCAACATTAAAGCTGAAGTATGTAACTTTTTCGGTGTTAAATACTTTCTCCTATCCCAGCTTTATATGCAGAGACAGCCTACGTAAGCCATTCATAGGTTAATTTTCTTTTATTATTATTATTATTATTAACAATTTTTATTGATTCCATTCAACAAATTAAATAAACATAACAGAAAATGCGGAATCAAATTATATCAAATTAAACCCTTACCCCCGAACACCCTATCCCACACTCCCTCCTCCAATACCAAGTTTAAATCTTTCTCCCATAATCTCTTGAATTAGGAGGGAGTAATACACTGATGCCTCATGACCTTTTCCAAAAGCAGTAATCACCACTCCCAGAGTATCTGCAACTTTAGGGCAGCTGTAAATACCTAAAGAACTGAGACCTGGGAATCCCAAAATGTTGAACAGTATTTTCAAAGGATCTCAACATTCCACTCTCATATAGGTCACTGAGCGTATTAACCTCCCTCATAATCCACTCTGTCCAGCAGAAAGGGGACTTATTAATACATAATTTTGTGTTCAGCCATATGCTCGAGGCTACATTTAAATAAATGTCAGAATCAAACACTTTGGACACTTTTGTCCATGCCGAGTGCAAATGCGAGATAACGGGGTTTAACTTAACTTCTCTGGTTAGTTTGATAGAAAGGCTTTGCAATGGTGAAATAGGGGCAAGAACTTCCTGTTCAATACAAAACCAGGGAGGGGCTCTTTCAGGTGGGAGTGACCAATGAGCCAAATGTCTGAGACCAAATGCATAATAATAAAACAAAATCTTGGGTAGGCCTAGCCCACCTTTGTCAATCGGCTTATGTAACTTACTGAAATGTAATCTGGGACATTTACCATTCCAAATGAAGGACTTTGCTATGCTATCAAATTGCTTGAAATAAGAGAGGGGGACATCTATAGGGAGAGATTGTAGCAGGTAGTTGAATTTTGGGATACATTTTGGAATACCTTCCCAGTCATAGATAAATGTAATGAAGTCCACCTGCCCACATCGCTCGAAAAACTTTTTATTAAAGGGTCAAAAGTAACTCTAACTAAATCACACAAATTTGCTGGGAATAAAATACCCAAATACTTAATGCCCTGTTTGAGTCACTGGAAGGCGCCTGGCTGAAAAGCCGTTACCAGGCAGTATGCTGTCAGAGACAAAGCTTCGGATTTAGACCAATTCACTATGTATCCTGAGAACTTAGAAAAGGAATTAATAATTCTGTGGAGGCAAGGCATTGATCTAGTGGGGTCAGAGACAAATAGTAAAATATAATCTGCGTAAAGCAAAAGCTTATGCGGCACACCTCCCGCTACCATCCCTGGAAAATCATCCTTCTTTCTTATCGCGGCTGCTAATGGTTCCAGGGCAAGACAGAACAATAAATGGGAAAGAGGGCAACCCTGCTGGGTGCCCCTATCCAGAGTAAAATAATCTGAAATTAATCCATTAGTTTGAACCGCCGCTACCGGGTGTCTATAAAGTAACTTAATTCACCCAATAAAACTATTCCCGAACCCGTACATTTCCAAAATCATAAAAAGACAATCCCATTCTACCAAATCAAACGCCTTTTCGGCATCAAGTGAGATGGCAGCGACCGGAGTTTGATCGTTCGCCACTGCCCACATGACATTAATGAAACGCCTAATGTTATCAGAAGAGTTACGGCCCTGAATAAACCCCACCTGATCTATATGTATAAGAGATGTCATAAATTAATTGGTTAGCCAAAATTTTTGACAATATTTTAACGTCTAGCTGGATCAGGGAAATTGTACGGTAACTCTTACACTCGCTTGGATCTTTGTCCTTTTTAAGAGTCAGACTGATCTGGGCTTGCGTCATGGTTGGGGGAAGCTTTCCATTCTTTAATGATTCCATATAAACTTTAGCAAAAGTGGGGCCAGTTCTGTATCATAAGATCTAAAAAAATTCAGCAGCAAAGCCGTCTGGCCCCAGAGCCTTGCCTGTAGGCAAGTTCTTAATTACCTCACCAAGCTCCTCCAAGGTTATCTCAGAATTGAGAGAATTTTTTTGCTCAGTCGTCAGTTTAGGAAGTTCTAATGGTTCCACAAATTTTCTAATATCCTCATCCGTAGACGAAGATGTGGAACTATAGATATCAAGATATAATTCTTTAAAAGCATTATTAATATCAATGGCTGAGGTAAATATTTCACCACCAGCAGATTTCACTGAGGGAATGGTAGACTCAAAGTATGACTCCTCTTGCCCTGAATAGCCAATACTCCTCCTTCCACGACAAAAGAGTGTTATATCTGTATTTCAATCGGGGTCAATTCTCTGAGGCATTAGACGGCATTTGGCACTTCAGCTCTGCCTCGGCACTTTTAATATTCCCTTCCAATTCCACAAGTTCTTGTGCTTTGGATTTTTTGGTGAATGCGGCATATTGTATGATCCGGACCCTAAGAACCGCCTTAAGTGCCTCCCAAGCCACGCCCACAGAGGATACTGAGGACCAGTTGGTCTCCATATAGACATTGATTTCAGCCTTTAACATTTGTTGGAATTCATTTTACAAAAGGGATACAGTAAAGCGCCAACTATATGATTTCCTTTTCTCCATAGGTGGCAACACCTCTAAACACACCAGGGCGTGATCTGAGACTGAAATGTTTCCAATTGAGCAATCAGCAACTGATGAAATGAGGGACTTAGATATATATTTAAAAAAAAAGTCTATTCTTGAGTAAATCTTATGGACTGATGAACAAAAATGTATAGTCCCTCCCAGATGGGTTCAGAGTATCTCCAAATATCTGTAAGACCAAGATTTTTACACATCCTGTGAAGTGTCAATGTTGCTCTTGGGGGCTTGCACACTTTTGCTTCACTATGGTCAAGGACTGAGTCCATCAAAAGATTAAAGTCTCCACCCAATATTATATCATGAGGGGTGCCAGTGGCTTGCAACATCCCTTCAAGATCTATAAAAAAAAACCCTGATCATCAACGTTGGTGCATAAATATTAGCCAAAATAAGACTTTGCCCCTGAATTTCAGCTAAAACAGTGATGACTCTTCCTAATTGATCTTTAATCTGTTTTAATTTCAATTGTAGATGTTTACTTATTAGTGTAATGACTCCCCTGCTCTTACTTGAGCCAGCACTAAAGAAAACATGTCCACCCCATATCTTCCCAAATTTTTCAGCTTCCTGCGGGGAAAGATGTGTTTCTTGAAGAAACACTATATCATATTTCTTATGCTTAAGAAGAGAAATAACCTTCTTTTTATGGGGTGCCCCAACCCAATCACATTTCACGTGGAGAGAGACAGTCCACTCAGTTTAACATTTTACATTTTTACATATTAGAAAAAATAGATTGTGTGTCAAAAACAAGATTATAAAGACCACATTCCAACATTAGTGCATCCATCAAAACCCCAGAACCAAACAAACAGAAAAAAGAAAAACGTGTGCATTAACCCCGCACACGACAGCGCCAACTGGCTTCCATCCCTCCAAACTCAAACTGTCCATGCACGCCTACGAGAACCCCTGTAACAGCTTTGCTGTCGGATTACTCAAGTCCGGTGTTTCTATACAAATTTTGTGAGACAGAATTACACGGCAAAAGATAATCTATAAAACAAACACAAAGAGCGTGTAGATTCATTCATAAAATTGTCCTGAAGGTGTGTTACTCTACAAAATAAACTCCAGCTGCTAGGCGGAACCAGCACAAAAAGAGCGTGCAGATTCTTCAAACAGTAAGTGAATGTTCAGTGAGCCGGTCCACTCGGCTGCAACATGAGGGCAAACAAATGACTTAATCACTCCAATGTCTTGCAAGAAATACTCCACAAAACAGACTCCAGCCAATAGGAGGAATAAGTATATAGAGCATGTAGATTCATCCATAAAACTGTCCTGAAGGTGTGTTACTCTACAAAATAAACTCAGCCGCTAGGCAGAACCAGCACAAAAAAAAAAGCGCTCAGTTCCTCAAACAGTCAAGTGAATGTTCAGTGAGCCGGTCCACTCGGCTGCAATGTGAGTACCACAAGATGACTTACTCCATTGACTTTATGAAGGACATCGCTTGCTGTGGGCATGTGAATGTTTTACGGCCATCCTTAGCATGTATTCTCTATTTGGCCGGGAATATCAGTGCAAAAGCAACCTTCCATTGATGTAAACGTTTCTTGCATTCCTTGAATCGATCACGTTTCTCTCGTCGAATTCGCAAAGTCTGGGAACAAGAAAATGCTGTGTTTTTTCCAAGAAAGCCTTCCTTTACTCCTCGCCTCGTGTAACACAAGTTCTTTATCAGAAGATCTTAGAAATTTGGCCAGAATTGATCGGGCCTGTCTCCCTCTGCGGATCGCTGAACAGGAACTCTGGAATTCCGACGATACGGACGTTATTCCACCAGCTACGGTTCTCCATGTCCTCCAACTTCTCCAAATAAACACTCCAAATCCACCTTGGTCGCTAGCGGATTAGCAGATAATTCCCTCTCCGATGACTCCAGATAATCGATCCATTTCTCGACATCCCCCACTCTTGTAATCACCTCAGTGAACTTCGCCTCCATGGCAGTGATCGATCGAAGTATCACAGCAACGACCTTCATCCAGCATGTTCAGGATCTCTCGCTGCATTTCCCGCACCTCTCCGACTAAATCGACTCCCAGGCTCGCGGCCTGCTCGGGGGCTTCAGCTTGAGCACATAAGTGTCTTTTAATGTCTCTAGAGCCCGAGGATTTTGAATTCTTTGACATATTGTCCTCCTAGAACAGTTATGGAACAGAGTATATCGAATATCACCAGTCATTAAAAGTGTTAAATCTAGCAAAGTGCACAGAGCTCGCCGTTCACACGTCCGATCCTCGCATGGCGTCATGTGACTCCATACATTAATTTTCTTGAAAACTTAGTGCTACAGAGACAGTGTTTAAAGCAACCGGTCTCAAGAGAGACAATAACATTGAATAGACCAATGGCGTGAGTTGGTGGTGGGACTATGTGTTTGGTCGATCAACGGCAGAAGGGGGGCATATTCAGAAAGCTATTTTGAAAGCAATGTTTATTTTTTGCAATTCTGTTTGGTGGCGCTAGTGTCACAGAAATTACATACATCATCTTTAAGACCAGCCAAACAAAGTAGTCTAAAAAAGAATCACTTCCAATATAAAGAGAAAATTCGGACATGTTGGGAATAAATTAAATGTGTAACTGTTACATTATTTTCAATTGCATTTGACTTTTGATTTGCTTGGGAGGTTGTGAGCCTCTGCACACATAACAAATCAGTTTATCTGATAATCTTACAGATGCAGTGGTACATGACTTTACGACCTGGCAAATTCCGACGAAGTCTCAAGGATTTTCGTTCTAGTTATCATTTTTAAACATTAAGCCAGAGGAGATTCAAGACAAAATTGATTTAGAAATAAAAAAGACTGGTAGCGCCAGGGGCTGCATTAACTGAGAACTCATTTAACAGTCAAAATCTTTTACCATTTTTTTAAACATTGATAAATTCTAAATGCTTTCCAATATTTGACAGATTTCAAAAGGAGACTGTCTTATTTTATGACTGCATACATCAATCATTAAGTCAGAGTGTTACTGCCAGTTACTACATGATGATAAAGCCTAAAAGTAAAAAATTTTAATCTCGTTTTAGCGCAGAGTTAGATTGACAGGTAGAACTTTCATCCTAGAAGTCCTTGTTTTCACCAGACTTACGCTTGGGAAGTCAAACATCTATCATAAATTCACTATCATGTGCATACCATTATAATGGATGCTACATGTCCCTTAATGTAGCCCTACAAATTAAATAAATACAAGTATGATGGATAAAAGAAGATGGAATGACTGAGATTTTACAACATAGTCCATCTAGCTTAACCTCTAGGTATGGTAAAGGATTTGTTTGAAGAGCAGAGAACAGTACGGCATTTGTTTGAAATGGCTCCACTCATAAATTGTACCAGATGTAAGACTCTAATAATAGTTTTAAGACAAAGTAAAAATTATAGAAAATTATTGCCTCTGCTACAAAAGCGTGCTCTCTTAAGAATGATGCATTGACTGGGACAGACTTCCAGTATCACATCTGCTTTTTAAGGTGCAATCTAATCCTGATTAAGGAAATAAGACTGCTCCCAAACAGGTTTGAGCTGTTGGATCTGTTGCTTTGACAGCAACTCCAAGATGTTCTTTAAGGAACGTAACAATCCTGGATCAGGTCTAATCATCAACAATGAAATGCAGATAACTCCGTAATCAGTGTACGAAGAACAGGTCTTTTATGTGCCGCAATGATAAAACAAAATGCCACCATACAAAGGATGCAAGTGAGAAACATCCAGTTTGGGTTTTATTTTTTATGTAAATAAGATTGTCTTTCTCTATCCTTTGCTGATAACAAGATTCTCTGCTAGGTTTGTGTGTGTGAGAGTCAGAGAAACTTGCACTGCAGCTCCAAACAGATTTTAGAATTTTTTAGCAATAAGTCAAAACCACATGAAACTGTTCAAATGTCAAAATTAAATGCACTAATGGCATTAAAATAGTGGCGATAAACAAACATTATTAATTGCATATGTTAACTTTGACATGACTACTAAAGAGAAGATTGGCATTAAGTGAAAGAATGATTAATCCAGCAATTGAACAGTATTTTTCCATCTTGTGTGTTGCAGGAAGTAAAAGATAAAGTACTGCACAAGGATTATTGAAAAGCTTTGTAACCAGCTTAATGGAGATTGTTCTACTAAATCGGCCAGTAACGAGGACACCACCTTGCTTGCCCTGGTTGATAACATTGGAGGTACCAGTTTACAAAAAACCTATTACTTGACTACTTTGCAATGGCATCTCAAAGAGATAAACATTGCATCCTTGCAGGCCCAAAGATGAGACTAAACCTAAACGTGCCAAGAGAGGTACATTTTATTGAATTGGAGTATTCTTTATACTTGCTTGCTGTTGATAAAATTGCTGTATTTATTTATAGTTAGTTTCCAGTCTGTTGTGTCTTTTCAGGCCAGAAAAAAGCTTCCACTGTGAAGAATGGGAGGAAAGCCAGTAAAGCAGAATTGTGCTCTGATGGAAGGTGGGCTTGTTTTACCTCTTAAGGATTTGTGAAGTGATTAAGTTTTGTTTGTGTTCAAGATCTCAAATATGCATGTGCTATGGTAGATTGTGTCTAACCTTTAGCATGTGTTTGTGTACCTGCTTTCTCTATAGTGATGAAGAGAATGTTCCCGAAGCCCCTCCATCAGTGCGACCAAGTTGCCGTGCTAAGTTGATTGCTCTGGATAAAACCAAGCAGGATCTCACTGCCCTCATGAACCAAGAGTCCAGTGGTTCATAGGTCAGATTGTTTGCACCCCACGTTAGAACAGCAAAAAGTTATTTTACCACCTTCATCCAGTGACTTCCACCTGTACTGACTATTGCAGACTCGTGACTGGAATAAGGGCTTGATGAATAAATGTCTGTGGTAGCATGCGTTTTGTGTTAACATTTTTTTTATTAATCTTATGCAGCAGTTTTAAAAAATACAGAAATATGAGGAAGTAGGCCCAACTACTCATTCCTGCCCATTTCAGTTTCTAGTATGCTGTTATAAATAGTATGCATTTGTCCATGGAAGCTGGCTGAGAAACCAGCTCAAGATCCCATTTTAACATGGTTCAGAAATTGTTACTTTTTTAATCCAATATGCCTCTCAGCATTAATAAAAAGTTGTCTAAAATTGACAGTAAAATGAAACCATGTATTTGCAATCTTTTTTATTGTTCTAATGATGAAAACAAGTATAAAACAAACGAGAAAATACAAGGGATGAGTTTGTATAATTTATATTAAGTTTATGTACAAAATATAGCACCAGGTAACAAGTTGACAGTGGCCAAAACCTTAAAATGGCATAAACAAACATAGTAATACAATATACAGAAGGCCCATTCCAAGCTCCAGCATATTGTTGGCAAAGGTATACAGATATAATGCACAATTTAACTAGCTTGTCTGCACATTCTCTTGCCACATTGAAACCAGTGGGCAGCTCCAAAATGTTCGTAGTTTGAATGGTTATTGAGGACCTAAAACAGCAGATGGCTGGTGTTCAGATGGCTGGTGTTAGCACATGCTTGTGCAGAAACCTCATTGTTGGCACTAGCCAATCTCTGCAGTCTTTTTGTACAGCCAGAATGTTAGATAGTAGGTCCCTTTATAATGAAAGATGAGATCAACACCAGCACTACTTCAGCAGGTTAAGAACAAATGCCTCTAGCTGATTTTGATCCAGACACTAATTAATGAAATCTAGTAAACCAGTTTCATGACAAATCCAAGCTACTTGTCAAAATGAACCATATTTCTCAGAGTAAAAATTGTGATAAGTACAACTAAGGTGGTCTCAAAGTGTAGCACCAACTAGTCTTCTTTTTGCACAGATCTTAACCGGTCTTGTTACAAGGGAGAAAGTACAGGGTCACAAACTAGTAACACCAACAGCAGTTGGAAAATAGGGCTAGTAATGCAGTATTTAAATAAATTGGAGCAAACTAAACATACACTGGTTGTATCACTAGTTTAAATGCTCTTGGTATAGGCCTAGTTGATTGGCCTGGCTAAACACACGGTTACACCACTAGGGTAATCAATACCAGTTGATTTCAGGAGGTAGGTGTCATACTGCAATAGATCACACATTAAGATTTGCACATAAAAAAATCTTCTATTCAAGAAATAAGTGGAACATATGTGTCTCTGGATCATCTTAAAAGCTTTTAATAATAATAATAATAATAATAATAATAATAAAAAGTCTGGCTTTCATAGACTAAAACATTGCACCAAAATGACACTATACATTACAATGGTTGTCAGTAAGTATAAAACAAAATGTTGGGGCTTGGTAGTGCAACAAAAATCAGGATGTAAATTAATGCTTAAATGAATTAACAAATTGACAAACATTCAAAATTCACAGAAGTTCTAAGAAAAGCTAGGTTTCCATAAATAGAAGGCAAGGGGCACTAACTGGATACAGAGATGCACAAAAAAATAAAAATATATAAAAATAAAAAACTAATTTTTTGATGCTTTGTGATTACTGTAGGAGTGGGTAGCAAACAGAACTGCCCCCCCCCCCCAAAAGGTCTTACTGACCCAAGATTTATAGGACATAAGACAACTATTTTATACCCTGCTGAAAAACAGACCTATGGTGGTTTGCTGGTCTAAGTTGGCCTCCCAGTCTAAACAACTGAAAAGTGCCCAAAGCCAGCCAAGAGACCAGCAAACCAGCTTACACTGATTTAAGCAGTTTCTTTCGTCAATGGACTTATTCACAACTTAAAAAATGTACATGTTATCTTTAAACTTTGCAGTACTTGCAAAGAACCCATTTAAAAAGCTCTTTTACAAGATACTTGTAAAATGTAGATGATAAATGTTTTGAATGAACATATCTTTTAGAATTTTATAAAAGTTTGTCTTAAATTGACCCGAGTTGAGCTCTGCTATGAGAGTCCTAGGTTGGACAAACCAAACAGTGTTCGTAACCTTTGATACTCCATGCAATGTAGAAAAAAAACTTTACTTCTCTTGGTATGCACCAAGAATAAAATTGAGGGAGCTTTTAAAAGGAAAACAAAACACTACAAACAAAAGAAACCATGAAGTAGATTTAAATAGTGCAACAAGTGTCTAAATAGTGACAAGTGTCAAGTTTTTTCTGCTACATGACGCTTGCTGAGGTCGTGTGTCATAATGCTTGTAATACTCAACCAGACCACTGTTAAAAGGCACCTTATATTTGAGTTCAAGAGAATGTCTTGCTAGAGACTGGTCCCAAGTTATTTCAAAGAACCTGTAAACAACAAATTGAAGACATTTGAGCTCTTGAAGAGAATACAAACTAAATACAGAATAAGCTGCAATATTTAAACTTTTAAAAGCATTACATTAAAAACAGACCATCCACATTCCCCCAGTCAATAAAAACACCACAAAAACTCACTGTTCAATTTTAACATCAAATAAATATGCTCTACAGAGAAGGAATAAAAAGTGAAATAATACTGAAAGACAACTTACCAAGAACAAAGTCACACCACCTCGCTCCCAGAACACCCCTGCTGCTCCTTGATTGTCTGAGCATTTTTACTGGGGGAGATGTACTTGTGCTGCAGCTTTTCCATTTGCCTCTTTTTCCTCCTCTCTTGCTCTGGCTTTTTGGAGATAAGGGCAGCTGTACTGGAGATTCAAGTTTACCCCCCATCATAATGCCCTCATTTCTCTCCGTCTCCTCTTGCTCTGGAGAGACATCATAGAGCTTTACTGTGCAAATGTTACATTCCTCTGTCGTTGACTGTGTGTTTGGGGAGTTGATCTTTTTTAGAAAAACCCTGCACTCCTTCAGGGACTCGGGACTCCAAGCTTTGGAGCTGATTCTGTTCTCTTTTGAAATATTGGTAATCCCAATCATCTTCTGGGGAGCTTTGACTACACTTGGACTTTTTACTGAAAGCTTGAATGCATTTTGTGCTTTCATGACTGGTGTGGATGTTTTTTCTACAAAATTAGGCATTTCGTTCAACAATTCTATAGTCGGAACACCTGAAGTCTTTGTTCTCATCTGACCACTAAGGACTTTGTGTGCCTTATCAACTCTTAATGTTTTCCTGGGCCTGGTTCTAAACTTTAGCCTCACTCTGAGTGAAGTTGTTCTGTAAACAACCCATGTGCATCTAGACCTAGACATCTGCTGGCCAACATCATTCCTCTGTTTAAATGGTGGTATGTTAAAGAGCTTTCTCTTGGCTTGTGACCTTGCCTTGAACAGCATTTTTTGAGCTTGCTTGTGCATTGATGGACTCTTTGGGACAACTTTAGCAAATTTTTTTACATGTTTCCTGAGCCGCTCTGCCTGTGAACTTGGGCAAACATTCACTTTGCAATTAGGTCTGCTGGAGTTATAGCGAAAGACCTCCTTGGGATTTCTCGAACTTGCCTTCTTTACAATCGCAAGGGACTGAGTTTCTGTGGTCTGCATAAACCAAGTACAGAGCTTCTCCATATTATAGCTTTTCTCAAAGAGCATTTTGATGGCAGACTTCCTCTCAGAACTACTAGGCCTCTCACAGGTTTTTGGTATAAGATCGGTTTTCATTTCCACTGACTTGTTGGCCTCTAGGACATCCGATACCCAAGTATTGGACATCAGCCTGATCCTCCTGGATAACTCTTCATTTAAGGTCTCAGGTGATGCTGAAGTAGGCCACCACCTAAAACCTTCAGTAGATGAGAAAATTGGGTCCACTGAAACTGAAGAAAAATGGACTATATCTTGCATGCAGTGGACATTATTGGTCTTTGTGGAAAGTGCATTGTTTGGGGGCTCCTCATGTCTGCTCAGTGTAGGATGGCTGGCCTCAGAGCTAGCCTTATTCAGCAGTAGTTTTCGTGACCTACGAACCAGTGCACAGGACCTGGCAGTAGCAACAGAGTGGAGCAAATGAATTGAGGGTTTCCGCTCTCTAACGGAATGTCTCACTGGTATAAGTGGCCTTCTAGCACTCTGACAATGTTCTTTCAGTGCATCCACATCATGCGTGTGTACGTCAGTAGGAATATTGATCATCTTCTGCTCTTTGGAAGGCTCAGGTTCAACTGGAAGTGTCCTACGGAGCAGATGTGAAGATTTTGTGTCCCTTTTCATGTGTATCTTTCTTTGCCTTGGTGATTCTGCAGTGACAGTGACAGAAATCCCAGAAATCTTGACCTTGGGAGGTCTTCCTGGCTTTCTTGACACTGCCGTTTCACTCGGTCTTTGACATTTGATGTTGCTGCAGGTATGGATTGTGCATTTCCTTTCTTCAACAGGCATAACACAATTGAGATCCTTGAACTGATCTTTGGTCATTTCATCATTACTGCCTTTAATTCCAGAACATGTCTTACTATACATGCCACTATTACATACTTCATAAACATGTTGATATGCTGGGAAATTATCCAGATCATCAGAAACTACCCTTCTTGCCCTTCTTGATCTTCCATACACTATAGTAATCTTTAGATTTTTATTTCTATCATCCTTACAAGACATTTCTGATGTTCTATGATTCACCATACTGGATGCAGTTTTACCTCTAGAAGCACCTGAGTCTATTGTTTTGAATTTTGGAGGTCTGCCAATGGGACGTTTTACAGATTTCTCAATTTGTGGTCCTAATTTTTTGGGGCGCCCAGGACGCCTTTTTACTGGGGTTGTTTGATGTGTAGTTGGTATGGTTTCTCGGTTCACACCTTCACTGTTTGAACAACTGGGCAATATTATATCAAGTGAAGCCACTTCTTTTGGTGAGGTGCATTTCTTCCCACTATTCTCAGTTTTCCATGGAGCAGGTTCAATGACTGAATTGTGCACATGTTCATCTATTGCACTGCCTGCCCATGAGGATTCCAAACATGGATCAAACATCTCTCCATGTGAATTTGAGCCAGAGGCAGCTGCTTTAAGTGTATATTTTACACCATCTTCACCTCTCACAGTGGAAACAAACATAAGCTTTATTGGACTATCGTACTTCAATCCAGAATGGCTCTCTTTAACATGTTTTACATTCTCAGTGGTTGTAGAGTTAGACATGGGTATAGTAGGACTGTGCGAGTCAGTGTCTGGACTATTTGTTTTATTGGGTTTAGATCTTTTTGATGGTGACGTGGAATTCTGGCATGTTTTCCTTTTTCTTGAACTCAGTTTATGGTGATTCTTTCCATCATTGTCATCCTCATATAGTGGCTTTTCTTTGGATGAAATGTCATCTTTTAGTGAAGCCATTTTCTGTAAAATATCACAGTCTTGATTTTCATCTTCAATTTTGAATGGCTTTTCATCACTGACCGTTTCTTCTCTGATACCAAGTGCTGTTGAGGTGCCATCTGTAGGGGAATGCTTGATGAATATACTTTCTGAAAAACAGGCAGCAAAATACATCTTTCGTGGCTCAGTGACGTATGAAGAGAAACGCTGGGGTGGAACAATATTTCGTCTGGACCTTCCAATTTCAACAGTTAGCCTTTTCTCTTCATGGGTTTTTGCTTTCGCCTTCCAGTGACATCCAGCTGTTTGTGATTGTGCCTTTTCATCAGGAGGAGGCAGTAGTTCTTTCAGACCAACATGTTGCGGTTGAGTTTCTTGCTCCTCTTGATTATGCTGTGTCTCATCCGTTTGTGCTCGAGTTGTCAGATTGTCACAGGTATCTTTTAGGAGCTTTGTGTCCACTGTCTTGGATACTCTTTCCAGCCTACTGCATTCAAATTGCTCAACATCAGAGTGTGTGGGATGAGGAGGTTTAAAACTTTTTGGACACCTCTCTCTCTCAAACCCTATCTTCCTCCTGCAATATGATGGACTAAGTCGGGCCAAATCTCTTTTGATTTGTAAGCTTTTTCTTCTTGAAGATGGAAGGTCAGGTGACTTGCTCATGGCCTCTAAAGTTTCCAATCTCTTACGAAAACGTGTCTGAGGGGATCGCTGTTCTGTGGCTACATGCTGTTGTAAAAGCTCATTAAGGTTGTAATCTTTGTCACTACTATTATGTAGTACAGTTGTTATTATCTCGGTCAAATGTGTGTCATCGCTTGTCTTGGACATTTGATTGGCATGGGCAAAAATTGTCTGTTCCTTCTCTGATGGTTGGATACTCTTGAGCTTTTCAGTGACTCTATCCATTAGGTCTCCAATTAAAGATCCACACTGATGGTCATTCTCTTTCTCTGCTTGTGTATGAGATGTCAAAACCTTTTTGGAATGTTCATCAGTTGATCCCATATGAGGAGTGTTAGAGTACAAAGCTGTCTCTTCAAACTCTGTTCTGTGAGGTAGGAGAGGAGGAGGTGCCATATTCAGGACCTTGCAATCCTGAATGTGGGAGATGCTGGTCTTTGCATTCATTTTACACTCAGTGTCCACAGGCTTTGGCGATAGTGGTGGTGGGGAGGGGCTACGACTTCCTTTACTTCCATTATGAGAGTTACAATCGTTTTGAGAGTTTACTGGGACACCTCTTGTATAAGAAATATAGGCTTGATCATTCTGATGCTGGCACAAGGATATTTTTGTACAACAAACAGTAGAGTTACAACAGTTAACTTTGCCAACACATGCCATGGCTATATTCTGGCACGAATGGCCATGAATGTTCTTCAGACACACACACATAGGAGTAAACATGCAAGCTGAAACCCTACAAGCTGTTCTACAACAAATGCCAGCAGTTTCAGAACAGTCACTTAATGTAAGTGTTTGGATTTTTTTGTCTGCATGGAAGCAGAGGGGTTCAGCCTTAAATCGTTGTCTGTGAGCATCCCGCAGAGTTACAGAGATGTTGTAGTCTTCCTGCATGTCCATTAGAATATGATAGAGCAGCAGTCTATGGTGGGAACAAAGTGACGACATGACTTTCTCCAACACAGTGACTCTCCAGACCTCTGGAACTTTAGAACCATCATCCTTCCCCAGTCTGGAATGGTCCTCCTCATTTGGCCCTAAGGAACTATATAGATAAATGGGGATTAATCATTACTCATTTAGTAATATACTTGATTATGTGGGATAGCAATTTAAATATTGAATTAGTGTAGTTGAAGTGAATGTGATCAAGAGCTGCAAATGACTCAATTACTGAAAACATTTAAATTCCAAAATCCTTCTGTAAACAGATGCATAGCTGAATTTAGAAGATCACGGTTCATCTTAGTAAAGGAATCAAATAACACGGCATTGCAAACACATTTATATATACTGGTACATGACGTTTTACAGGTACATATATAATCCACCTCTCTAAAACAAGGGAATTAGGGGGGAAAAAGTACAAACACTTCTGTACACAGAACGTTTTTATTGATAACTTGAAGGCAAAAGATGGCGATTGTAGCAACGCTTACAGAATATCAATTTAATCGTTTCATAAAACCTAATGAATTTGGTCTTTTGACAATGAACGGCTCTTGACAAAACCAATTATAAACCAGTAAAATTACACAAGCTACTTGTCTATTTTGAAATGTAAATATTATAGGTCATTCCCAGAGACCTAGTGAAATGTCCTGGAGACAAAATTATATATTTCTTAATCTAGCACAGCTACAAAGAACACTGGAGTAATATGCCTTCAGAACTCTATCTTTTACTTACAATTAATTAAATTCTTGCTTAATGCAAATTTTGATTAGCCGCAACATCCTAAGATGTTAAAAAAAAGAGAGACCACACCAATATAAATATGTCAGACACAAATAAATGTTTGAAGGATCAAATCGCTTTTAGTTTTTCCCCCATATCAAGTTGATCAAAAAAGTCATTAAATATAAATTGATATGGTTAAACCACATGGAAGAACATTACAGGACAATTAACTTATGCATGCAAGTGCAGTAAAGCACCAAACATCAATGTGCAAGAGCAACAAAGTGCTTCAACACAAAACCAACACAACATTTAAACTTCATAATCTGATTACATCAAATAAAATGACACAAACACAAATACGATTAGATATAATTAAGAGGGAAAAGTATAAAATCAATCTTAGTGCAACACATATGCATAAATGACTGATTGCAAAATGATTTATATACTGTAACTGTTATGAATATGAAATGACATGTACTCTGAAAGGCCTAAACTGGTGATTTTAATCCATTTAATGATCCACCTCATCAAGCCAAACTCTCCAAAGGGAAATAAAAAAAACAAATGTTATATATTTATTTTACATTTAGCCTTTGATCTACTGTATAACCACTCCAAATCACACATTGTCTTCATAACACAGGAGAAATAATTCTGCTTTGGATGAACCATATTTGGTTCTTCAACAGTATCCTAAGGGCCCTTATCTGGATATAAAAGAACAGATCTAATACCAACATGCTCTACAATTTTCATAGGATTGTTACCCTGAGACTACTCAAATGTGTTTAAGACTGTAATTATACAGGAGACTGCCTTGGCATTGTATCTACACACTAACATTAGGATGTTAGGATAATAATGTGATATGGATGGGGATCAATATTCCCCACAGGGAGCTTAAAGGTATCCCATATAATGAAAATATGAAAACACAGCACTGAGAATACATCTATATAATTTAAAGTATCTGCATGGTACTAACGCTTGTACTATAACTGCCCTTTATGTTAAAAGTGAGCCTGTGCCTGTGACTATATGTATCTATCCCCGAGAAAAACTGAAAAATTTAAGTTACATTAGTAATCATAGTAATAGCATAGAAATCCACAACACAGATTCTATATGATTCATAAAGTTACATAAATCCATAATTTCTTTTCAAAGATTTTCTTGTGTAAAACTGCTACTAGCCTGTAGAATAACAGAGCTGTAGCTGTAAGAGCAGGCACTGTGTTGTTAAAGAAGATTGTTGTTTAAGAGCTGTGAAGAACATTCTGGATGGGTTATGATAAATACTTTTAAATCTGAGTTAAATTTAAGAATAAATCAGTATTTCACTATGAGGAACAACGAGAGGTTAACCATTTACAGAACATTCACAACAACACAAAAATAAATATTAACATTGGAAATATGAACATTTCTAAATTCAAAGATTCAATCAGAAAATTCACACAATAAATCAGATCACAACTATGATAAAAAAATAAATAAAATAAAAGATGCCATTCAAGGTCAGTAAACGGCCATATTCTACATTGCAAGAATGAAACACGATAACCTATAACACAATTATGTGTGAATCTTTTGTAAAGTGCAACCGAATCTTATTCTTGAACTACAAGAGCTTCTAAATTTTAAAACAAAAGAGCAGACTAATGCCACGTACACACTGCAGCTAAATTCGGTTTCTAGTTCACCTTTTAGTGCTTAATTCTGTTTTACACACACACACACACACACACAGTTCAGTCAAATACGTGAGTGACAACTGCATTCTACAACCGAATTAACTTCCAAAAAATTCAGGTAGTGACAACCGAATTTTCAGAAATTCCATGCAGTGTGTATGGAACCGAACTGAACAACTATTAGTTAATTATATGATTAATGCCGTGTGTGAGATATGCAAGTCTTCTCCTGGTGTAAATCACACTATCAGAGGTATGTCTTCATTCATTCATATATTCCAGTCTGTCTCTCTCAACTGTAGTTTCTCTCAACAGCCCGGCGGTCTCGGGGTAACATTACAGTTGACGGCAGCTAACAAAACATTTTCGGATGATAATATATCTGTGGTGGATAATCTCTTTGCTCAAAAGCAACGAACACAAAACAGGTTAAGATGGTGGCATTCATGTTTCACAAGCACGACATGTGCAGGGTTGCCATGGTTATCACTTGTTAATCATCTCAATTGCGGGAGTCAGTCCTGTACCGTACACACATGGAATGAAAATTTAGGGGATTTGCTCCCACATTTAAATGTGGTTGTCACTTCCAAAACGTTATAATGTTGTTTAACCAGTATAATAAAAGTTAAACTGTTGTATAATAGGTCATTAAAAGCTAGAGCAATCATAAACAAGAGAAAAGAACACAATTAAGCAAGAGCAGCAAGACTACAGAAACCTGGCCATACAAACAAAGCATTTCAGAGTAGCACCTGGATCAGGCTTTGCATTTCTGTCCCATGATAAATTCATTATGGAATGGGGGACAGGGAAAAATTCTGATCCACAATCAGCAGCACCCTACTCTGAACCGCTCTGTTCATAGCGTGTGTAAGTGGACTGGCAAAATGACCCTGAACTGTTATTTTGGTTACACCAGACAGATAATGCAGTGATGCCTTTAGTGTGAATAACAATATAATAAACTAGAATTTAAAGCAGCAAAGAGAATTTTGAGTGGGGATTACAATAGTTCAGAGTAATGAAAAAGTAATAAATAATTATTTTTATTACTTTAAAAAGTAAAACACACATTCACTGAGACTAGCATCAAGCTTAAAAAAAATAACAATAAAAATATATAAGTGCACAATTCTAACATGCATTGTTGCATTTCCAACTTAGTCCGCTAAGCTAAGCAGATTTGAACAAAGGAGGAGCAAGATATAAAAAAGCAAGCAACATTGTGTAGAGAGCTAGAAGTATTTAAACTTTCACCACAGGATGTGGGAAGCCTCATTCACTACAAGCCTGATATGGTCCAATCTTTCACTCTAAAGATCTGTCAACAGTCCTGATTGATTTACTTGATTAATACTTCATGAAATTATTCCAATTATCAATTATACATCAATACGATATTAACAATATTAGTAGTGTTTTTCCTTTGTTGGAGTAAAGCTTGTACCTACATCTCCCCATTGCATCTCTCACTGGTTAATTAAATGAGGGATTTCAGTCTTACTGTCCTAAGGTTGTCACATAGACACCATATTATATATATATATATATATATATATATATATATATATATATATATATATATATATATATATATATATACATACATACACACACACACACACACACACACACACACACACTGTGAACAGACATGAAATTAAATGACCAGTTGCTACAAAGACTAATCAGTGTGAAAACTGCATACAACAATCATTAAGCTGAGATTATGTTATGTATGAACAAAACCTGAATATTTCTTAGTTTTAAAACTGAGCTTAACTTAAATCAACAGTGCTTTACAATATTTTAAATATATAATCATTTAGATAACCACAGTGAAACCCCTGAATAGACTTTTTAAAAGGCATGTTTTGTGAATTAATGAAATGTACCATTTAATGTGGTTGAGGATTCAAGTGTATTTTTCTAAGTCTGCATGAGGTCCTGACTGCATGTTAAAAACCTTCTGTTGGCTGTAGTTTAGGTGATAAGTGTAGGTTAAAACCATCTCTAGGAAATAATTGAGGTTTTGGTTTTCAGTTAAGACTGTTTGTAGGCAGTAGTTGAGGCATTGGTTGTTGTCCCTGACTTTCCAGAGCCTGAGGTTGCTGCTTCGGCAAGGTGGAGCTTCTTTTTTGGTGGTGTTTTGAGCGTGCCAGTTCGCTCTTTCACTTTGTACTCCAGGGTGCTGTGTGGAACCCCATAGACAGCCTGAGCTTTCGACACGCTCATCTTCCCACCAATTACCATGGCTATGGCCTCCTCCAGGATGTCGTGGTCATATTGCCGATAACGGCCCCGTTTTTTCCGTGGCTGCTTTCGTTCATCATCACTGCGGTCAACACTTCCAGTGACACTCCCACCGACACTCCCATTCTTTATGTTCAGACACAGTGGAGGCAGGTCACCGTGGAGTAGACATGACTCATGGCCAGGGTTGCTTTCGACCAAACCCTGTTTGGGGAGAATGGTCTTCAGCTTGTGGAGAGCAGTGGAGCCATCAGAGGCTTTGTTGGCTAGGTACACAGCATCCACCATGCCTGCCAGATCCAGCTTGGCTTTGGGCTGAGCACTGAGGTGTACCTGAGGAATTCGAATGTGCACAGCTGGCCCAGTGGCAGGACTCTGAGGTGGTGTGGCTTGCTCAGAGCTCATTAGAGGCCTGTCGTTCTTCTCCCGCAGCTGTGTGACCATCCTCTGCAAGGTTAAGTGGTGAAGGTATGAAGAGGCGGCAACTGCTGCTGGAAACTTCAGCTCTGTGTGATCTGGTGATGGGAATTTACATTTTCCTACTTCAGACTGCTCAGACTGAGAGCGAGCCCAGGCCGCTACTTTCTGCAGGACCAGTCGTGTGTCATTAGTTGGCCGCAATGCATCTGTGCCCCTACCGTTTTCTCCAAAGATCTGTGGTCCTCCTGCCTTCCACTCGGTTGATAAGGCCTCAGTCTGTAGCAGTAAGGTTTTCTGAGGTATCCCGTATAGTATGGCTGCTTTGTGAATGTCCAATGATCCAGACAGAATGTCTTTCAAGGCCTTAGAGAGCAAACCTTCTGCAAACTTAGAGCTGCGATCCAAATAGTCCTCTCTGATCGGTCTCCTAAGGGGAGGTGGGTGGGAGGATGAGAAACGAACGGGTGAGCGGACCAATGACAGGACACACTCAGGGTCCACTCCTTTACTGCCTTGTCTTTTGGTAACATCACTCGTTCTCAATTGTCTGTATAACACAAAACCTCTGAGTTGTTTAGGTGTAATCACTGTGTTTTTGGCCTTAGGTTGCAAACGATACATCTTGAAAGGACAGTCTCTCGTCAATTGTGTGGTGAAAGACAAGCCTCTATGGAAGTACTTCCAGTATCTTTGCAATGCAGCTGCATTTTGTTTTTCTCCTATTTAATTCTCATGTGAAAATAATACTGCATAAATACATGAATAGATACATAAACAAATGAATATATACAGGTGGCACAGAGTAACAAGTGAAGCCCCTGACTGTTGGCAAATGTGACGTTACCTTCCAACAAGTTAGAAAAGAGTCAACCCCTTTGCAGTGCAACAAAAACACTGAATTCTACATTTAAAATAGCATAAAATGTGAAGATTAATTATTTATTTTTCTCAGAAAAATGATCAAATAGTATACAAAAGAAAAAGACTTGTAAAAGAAAATGCTAAATTATTTACTATTTTTTTATTTTAGTTTTACTGTAAATTTAAAAAAAAAAAAAAAAAAAAAAAAAAAAGCTCTTCGTCAATTTTTACTGTCAAAATGTAACCAGTTACAAGTAGAATTTTCTTTGCAAGGACAAGACACACACCTTGGTAAACAGGACAACAAAAGCTTAAGTACTCACCCTGAAACTTGAGTAGATGCATTTTCTGAAGACGTGTTTTTCTTAGAGAGGTCAAGTACTCCATCTACTATGAAAATTTAAATAAAAGAAATGGAAAAAGTCATTATTAATCAAGTTTAAGAGCAAATTAATCCAATTTATCCAGAGTTAACCCTTATTTCACTGTGTAGAAAGGTACTTTTCAGAGCTAGGCTTACTTAAATGTAAAAAGACACAACAAGCTAGCTCCTTTGAAAACCAGAAAAAGGAACTTTTTCCCCAGGGGATAGGCTGAATGGGACAAAACATCACAACTTTACATGCCATTAGTTTTTAAAATAACAACATTTCCACTATGAAATTCAAATATAATATCTAGATTGTTCTTAAGACAAACGTAGCATTTTATTTGATTTTCTCTATTTTATAATATTAATAATATTACATTATATTAATCACTCACTACCCATTAACCTTGTAAGACCCAATCGTGACTTGTGTGCATTTTCCATTTCCCTTTTTTATTTAAATTATACCAAGCTATAGAAAGTCAGACTTTTTTTTTTTAACAAATTGTTTCCAGTAGTGTTAGTTATTCATGCTAGAGACATTACAGACATTACATCAGAAATTAGCATAATGAATTCTGATTGAAAGTAATGACCAGCATCATCCAATCACTGCCAACCATGTTAAAATAAAATTATACATTAAATATTCTGAATCTATTTACTGATTACAACTGTCCCATGTCTGCCAAACATGAGTGGTCCAAACATCATCTATAGCCTGAAACTGAACTTTTGATAGGATGTTTGGAATGAATGCACTCATTTAGTTAATGACTTAACCTCCTGTGTGCGTTCTGTCTGCACTGTCTCAGAACAGTTTGAAATGCACCTTATTTTCATCCTCTGCAAGCAACATTTTCAGATTTTGGATTAACCCATTGATTCTCAATGTAAAAATGCACAGTGAATATAGGAATGCATTTACTAAATGTTAATAAATAGAACCGTATTGTACAGTGATAAAATAACAAAATGTATAATCATAAAGCAAAATGACCAACAGATGTGTTGATGCTGAAAGTTAAACAAAATAACTAACATGTTTTTTCAACTTTTGAGGGAATAATGTCCCAAAGTCCACGTATGTAGACATGTTTATCAGCATGCTGATGCACAAAACATGAAGGAATTTTTTAACAGTCTAGAGTGTTGTGAAGAGTATTCAGTCGGTTTAAACTAATTGAAATTATGCACTGCGTATAGCGAAGCCGAAATACAACGTCTACACATCTGGATGCTGGGTCACACGAGGTTAAACCACCTGTCCACAGACCATGGCTGCATCCGAATCCAGGAAAATTCTGCCTCCGGAGGCAGGAAGGGACCAAGGCACATACGAATTCAATGTTCGCGTCACAACTTGTCTACTGAGCTACCTTCATTTGATCGATTTTTGAAGGCAGCATTGTTGTATCCTTCGCTGCCTATCAAATCCCACAACCCTGTGCATGCGGATCCACAGTGGTTGAGCTGAAGAAAGAAAATGGCAGCCGTAGATGGCAGTTTTTTTTTTTTTTTTACTTTTGATTCCATTTCTAGTGAGAAAGTAGTAGTATCAAATATACTCTTGGTTATCGCCAAAATGTTCTTGATTTTGTTATACATTATTTGACCTTTCTGGTTTGGTTGGACTGAATGAATGCTGGTATCCTAGCATCAATGTGATGTAGCGCTGCCTAGGGAGCCTGTCCAAAAACAGTTTCCAGAGGTACCTTTGTACACAAATGCTGTCTGTTAAGTGATTGACTGATAGGTCAGCGAGGCAACAAGGCAGCTACCTTTGGTTTTGGATGCAGCCCATGACTCTATTTCATAGAAGGCCCTTTCCAACTGCAGGGACTAGTGCCCCTTTCAGGAACTGTTTGAGGAACAACAGTTTTTGTACATCAGCAACTATTATGTACAGTACATCTTCATCATTTTAAGGGACTGTTTTAGCTAAGGCAGAAGAATCTCTGCGGCAGTGGAAATGTGTATGGTGCTGCAGCTAGTGAATGGTCAAACACATATGACGCACAAACCAATGAGAAAGTAGAACTAGTCAGTAGTCGCATAAACTCTCCTGTTGCTATGTGTGTGAATTTGTACATGAATTTCAGGATTAAGGCTTCAGTTGGGGATGAATGATCTTGTAGTTGATACACCCAGTCAAGGGATGCCAAAAGCCATTTTCCCACATAGTACCAGTAGTTTGGTACCAAGCCGATACTAAAATCAATATCAAGAAGATTAAACGATACCAGTATTTTTGCAGTACCGGTAGTACAGACACAATTTGGTTAGTTTACTTTATACTTCATTCTATATTATTATAACTGTTTACCTGAGTAATTACTTAAACCTGAAGCAAACATAATTGAGAAACACTTAAAAGGTGACATGACTTCTTTGAGATTTACATTTATATTTAACTTTTTAAATGGACTAAAAGGAGTGTGTTCAACAGCACAATCTATTTTTGCTGTGGTATTGAAACTGGTATCAAGAATCATGACATTTTACTGGTATAGATGAAGTTACCGTTTACAATCAAATGCACTGTTACTTCCGGGGTTTTTTGGCAGCCCAGGAAAGAGTTGCATTCAATGGGAGCTTTGCATAACTTGAGCTGAAAATGCCCCCAAAATGTTGTTTTTGGGGTTGAAACACCCAATTTCACAGATTTTTAGAGATTTGAGCTTCTTTAAATTTCCATCTGGACTGCTGGAGCAGGAAAAACTACATTTTAGAAGAAACTGCACAAACTCGGATTGCAAACGTCTGTTTTTAATTTCCGAAGTGCAAACACTGTCAGATATACAAGGTCAAATATGAGCTAACGATGATCTTATATGAACAAAAACAATGGAAGGCCTAACAACGGGAAGAACCTTGTCTCCACCATTGCAGTGCAGGGACTAATGTTTGTGAAAGGATATGCGAATATAAATAATGTCATACTGCTATATTATTACATTATATAATGTTTAAATGATAAAAACAGCAGTGCTACCCATATACACCATTGAAATCTGCTGCTCAAAAGAACTTGTAAGCGTGGTTGCCTGCAGTGTGACGCAAGATATTTCATCTATTGGTACTGGCTACTGAAATTTAGGTATTGTGAAAAACCTTAACCCAGTCCGTGATCAGTCGTGTAGTGTGCGCACCAACACAACCGAAAACAGTGAACTGATAAGTGTGCGCAGGGTGCTGACTGAGAGTCATGTAGTGTGCACTTGGACTAAAATTTCCAGCTGCATACATTGGGCAAATGAACATTACGTTAACATCAAGTTTCTTTACCTGTAAACACTGTTTCCTGAATGCTCAGTAGTAGGTCCCACAAGCCATTTAATCGGTAGACTTAATATATATTTGTATAAAAATAGATAACCGATAAAGTAGAAGTGTTAATATCGGTCAAAAACACTGGTAAAACTGATCATCGGTTGATCTCTAATAATGAGGTTTCAAAGCGGTGTCCCCACGTCATTTATAAAAAAAGCATTTATAAAATCAGGTAAATTGAAAGTCAACCTTCATTCTGAAGGTCCTCTTTCTACATCTCATCTGCTACGAGATCAAGGTCATAGACTTTGGTATGTTTTATACTTTTTTCTTTATCATTTCAAGTACAGTTGCAATCGAAATTATTCAACCCCCCCAAGACAGTAAGGATTTACAAAGGTAAGCTTTTCTGATGACCCAGAATTTTTAAACTTTACATCTATATTAGTTGAGTGACACATTCAAAGTCATAGTGTGACTATATAACCTAATATTTGTAAATAGCAGGATTTTTTTAGAAATACAGCCATGTCATAATTATTCAACCCCTATTGCATGTAGCTGTTCCTTAAATATGTAAGGCTACACAAGTAATTGTTTTAAAACAAAATTAAGTCATCAATCTGCAATGACACTTAAGTTTTAAAATTTAAGTTTAGCGTTGTAAGCAAAAAATGTATTTCTATGCAAAAAATGCAATTAAAAATAAACTGTCTCAAAAGCTAATAGAAGAGATTTCATTACACAAGAAAGGTCATGGCTAAAAGTACATTTCCAAGGCACTTCAATTTCCAATTGACAAAGTTGGCAGCACCATTCATACATTTAAATATGGTACAACAGCAACCTTCTTGGGGTGCGGAAGAAAGCAAAACTTCACCAAGGGAAATGTTGACTTCAATATTCAAGAAGTAATAGGAAAGAAGTAGGAAAGACCTGTGGAGTCCTGGAAGAAGGTTTTATAGACATATGACACTAAACTGAAAATGAGTTTTAGACCCATGGGTCAGCAGTACATCTGGAGTAAGATGACAAGGTGATGACAAGAACGACACCATCCCCACAGTCAAGCATGGAGGTGGGTCATTCCTGTTATGGGTGTGTTTTGTGGCTGCAGGAAACGGCTATGCTGACTATGTGACTGACACCATGGATTCTTTCAGGTTTCAGGCCATTTTGGCATGAAAAATGTGATGCCTTCAGTGTGTAAATTGAAGCTTGGTGATCACTGGACTTTCCAGCAAGACAATAACACCAAGGATACATCCAAGTTGTCCAAAATCTGGTTCAGGGAGAGGTCGTGGAATGTCCTTAATGGCCCTTTCAGTCCATCATTAAAATCCCATTGCAAACCTTTGCTGGGATTTCAAGGAAGCAGTGGCAGCACAGAAACCAAAGAATATCAATGAGCTGGAAGATTTTGCTCATGAGAAATGTGTAAAAATTCTAATAGAGAGGTGTCCGAAGCCTGAGAACACTTACCTGAAACATTTATTAAGGATAAAGGATGCTCCACAAATGATTGACTTTGGGGGTTGAATATTTTTGACATGACATTTGTGGAGAGAATTAGTTTTTGTTTATTTTAAAATTTGGGTAAACTGAACATTCTGTTCTCAAAATCACTCAAATCTGTATTAAAAACTTACTGTTTACTGAGGTTTTATTTGATGTGTTTTAATTCACATCACCAAAATGTATTGCTGGTCGGGGGAGTTGAATAATTTCGATTGCAACTATAGGCTAACTGTGCTTGTATTATCCCAACAACAATTTGTCAATTCCATAACAAAAATCAGAAAGAAATTATTTGGGACTTTAAAATAAAATACATTTTCCTAATTTTAGCTTTTCATCATATTAACAGGAAAAAACTTTAAAAATAACATCAGTTTTCATCTTAACCATCTTTACGGTCACTATAGGGGGTCCAAACTCCAGCCTGCCATCTGCAGTACAGCCTGCTCTGATGCAGTCCGTCAGAGATTTTAGAAACAGAAAATAATTTTAGCCGCTATAGAGAAACTATATTAAATTCATATTCTGAAAACTGGATGTCGTTATCACATACAGCCACATTTCAAATTGCACTGTCTCCACTAGTGTGTTCTCTTAGGAGTTGCCACCAGCTTCATTCACTGGCAGAGTAACTTTACACAATTATACAGATACACTGAATGGACCTCAAAAAGATAAAATTGAGGAGTATATTTTGTATTAGACACATCATTGTTCCATTACAAGTGTTCTTTGTGAGTGAAATAGCCTATCCTTTAATAACATGTAGGGCCTACACAAGCAAACCATTGAGCATAAAGTGATTATAACTTTAATAATATTAACCCTTAAAGATTTCCTGTTTCAGTGGCATACCCAATATTAAAGGCTTATAACTCGACAAAAACAAAAACCTAAAAAAAAGGAGGGTCATCATAGTACAGACCACTTATCAAATTGTGAAAATAGTTTATATAAATTCAGAGACTCTCAGCCTAAAGCTCACACCGCCAGCGACATCGCGCAAGACAGCGACACAATCCCATTCATTTTCAATGAGAGCACAGCGACTTCCGGTGACACGAGCCTTTGCGGCATTGGCGACAGAGATGGATGGCCGTGGAGAGTGACGACACAAATTGAGAAAATTTCAATTTTATCCACCTTTTTACGTCCCATGATGCTTAGCCTGAAATGTGGGCGTTACTTCCTTTGTCAAGTAAACACAGCTGTTATTGTGGCGTACGTCCATTCATTCTTTCATTGCGGTGTTGGGATTTTGAGGAGCGCGAGTATGATTACATATGGACATAAATCAATCACTATATCAGAGTGTTACTGAAAATAAACTGCAAAAAAGTCTAAGACAAAGTGTGAACAAAACCGGCATGCTGTTTCTCCCAGATGGAGTTGAGATTTAATCTAAGCACAAATGCAACATTTCAAGCTAAATTATTGGTTGTTTTAGTGGAGTACCTTTGTTAGTTCAGCTTCAGATGTGTGTGCTTGTCATCTTGTCACCCTGCATGTTAAAATCAGACAGACACACTGAGGAAGAGCTGTGAAGTTCTCATACTTGGGTATGTAATAACTTTTTCAAGTTTTACGATCAGACGATTATTTCCTTTTAAATCCACACGCAAGTTTAAACATTTGTTCGGAGGGTGATTGACTGGTGAGAGGTGGTGCTTTGCTGCTGTCCGGGACACATCAGGACACCGTTTTAAACCTCAAATGCGATGTGGTGTTTGACTACCTCTGTATGTGTTTTTGTGATCCAATCACAAAACATTTTGCACCCCGTTTACAACTATATTTAGCGCTGACCATTTGCGATTGAATCATCTGAAACACGTTTTATTACCAGCTGTAAAAAAACAGTGTCTAAAATGATTGCAGACAAAGCTAGGGAATGCTATAGAACGGCTTCCAGCAGAAGTCCCACCCACACTCGTTTCCGCAGTAAGACCCCCAGGAAAAAGTTGGATACAAATGACGAGTGACATTCGTAAGCGACTACCAATGAGAATGAAGACAGCGGAGCTCACGTCATCTGTCTCCTGGCAGACTGGAGACGAGTGCAGACAAGACAGAGAACTTTCAGCGATGTGAAGGACTTTCACCGTTTTATATAATTTGTCTGTAACCACATGCATGGATATAGTAAAACGATGAGTGGAAAAGCGTGTCAGAAACGGTCAGCATTCTGAGTCAGTTTGATCGTCTTGTTAATGATTAATGCACTGAACACTGCTGCATGTTTTATTAAACACGCTACACTGCAGAATGAATATTTTTAGAGACAAGAGAACTGATTCCTTGTCAAATTGTAATATCTTAATTTTACCAGAATTAGCTCTCATCCGTGATCACATTTTCAAAAGCTATGGCCAGACATGCAGTCCTCCAATAACATTACAGCGACAAACAGTAGGCACGCCCACTAGTGACACAGATTGCAGAATCTAGCGACACCAAGCCACAGTTGCTGGCGGTGTGAACGGGCTTAAGAAACTGCTGAAAAACCAAAAAATATTTGGGCCAAAATATTTGACATTATATATCTCTGGGTGTAAATATGGTGGCTCCGATAAACTGCTTTTGTTTTGCTCTCAATCATGTCAACTGTAACGGAGTAAAATTTTGTGTTGATTCAACAAAGCAATAAAACGTTATAGCATTACAAAATAATTTATCCTAGTGTACAAAAACGTCTCCAAGTGTCCAGAAGCCTCTCCAAACAAAAAAAACAATAATTGTATAAGAACTAATTACATAAGCAAACACAACAATGACTAAAGGTATGCGCAGCATGCATAAATTATCTTAGTAATGAGATTTCACAGAAAGAGTGCCATTTGATTCAATCGGTCTGCATCAAGTTTGTCATGTACTTGGCGCCATCTCCTGGTGGCCATGTGTAACAGTAACTTATAACATGTCTTTCTGCCCAAATATGGATAATTTTGCACCGATCTGAACCCAATCAGATTGGTTTAGTATTCCATGATGCTACATAATTTCCAATAGATAATCGCCTCTAAGTAATGTATGTGCTATTTTAGGTTCCGTTTATTTTATGTGAAGTTATAAGCAATTAAGCAACACCTGTTCACATGAAACAAATGTCAAAGACATACTTAGCCAGGGCCGATGGCAACATGAATTGTAATGTAGAGCTTTAAAACGATATCTATTTTGTGTTGGTCAAGACTGAAGTTACCAATAATTTTATGATTATTTCCATCCGAGCCTAAAAGTTTATACGTACAATATACACTCGTACAATACAATATACACTCACCGACCACTATTAGATACACCTGAAACACTTTAAACAATGACAAGACAGAGGTCATTGTATTTGGCAACAAAGGTGAAATTCCAAAGGTGAATACATACTTTGACTCCAAAGACAAAAAAATCAAGTAAGAAATCAGCTGATCAGCAGGAGAGCGAGATAAAGGGCAGCCAGAGACCCTGGTTCGAGAGAGCGAGGGAGATGCATGCGGCCACGTTGCATGTGTGTCTGTGTTTAGGTTTGTTTTAAGTTCATTTATATCATTAAATTTATGTTGACTGTTCAGCCGGTTCTCGCCTTCTTGCCCATTCTTTACCTGTTAAAGTGGTGCCGAAACCCGGGAGGGAGGAGGGATGAGCTGTCTTGGAGTCCTTGCCCCTGCCATCTGCCAGGGGAGCAGCCACGGTCGTCTGCCTGGGGACGGAGGGGTCGCTGCCGGCTGCTGAGAGCCAGAGGAACCGCGGCCATCTGCCGAGAAGGGGAGGAGTGGTTCCGTCTGCCAGGGGCCTGAGGACTCGCTGCCGTCCGCCGGGGGAGGAGCGGTTGAGGACCGGCCGGAAGGGTAGCGTCTCCCCCCCCAGGGGGGAGTTAGTCAGACCAATGGCGCCCCGGCCTGAATCGGGCGGGGGAGGAGTGTGATGAGGAGGGCGTGGCTGGGCCATGATGGAGCAGCCGACTCAGCGAAGAGCGAGATAAGGGGCAGCCGGAGACACAGGTTCGAGAGAGAGAGGAGAGAGAGAGAGAGAGAGACGCACGTGGCCGCGTTGCATGTGTTGGTTTGTTTTAAGTTCATTTATATCATTAAAGTCTGTTGACTGTTTAGCCGGTTCCCGCCTCCTCCTTGCCTGTTCTCATACTGTTACAGACTTCTAACCAGCCTTCCCAAAAAGACCATTAGATACCTGTAGCTCATTCAGAATGCCGCTGCCAAGATTCTCACCCAAACCAAAAAATCTGAGCATATTACTCCAGTCCTCAGGTCTTTACACTGGCTTCCAATTACATTTAGAATTGATTTTAAAGTACTATTACTCATTTATAAATCGCTCAATAGCCTAGGACATAAATACATTTCATATATGCTTGTTGAATATAAACCTAACAGACCTCTCAGATCATTAGGATTAAGTCAGTTAGACATTCAGAGGGTTCACTCAAAACAAGGTGACACAGCATTTAGCTATTATGCCACCCGCAGCTGGAACCAGCTTCCAGAAGAGGTTAGATGTGCCCCAACAGTAGCCACATTTAAATCCAGACTGAAAACACATCTATTTAGCTGTGCATTTTCTGACTGAGCATTGTAATGCACTTATTGATTTCACTGAATCATTTTGCTTTTGTCTTTCATTTTAATTATTCTATTTATATTATTTATTTATCACTTTTTCTCAGTGTGTTTACAATTTTTGGTTATCCTCTGTTGATCCAGGGAAGGTTAACAACAATTAAAGTGTGCATCAACAATTTTTGGTTATCCTCTGTTTAATCAGGGAAGGTTAACAACAGTTAAGGATGGTGCTAACAATTTATTATTCTTTTTCTTATTCATTTTAAATTTTTTCACATTGATTTTATTACTTTTTATTCTTATTTTATGTTCTTAATTTTTTGTTTTTTTATATATCTTGTACTTTCTTTAAAATGTATATGTAAAGCACTTTGAATTGCCATTGTGTATGAAATGTCCTTATAAATAAACTTGCCTTGCCTGTACATCTACTTATTCATGCAATTATCTAATCAGCCAATCTTGTGTCAGCAGTATAACATAAAATCATACAGATATGGGTCAGGAGCTTCTGTTAATATTCACATCAACCATCAGAATGGGGAAAAATTTGATCTCAGTGACTCTGACCGTGGCATATTGTTGGTGCTGGTTTGAGTATTTCTGTAACTGCTGATCTTCTGGGATTTTCACGCACAACAGTCTCTAGTGTGTAAAGAGAATGGTGTGAAAAACAAAAAACATCCAGCGAGCGGCAGTTCTGTGGGCAAAAACGGGCTGTTAATGACAGAGGTTGGAGGAGAATTGTCAGACTGGTCCAAGCTGACAGGAAAGATTTTTGCCCCCTTATTTTACATTTTGGTGGCATTTTTGTCAATTTAGGTGGCATTTTTGTGCTGATCTCCCATTTATTTCTGACCCTGATCCACTTTTGTGTAAAATATTGTATTACCAAGCCATTTATTATTTGTAATATTGTATATTATTTTAGTTTTGTAGCCTGTTTTGTCCCATGTTTAAAAAAAATCTGACATATTGTAGAGTTAAAAAACACCCTACCACAGAATCTATACGTACATGACAGTCTGCTGATCTCTTGAAGTGAAAACAGATGTGAATTCCATTTAAATAATAATTTGTTTGTGGTACTTACATTGCTGCAGGGCCTGGGAAGCTCGGCTGAGGTCCAGGGGCCCATCAGGATCCGGTTCATGAGGGAGAAGGTCAGAGTTGTCACAAAGGCCATTCAGGCCCTCGTGAGCCTGACTTTTACATGCATATTCTAAGGCAAACTGCCGAATCATCTGGCGCATCAAGTCCTGCGCCACCAATGGTACACTGGAATCGCAGCTCTGAGGGAACTCTGGGAAATTGAACAACACAGCACAAGTTGAAGATCTTATCTGATGAAGTAGCAAAATTCTGTACATTAAAAATGCATGTAAAAGTACAGTCACCACACATTTGTCTTTAAACAGAAAATATTGTCACAGGAATAGATTTGCAGCTGATTACTTTCTTGTATGCAGTGTCCAAATGTAATTAAAGACGATTGACACTGAGCTTCTTGAGACAACACAGGGATCTTCAAACCGTTCCTGGAGCCTCCACAGCACTACACATTTTGGATGTCTCCCTTTTTTGACACACCCAGTTCAGGTAACTGGAATAGTCCCACTAATCAGCCGATTAGTTAAATCAAGTGTGTTAAATAAGGAAGACATTCAAAATGTACAAAGCTGGAAAAGCTCCAGGAACAGTATGAAAACACCTGCCATAACAAATTTGAACGCTCTTCTTTCCTCCCCCTTTTCCATCAAGCTTTTTTGGAAAGTGAAATAGATGTGCACACAATAGCTGTCCCAATTAGGGCTCTCAATGTTTTGAAATTTGGCTGACATTTTATTGTTGTACAAATAACTGAGATTATGATGATTAATTGTTTTAGGGTTTTCACAATTAATTGTCATACTTCTTAAGATGCATGTGTGCATACACATACATCTTAAGTAATTCACTTGGAATCATATAGGGATATACGATTTCTTTAAAGACCTCAATGTAAATAACTTTTAAACCATGTCTTAAGGTCATCTACAGTGGGTATCCAAACAGAATGGCCCTTACTGTCATGGGATTAATGTGGCGGTAAAACTTTAAATTCTCACACGCGAGACCTGTTTGCAAATTCACCGCCAGGAGATGCAAAGTGACACTTTTGACCACTGTTTTTTTTTGGCACATTGTGTGAAGGGAGTTATTATGATTAACACTGTTAATATTATTATTTGTATTGTGTTTTTAAAATTTTTATGTGTAGAAAGTGATCCAACCATGCAAAATTAACAGCAGCATTAAAGTTATAGCATAGTTATGTCATGAATTGGTATAAAGAAAAAAAATAAACTGTTGCTTCATAGATATTAGTTATTTAATTATCTTCCTGAAAATCTAAATGAAAATACATTGTGAACATTCATAATTTTATTTGTTAGCCTTACTGAAAAAAACCAAAACCAAAAACAACAACAGTGCATTTAATTAACTGCGTTAACCCGTGTTTTAATTGACCTGGCTAGTTGGTAGTGATAGACTAAAATAGAGTGGTTCAATTGAAACCCCGCTCATTAGCGCAATGAAATATTAATGTGCTTATTTTGTTGTTGTTATATGTGATATGCCTTAAAAGTTACAGAGGATGGTGTGGAGTAGAGAAAAGCTCACATTCTTTGAACAAACACAAGCGGACTGATAGCTCAGGGGTACTGTGCTCTGCTCTCGTGCATCAGGCTGCCGTATCAAATCTCGCTTTAATCTTATCGTTTGTAAAAAATAAAGTAAAAAAAAAAAAAAACACACATTTGACCATATATAATAATATTTGATATTGCTGAAGTGAATTTCAACATTAAAAACAAATGCAGACATTATTTCAGCATTGCATGGCTTTATTTACATTTAATTTCATTTTGTGTGTGGTTGGTTCTGACTATGTCCTGTAAGATTATTGTTGGTCATTTGGTTTTATACTGTATATAATTTATACATTTAATCCTATATTTGTTGCCATGACTGTTTTAAAAAGATAAAACCATAGGCGTTACAGTCGCATAGGGCGGCAGTATTTATGATTACATGATAAAGTTTATGATTCAACTTAATTACATTATACCATACAATAGCATGAGGGTAGTTCACATACATTTTCCCAAAAGATCCATGTGAAAATCTAAACGTCCAAATCTCCTTCAATCTTTAAGAGTGTCACAACCCCCCACATCACCTTTGTCTGTGTTAGCATGGGGGGGTGGGGTAGATAACTGCCCACATTTAACACCCACCGAGCATTCGATTGTGTCAGAGAACTCTTCTCATCTTAACTTGAAGTCAAATGTACCCAACAGACATGTCTTTATTGCATATATACACATTTATTCACATAAATATTCATTTTAGATTTAAGACTTAAGAGTCAGTTAAAACATTTTCAGCATTGAAAGGTTATTTCATTTATAAAGCCAGGTTGTGCCACGGCTGGTGTCCTGTAATGTTAGGTAATATGTGTTTCAACAAGTTTCACACATGTCTCCATAAAACACTTTAAAATGTTTTATAAATATTTATAAATATAAATAAGAAAATGTCTTCGCTGCTAACATGAGATGGGAAGAAAAGGGGGTTTTGAGAAAAATGGGATTCAAACCCACGTCATGAGCAGAATCAGCACCACAAACTGACGCGCAACTGATCACGCCATTTTTCAGTTAACAATACAGTGTTTTTCCAGGACTGACCAAGACGCCGAGCTGGAGAAATGCCCACCTCCGATCACCGCAAAAACAACCAATGTTTACTTTCATATTATAACTCATTCCCGTAAGACATTTTATTTCCATGTTTAAAATACTTTGAAGACACAAACTTTATTTTAATAAATGTTCCCAATGACATGAAATGGGGATTAAAGAATTGAATCAGATTTTTTTTAATTTTTTTTTATTGGAACACGGATCTGTCCTGACGTCTTCTACAGTTCCAGAAACCATAGTATCACCATGGTATTTTGTAGCAAAATAATTGTAACCACAAAATTAAACATGGTTACTATATTAACATCATATTACTGTAATAAAACCATGGTTAATTGCATCAAATCTATGTTTTCTGCCAAAAAAACCCCAAAAAGGTTAATACATTACTATAGTAAAACTATCTTTATGTTCATTTTTATGTATCATTAGTAGTATTATAGAAAATATTAAGAATGGAGACAGGAAACAGAATGGGAAAAATGATTAGACAAACGCGGAATTGAACCGTGGGCGAAAAGACACAGTCGTTACGCCCCACACCACTGAAGCTACACTAACAACGCAGGTTTCATAGATTTCTATGTTGCCAATAGACTATTGGGGTGCGAACAGCACTGTTTGCAGGTGCTCTTTACGATTGGGTGAAAAATTATTTGTTAGAGTACTGGAGCAACATCAGTTAATAGCAAATATTAACTACTAATAAAATACTAGACATAACTAATAAAGCACGTAACCAACTGTTTTGAACTGCATAGCGTTTCTGGTTATTAAAAGTAGCATAAAACTCAAACGCATGTATTGAGACAAATATAAGGGTGTTTTTACACTTGGGTCCTCTTTAAGGGTGCTTTCACACTGACAGTTTAGTTCGAAACAGCACGGTTCGCATGAAAAATTGGTAATGTGACAGCAACTTACTGTCATCTCCATAGAAACATAAGCGACTCATCGAGCCTCTTCTCTGCACATCATTACTGGTGTACAGTAATCCGTCAGGGTCAAACATGTTTGGCATTACGTGAAAAAAAAAAAAAAAAAAAAAAACGAGCGAGCCCGGAGCGCTGTGTGTTCACAATGCACATTATTAGCGAATCGAACCGCAGGCTGCAAGTGAACCATACTCAGACCACCTCCCAAGATGGTCTCGGTTCGGTTTGTTTTGTTTTGAAGGGGTCCGAGTTCGTTTGGATTGTTCACATATGGGCCAAAAATCCCACAAACCGCACTCAGACTCCTGAAATGGACGAAGTGTGAAAACACCCTAAGTGGACCAAAAAGTGAGCTAAGTGAAAAAAGACCCAGTTCTCTTTTCATTCACACTATTTGTGACCTTGAAAGTGGGCTCAGATCACTTTTTGGTCCACTTGACCCATTATGGGGTCTCAGTCCATTCTGAATTCACACTGTTGTTTTTATGGAACCCCGACAACTTTTAAAAGACAAAATTGATGATAATTTTTATGGCTATATTAAATGGTGAGTACAATTATATCTACATATTAACTTGTGAGATTATCAAACATGTTTAATACACTTAAAATTAATAATTAGCTTTAGTACAGGTTTCTTTGTTCAATAAAACATTTTACTGCTCTGCATAAAAAAATAACTATTACATAGAGTAAATATATAACATCTTGTTTTTTATAAATGAAGAGGGAAAAGCAATGCATTAAACCGAATGCATTGTATTTTACATTAATAATACTGTATTTAGAGGCAAAATTCAACCATGGATTATGGTAGATTAGTCGCATTACAAACAAACAATATGATACATCATGGTATTGACAGCCTCGGGCAACATCTATTCACTGAAAACAATAGTCATTTATTTATAAAGTAATCTCTTAACTGTCACGCATCATTCCAATGCGGTCCAGTTAAACCCGAGTCTTCATTTGCACAGAACACTGAAGAAAGGTTTTTGAGTTTGTTTTGTGAAATTTAAATAATTTTCATCAGCAACTTACTCTGTCATCTCCATAGAAACAGAATAAGCGGCTCGTTGCGTCTCTTCTATGTGCGTCATTACTGGTGTACAGTAAACCTGTCAGGGTCAAACATGTTTTAGCATTACGAGAAAGGGAAAATCAAGTGTGCCCGGAGCGCTGTGTGTTCACAACTCACGTTATTAGCAAACCGAAGGCTGCAAGTGTACCAAACTCAGACCACCTACCGAGATGGTCTCGGTTCAGTTCGCTTTAAAGGTGTCTGAGGGTGCTTTCGCACTGGCAGTTTAGTTCGAAACAGAGCACGGTTCACATGAAAAATTGGTAATGTGAAAGCTGTCATGCGGACCGGGGAGCGCACCGTGGTACCGAACCAGAGACTACCTGTAGGAGGTGGTCTGAGTTCAGTTGCAATGGAACTGTAGCGTGATTCGCGTGAATGTGAAAGCAACTCGGACACTGGTGCACACTCATTCAGGAAGTAACCTACGCATGCATTTTTCATTCCTGAAAGTCCCAAAAAAGTAATAACACCACAATGACATACAAGTACAGTCAACACTATAAATACTGTCTGTCTAATAAATACTATATATAAATACTATTATAGGTTATAAATATAGGGTATAATAGGAGATGACAGTGGCGATAACTTCACCTTGGACATGAGCGTAAGCATGCAGTGTAAACAAATATGCAAATTAATTCCTTGCAATCAGCTGTCTCCTCAAAAAACGCCATTTGAGAGCAGCAGCAAGCCACCTTCCCCTGGTACAAGCGCACATATATGCAGTTGTCGTTCATTCTGCTGTGCATAATGGCACCAAGGTAACAAAAATAACAAAGTATGATGAGTCACGTTATGTTCTCCATGCGTGTTTGTGATGACGTTAAGATGAACGCAAATGGACCGGGGTTCGATAGAATCAAATGAGTGTGAAACCAGACCAATGCTGCGGGGGCACCAGGAACAATCGCACTCGGAATCGGACCGCAGCAAATGTGCCCAGTTTGAAAGCCCTGATTAGATTGTTCACATATGGACCAAAAATCCTGCAATAGGACTGCCCTTTACTGAATCTACAATGTGAAACACAGTGGTGCTAGTGTATTTTATATTTGTTTCCCGAACGAATGACTAATAAACTGGTTCTTTAAATCTACAACGCGAAAACAAATGGTGCTTTCTGTATAGTCCGATGCTCGAATGAATGACTCAAATGAGGTGGTTCTTTTGAATCTGCATCGCGAAACATACAATGCTTCCAGTATGGTCCGATTTCCAAACAAATGTTTCTTATGAGCAGTTTTCTTTTTTTTGTGTGTGAATCAAAAACACTTATAGATTAAATCAAATGTAATTACTAAATTAATCTTATACTGGTGTGCAAGTTATAAAACGGATATGAAATAAGAACTGTGGAAGTCTCACAAGCCTGAAGTTCAACTTAAGGCTACATAACACAACTCTAGAAATGTTACTGTATATAATTTCATCCTTCAGACCTGTGAGACTTTAAACAAGCAGTGCAGTTACTGACTGGTTGTTCATATGACAATGTGTCATTAAAGATACACAAGTTTGGGAGTCACATGACGCCATGCGAGGATCGGACGTGTGAATGGCGAGCTCTGCACACTTTGCTAGTTTTAACACTTTTAAATGACAAACCGGTGAGATTCGATACACTCTGTTCCATAACTGTTCTAGGAGGACAATATGTCAAAGAATTCTAAATCCTCAGGCTATGGAGACATTAAAAGACAATTATATTGCTCAAGCTGACGCCCCCGAGCCTGGGAGTCGATTTAGACAGGGAGGTGTGGGAAATGTGGTGAGAGATGATGCTGACAAAGGTTGTTGCTGACTTGGAGGATCTTGCTGTGATAAGTCGATCGATCACTGCCATGGAGACGAAGTTCACTGATGTGGTTACAAGAGTATGGGATGTCAAAAAAATGGATCAATTACCTGGAGTCATCGGAGAGGGAATTATCAGCTAATCCGCTAGTGACTAAGGTGGATTCAGAGCGTGTCTGGGAGAAGTTGGAGGACATGGAGAACCGTAGCCGGCAGAATAACTTCCGAATCATTGGAATTCCTTAGGGCGAAGAGGGACAGGATATGGAGAAATTCCTGGAAGGGCTCTTTCCGAATCTGCTTGACAGCAGGCCATAAGCTGGAAATCGAGCGAGCTCACAGGGTTCCTGCTCTGCGATCCACGGAGTGAGACAGGCCCCGATCAATTCTGGCCAAATTTCTGAGATCATCCAAAAAAGATTTTGTGTTATGCGACTCAAGGAGTAAAGGAAGGCTTTCTTGGAAGAACCACAGCATATTCTTGTTCCCAGGCTTTGCGAATTCGACGAGAAACGTGATAGATTCAAGGAATGCAAGAAACTTTTATGTCAACGGAAGGTTGCTTTTGCACTGATATTCCTGGCCAAATTGAGAATAGATGCTAAGGATGGCCGTGAAACATTCACATGCCCAAAGCAAGAGATGTCCTTCATAAAGTCAATGGAGTAAGTCATCTTGTTGTACTCACATTGCAGTGGACCGGCTCACTGAACATTCACTTGACTGTTTGAAGAATCTGCGCGCTCTTTTTGTGCTGGTTCCGCCTAGTGGCTGGAGTTTATTTTGTAGAGTAATGACCTTCAGGACAATATTATGGATGAATCTACACGCTCTTTGTGCTTAGTCCGCCTATCGGCTGGAGTTTTTTTTGTAGAGCAACACACCTTCAGGACAGTTTTATGGATGAACCTACATGCTCTTTGTGTTTATTCTGCCTAATCCCTGGAGTTTGTTTTCTAGATTATCTTTTGCGGTGTAATTCGGTCTCACAAAATTTGTAGAGAAACACCGGACTTGAGCAATCCGACGGCAAAGCTGTCGCAGGCGTTCTTGTAGGTGTGCATGGACTGTTTGAGTTTGGAGGGATGTACGCCAGTTGGTGCTGTCGTGCATAGGGTTAATGCGCACGCTTTTTTCTGTTTGTTTTGTTCCGGGGGATGTTCGGGTTTTGATGGTTGCACTAATGTTGGAATATGGTCTTTATAATATTATTTTTGACACAATCTATTTTTTCTTATATGTCAAAATGTTAATGAGTGGATTGTCTCTATCCACGTGGAATGTGAATGGGTTGGGGCATCCCATAAAAAGGAAGGTTATTAATCTTCTTAAGCATAAGAAATATGATAGTGTTTCTTCAAGATATGCACCTTTCTCCGCAGCAAGCTGAAAAATTTGGGAAGATATGGGGTGGGCATTTTTTTATAGTGCTGGTTCGAGTAAGAGCAGGGGAGTCATTACATTGATAAGTAAACATCTACAAATAAAATGGCTCAAACAGAGTAAAAGATAAATTAGGAAGTCATTACTGTTTTAGCTGAAATTCAGGGACAAAGTCTTATTTTGGCTAATATTTATGCACCTAATGTTGATGATCAGGGCTTTTTTATAGATCTTGATGGGATGTAGCAAGCCGATGGTATACCGGTTTCAAGGTATACCACGGCATGAAAATTGAAGGTTTTCATACCATGTACATTTGCTTATCTACGGTATTGAAAAAAAAAAAAAAAAAAAAAAACGCAACTGGACGGAGAATCTCACCTGTGCGTGAGCATCTCCTTTCCTCCTCAACTGCCTGTCAGACTCGTCAACTTGTGCCACACACACACATGCAGCAGAGAAAATGTCAGAGAGAAGCGAGGTGAGGGGGTCTGACATAAGTGAGTGTGTGAGTTAAAGCAGTGTTTCTCAACTGGTGGTTCGCAGATCTATTCGGACTGGGTCACGGACAGCAGGGAAAGAACAATGCCATGGTTCTCCCACTGAAGATATTTCGGAGGCCGCCCAAGTGATAGCCTATTTAGGACTGCCGAGGCAAATTTAATGATAATCTCGCAATCAGATAAAGGCTTCTCATCTGCACTTTCGCACGAGGTGTAACGGAACCAGCTCATGATCATGATCTACTCTTCTCTCTGGCGTGCGCGTGCAACAACCGGGCTTCCCTTGATAGTGCGGCGCGCAGACCTCAAAACTGATATGACCAATTTCAATTCTAGTGAGACTTTTCTAGTTTAAAGCGTTATGGAGGAAGTCGAACCTCTCAAACAATAGGGAGCCCTGACATGCCAAACAGCACTGAGCTATGCGCAATTTTTATTTTTCATTATTCATCACCACCTTTTCAAAATTGTTTCACGATTTTACATGAGTAAAAGTAACTGTTATATTTTGACAAAAAGTTAGTTTCATATGAAATAATCTAAAAGGTAGAATCTATTAGACCTAGTATTTCAGCTAGTATTTATTTTTTCATAAATACTATAATTTGTTATTATTACTATTATTTAAGACTAGCTACACTGACCCAACCATGGTAATGGGGAGCCTTTCCTCCTGTGTAATATGTTCTGTTTGAAATTAGGAAGCAAATGGGATAATAATGGGCTCATATAAGTAAATATGCTCTTCAATTTTTAAAAGGGGGGAGGAGAGAAAACTTCCTCTAGCTTCTGTTGTTGACGTCAACAAAAATGTCACTTGATGCATGTGCTTGTACTTGAAAACCATGAACAAATCTATACAATATAAAAGGAAATGCAACCCAGGATACATTAAATACAGGTTAAGTTTTTACTATGGTGGGTCGCCACTTGATTTGTAAAATCTGGGTCCTGAAGCAAAACCAGTTGAGAACCAGAGTTAAAGGTACAGACAGGAGCAGCCTGGCTGCACTGTCGTACACCTACAGTATATGTTAATTGTTAATAATCATAGGACATAGGGATCACGTCACGCCATGCGAGAAGCAGACATGTGAATCACGAGCTCTGCGAACTTTGCTGTTTTTTTCCCCCCTTATTTTCATGTTACAATCTGGTGAGATTCGATACACCCAGTACATATTTGTTCTTTGAGGTAAACATGGCAAAGAAGTCAAAATCCTCAGGCTCTGGAGACATTAAAAGGCACTTACGTGCTCAAGATGAAACCTCTGGGCCTGCAGACCGGGAACTCGATTTGGAAAGCGCGACGGGAGAAGGAATCCAGTGTCAACTGTCCAACATCTCGGTGATGCTGACGAAGGTTGTTGCTGACTTTGAGGATCTCGCTATAATACATCGATCGATTAAGGCGATGGAAACAAAATTCTCTGAGTTGGTCACAAGAGTGACAGAAGTTGAGAAACGGATCGATTATCTGGAATCATCGGAAAGGGAATTATCCGCTAATCCGCCCACGTCCAAAATAGTCGTGGAAATTTTTTTGGAAAAACTGGAAGATTCGGAAAATAGGAGCCGAAGGAATAACATATGAATTGTTGGAATTCCTGAGCATGAAGAGAGTAGAGATATGGTGAAATTCCTTGACCAGCTCTTCCCAAGACTGCTCGACATAACAGGCCATAAACTGGAAATCGAGCGAGCTCACAGAGTCCCTGCTCGCAGATCTGCTGAGAGAGACAGACCCGATCAATTCTGGCCAAATTTCTGAGATCATCCGATAAAGATCTCGTGTTGCGCCAGGCGAGGAGCAAAGGAAAGCTTTCTTGGAAGAATCACAATATTTTATTGTTCCCGGACTTTGCAAATGCGACGAGAGAAACGCGATCGATTCAAGGAATGTAAGAAACTCTTACATCAATGGAAGATCGCTTTTGCTCTGATGTTTTCGGCCAAACTGAGAATAGAAACGAAGGATGGTCACAGGGTATTTGTGTGTCCAAAGCAAGCACTGTCTTTTATAAAAACAATGGGTAAGACATTTGGGGTTTTTCATGTAGCTCCAGAGTGGATTAACTCGCTGTACTTACTCTGGCTGTCTGAGGAAGTTGGGCGCCATTTTTGTTTCTTTTTGCGCTGGCTCCGTCTACAGGCTGGAGTGTGATTTGTGGAATGATTTCAAGAAACTTTTGCATGGACAGATGATCGCTTTTACACTGAAGTTCCCAGCCAGATTGAGAATGGACACTTAGAATGACTGCAAAATATCTTCATGCCTACACAAAGATGTCTTTTATAAAGTTGACAGACTGAGTAAGTCATGGTGTATTTTTTTTTAAATTATTATAATTTTTTATGCAGCCTCCGAGTGAATTTGACTCAATACACACTTGACCATTCGAGAAACCGGGGCGTCTGTTTTGTTTGTGTTTTTTTTGTGTTGGTTCCGCCTGGCGTCTTGAGCTTGTTTTGTGGAATATCACTCTTTCGGGACAGTTGTGGATGAATGTTCGTTCTTTGTGCTTATGCCTCCTGTTAGCTGGAGTTTGTTAAGTGGAGTACCTGCTATCGTCATCTGCTGAACTCATAACAACTGGCTCACTGAACACTTGTCTGTCTGTCCGAGGAAACTGAACAGCTTTATATCAGCTGGAGTTTATTTTGTGGAGGAACACACCTTTAAGACAGTTCTGTGAATGGATCTACATGTTCTTTGTGTTTATTCTGCCTATTGGCTGGGGTCTGTTTTACAAAGTATTTTCTGTTATGTGGTGTTGCCTTACAAAATTTGTGCAGAATCACCAGACTTGAATAATCCGACGGCAAAGTTGTCGCGGGGGTTCTCGTAGGCGTACATGGTCCTTTTGAGTTTAGAGGGATCGACGGCGGTTGGCGCTGTCGTGCGTAGGGTTAATGCGCACGTTTTTCTTTGTTTTATTCGGGGGGGAAGTTCGGAGTTTGATTGTTGCAATAATGTTGGAATGTAGTCTGTATAATCTTGTTTTTGACACACGATTTATTTTTTCTATTATATCAAAATGTCAAATGTTAATGAGTGGATTGTCTCTCTCCACATGGAATGTGAATGGGTTGGGGCACCCCATAAAAAGAAGGAAGGTTATTTCTTTTCTTAAATGTAAGAAATATGATATAGTGTTTCTTCAAGAAACGCATCTTTCCATGCAGGAAGCTGAAAAATTTGGGAAGATATGGGGTGGACATGTTTTCTTTAGCACTGGCTCAAGTAAGAATAGGGGGGTCATTATACTGATAAATAAACATCTACAATTCAAATTTCTCAAACAGATTAAAAGATAAATCAGGAAGAGTCATTATTGTTTTAGCAGAAATTCAGGGGCAAAGTTTGATTTTGGCTAATATTTACGCACCTAATGCTGATGATCAGGGCTTTTTTTTATAGATCTTGAAAGAATGTTGCAAGCAGCTGGCACCCCTCATGACATAATATTGGAAGGAGGTTTTAATCAATTGATGGACTCAGTCCTTGATCATAGTGAAGCAAAAGTGTGTAAGCCCCCTAGAACAACACTGACGCTTCACAGAATGTGTAAAAATGTTGGTCTTACAGATATTTGGAGACTTTTGAACCCATCTGGGAGGGACTATACATTTTTTTCCATCAGTCCATAAGATTTATTCTAGAATAGATTTTTTTTTATTTTTATATCTAAATCCCTCATTTCATCTGTTGTTGATTGCTCAATTGAAAACATTTTAGTCTCAGATCACGCCCTGGTGAGTTTAGAGGTGTTGCCACATAGAGAGAAAAATAAATCACATAGTTGCCGCTTTAATGTATCCCTTTTGCAAAATCCTGATTCAACAAATGTTAAAGGCTGAAATCAATGTTTATATGGAGACCAACTGGTCCTCAGTATCCTCTGTAGGCGTGGCTTGGGAGGCACTTAAGGCAGTTCTTAGGGGTCGGATCATACAGTATGCCTCATCAAAAAATTCAAAGCACGAGAACTTGTGGAATTGGAAGAGAATATTAAAAGTGTCGAGGCAGAGCTGAAGCGCCGAATGTCGTCTAATGGCCTCAGAGAACTGACCCGTTTGAAATACAGATATAATACTATTTTGTCGCGGAAAGTGGAGTTTTGGTTATTCAGGGCAAGACAGTCATATTTCGAGTCGGGGGACAAAGCAGGAAAACTTTTGGCTAGATATATAAAACAGAGAGAGTCTTTTTCTACCATTCCCTCAGTGAAATCTGCTGGTGGTGAAATATTTACCTCGGCCACTGATATTAATAATGCTTTTAAAGAATCTTTATCTCTACAGTTCCATGTCTTCGTCTACTGATGAAGATATTAGGAACTTTACTGAACCATCAGAACTCCCTAAACTGACGATTGAGCAAAAAAATTCTCTTGATCCTGAAATAAACTTGGAGGAGATTGACGAGGTAATTACCTACAGGCAAGGCTCTGGGAATAGATGGCTTTGCCGCTGAATTTTTTAGATCTTATGATACAGAATTGGCTCCACTTTTGCAAGAAGTTTATTCGGAATCATTAAAGAATGGAAAGCTTCCCCCAACCATGACACAAGCCCGGGTCAGTCAGATTCTTAACAAGGACAAAGATCCAAGCATCCTAAGTGTATGTACACAAACACACACACCCAGCCACAACATTAAAACCACCTGCCTAATATTGTGTAGGTCCCCCTCGTGCTGCCAAAACAGCGCCAACCCGCATCACAGAATAGCATTCTGGGATGCTATTCTTAACAAAATTGTACAGAGCAGATATCTGAGTTACCATAGACTTTGTCAGTTCGAACCAGTCTGGTCATTCTCTGTTGACCTCTTTCATCAACTAAGCATTTCCGTCCACAGAACTGCTGCTCACTGGCTGTTATTTTATCTATAAACATTTTTTATTGATTCAAACAGTTAACAAAAGAAAAACAAAAATATACATTTAATCAACATTTAACTCCCTCTATTACCCCTCCCCAATCACCAACCTCACCCCAACCCTCAACGAACATCCCCGTGGTCATACATAAGTACACACACAAAAAAATAAAAAAAATAAAAATAACCATACACATCTAAAACTACGCCTCTCTCACCACAGCACCTCCCCGAGAGTTCCCCAAAAACTCACAATAACTGCCCCAGATCCCCAGCCTTCTATATGACACCTCCTCGAAAGCAGCCACTCTCTCCATCTCTGCGCACCACTCCCGAAATGAGGGCGCTCCATGTCGACTTCCAACCCCTTAAACAATCTGTCTGCCTTTCATCACACTGGTCAGAACACAGTTTGTTGTGTTTATCCCCTATTTTGATGACCACCCCATTGCCTAAAATACAGAGGCTGAGGCAAAATGAAACCCGAGTGCCCAACACATCACACACAAAACTCTGAACCTTCAACCAAAATTCTTGGATCTTTACACACCCCCAGAAATCATGGGTTGTGACTCCATCTTCTGATTGGCATCGCCAGCAGGTGGGTGTGTCTTTAAGACCAAGCCTATACAATCTAGAGGGGGTCCAATATAATCTACGCTATAATCTAGCCAACACTCCCTCTTCCAATACCAAGTTTAATCTTTCTCCCATAATCTCTTGATAGAAGTTAAAGCTCTATCCCCCAGACTTTGAATTAGCAGGGAGCAATATACTGATGCCTTTTGGATGCTTTCCAAAAGCAGTAATCACCACTCCCAGAGTATGTCACTTAAGGGGGTGTATGCTACTCCCAAAAATAGTACAGAGCAGATGACGCAGCTGTAAATGCCTAAAGAACTGAGATCTAGGGATCCCAAAATATTAAACCAACTTTTCAAATTCTGAGACCGAATGTATAACAATAAAACAAAATCTTGGGTAGGCCTAGCCCACCTTTGTCAATCGGCTTATGTAACTTATTGAAATGTAATCTAGGACACTTACCATCCCAAATGAAGGACTTTGCTATGCTATCAAATTGCTTGAATTAAGAAAGGGGGACATCTACAGGGAAAGATTGTTGTAGGTAGTTGAATTTTGGAATACAATTCATTTTAATAACATTAACCTTCCCAATCATAGATATTTAATGAAGCCCACCTGCCCACATCATTCGAAAACCTTTTTATTAAGGAGTCAGAATTAACTAATTAAATCAATACAAATTTGCTGGGAATAAAATGCCCAAATACTTAACACCCTGTTCGGACCACTGGAAGACGCCCGGCTGAAAAGCCGTTACAGGGCAGTACGCTGTCAGATTGTCATTTAGACCAATTGACTCTGTATCCTGAGAACTTAGAAAAGGAATTAATAATTCTGTGGAGGCAAGGCATAGATCTAGTGGGGTTGGAGATGAATAATACAATATAATCTGCATAGAGCAAAAGCTTATGCGCATACCTCCCGCCATCACCCCTGGAAAATCATCCTCCTTTCTTATCGTGGCTGCTAATGGTTCCAGGGCAAGACAGAACAATAATGGGGAAAGAGGGCAACCCTGCCAGGTGCCCCTTTCCAGAGTAAAATAACCTGAAATTAATCCATTTGTTTGTACCGATGCTACCAGGTGTCTATAAAGTAACTTAATCCACCCAATAAAAGTATTGCCGAACCCGTATATTTCCAAAATTTCAAAAAAGAATCCTATTCTACCATATCAAATGCCTTTTCGGCGTCAAGTGAGATGGCAGCGACCAGATTCTGATCATTCGCCACTGACCACATGATATTGATGAAACGCCTAATGTTATCAGAAGAGCTACGGCCCCGAATAAACCCCACCTGATCTATATGTATAAGAGATGTCATAACTTCACTTCATCGGTTAGCCAGAATTTTTGACAATACTTTTACATCTTGTTGGATCAGGGAAATTGGACTGTAACTCTTACACTCGCTTGGATCTTTGTCCTTTTTAAGGATCTGACTGATCCGGACTTGTGTCATGGTTGGCGGGAGCTTTCCATTCTTTAATGATTCTGTATAAACTTCTAACAAAAGTGGAACCAATTCTATAGCATAAGATCTCAAACATTCAGCGGCAAAGCCGTCTGCCCTGGACCCTTGCCTGTAGGCAAGGCCTTAATTACCTTGCCAAGCTCCTCCAAGGTTATCTCAGAATCAAGAAAATTATTCTGCTCAGTCATCAGTTTAGGGAGTTCTAATGGTACCACAAAGTTTCTAATATCTTCATCAGTAGACAAAGACGTGGAACTATAGCGATAAAGATAGAATTCTTTAAAAGCATTATTAATATCAATGGCCGAGGTAGATATTTTACCACCAGCAGATTTCACTGAAGGAATGGTAGAAAAAGACACTCTCTGCTTTATATATCTAGCCAAAAGCTTCCCTGCTTTGTCCCCCAACTCAAAGTATGAGTGTCTTGCCCTGAATAGCCAAAACTCCACCTTCCGCGACAAAATAGTATATCTGTATTTCAATCGGATCATCAGACAACATTCAGTGCTTCAGCTCTGCATCGGCACTTTTAATATTCCCTTCCAACTCCGTGAGTTCTTGTGCTTTGGATTTTTTGGTGAATGAGGCATACTGTATGATCCGACCCCTAAGAACCACCTTCAGTGCCTCCCAAGCCACGCCCACAGAGGAAACTGAGGACCAGTTGGTCTCCATATAAACACTGATTTCAGCCTTTAACATTTGATGGAATTCAGGATTTTGCAAAAGGGATACATTAAAGTGTCAACTATGTGATTTATTTTTCTCTGTATGTGGCAACACCTCTAAACTCACCAGGGCGTGATCTAAGATGTTTCCAATTGAGCAATCAACAACAGATGAAATGAGGGACTTAGATATTTAAAATAAAATCTATTCTAGAATAAATCTTATGGACTGATGAAAAGAATGTATAGTCCCTACCAGATGGGTTCAAAAGTCTCCAAATATCTGTAAGACCAAGATTTTACACAAACTGTGAAGCGTCAATGTTGCTCTAGGGGGTTTGCACACGTTTGCTTCACTATGATAAAGGATTGGAGTCCATCAATAGATTAAAGTCTCTTCCTAATGTTATATCATGAGGGGTGCCAGTGGCTTGCATCCTCCCTTTTAAGATCTATTAAAAAGCCCTGATCATCAGCGTTGGGTGCATAAATATTAGCCAAAATCAAGCTTTGCCCCTGAATTTCTGCTAAAAAAATAATGACTCTTCCTAATTTATCTTTAATCTGTTTGAGACGTTTGAATTGTAGATGCTTATCAATGTAATGACTCCCCTGCTCTTACTTGAGCCAGCACTAAAGAAAACATATCCACCCCATATCTTCCCAAATTTTTCAGCTTCCTGTGGGGAAAGATGCGTTTCTTGAAGAAACACAATATCATATTTCTTACGTTTAAGAAATAACCTTCCTTTTTATGGGGTGCCCCAACCCATTCACATTCCACGTGGAGAGAGACAATCCACTCATATTATCATTTTACATTTTGACATTAGATAAAATAGTGTAAAAAAAAAATTAGAAAAAGGCCACATTCCACATTAGTGCAATCAAACCCTGAACCAAACAAACATAAAGAAAAACGTGCGCATTAACCCCATGCACGACAGTGCCAAGTGGCATCCATCCCTTTAAACTCAAACAGTCCACGTACGCCTTACGAGAGCCCCTGCAACAACTTTGCCGTCGGATTGCTCAAGTCCAGTGTTTTTTTTCTCTTTTTCTCCCTAATTTTGGAATGCCCAATTCCCTGCTCTAAGTCCTCGTGGTGGCGTAGTGACTCGCCTCAATCCAGGTGGCGGAGAACGAACCTCAGTTGCCTCCACGTCTAAGACAGTCAATCCACGCATCAATTCACGTGGCTTGTTGAGCGTGTTACCGCGGAGACGTCGCATGTGTGGAGGCTTCACACCATCCACCGCGGCATCCACGCATAACTCGCCACGCGCCTCACCAAGAGCGAACCACATTATAGGGACCATGAGGAGGTTACCCCATGTGACTCTACCCTCCCTAGCAACTGGGCCAATTTGGATGCTTAGGAGACCTGGCTGGAGTCACTCAACATGCACTGGGATTCGAACTCGTGAACTCCAGGGGTGGTAGTCAGCTTCTTAACTCGCTGAGCTACCCAGGCCCCCACGTCCGGTGTTTCTATACAAATTTTGTGAGACAGAATTACACAACAGAAGAAAATCTATAAAACAAACTCCATCCAATTGGAGGCATAAGCACAAAGAACGTATAGATTCATCCACAAAACTGTCCCGAAGGAGTGCTGCTACACAAAACAACTCCAGCCACTAGGCGGAACCAGCACAAAAAGAAACAAAAAGGCGCTCGGTTTCCTTGGGCGGTCAAGTGAATGTTCAGTGTGTCAGGCTCACTTTTTCTGCAACATGAGAACCACGAATAACTTAGTCATTGACTTTATGAATGCTTGCTGGGGACAGGTAAATATTTTGTGACCATCCTTAGTATCTATTCTCAATTTTCCCAGGAACATCAGTGCAAAAGCAAACTTCTGTTGATGTTCTTGCATTCCTTGAATCGATCACGTTTCTCTCTAATCGAATTTGCAAAGTCTGGGAACAAAAAATGTTGTGTTTCTTCCAAAAAAGCCTTCCTTCACTCCTTGCCTCGTGTAACAAGATCTTTATCGGATGATCTCAGAAATTTGGCCAGAATCAATCGAGGCCTGTCTCCCTCAGCAGATCTCCACGCCGGAACCCTGTGAGCTCACTCGATTTCCAGTTTATGGCCTGTTATGTCGAGCAAACTCGGAAAGAACCCATCCAGAAATTTCACCATATCTCGACCTTCTTCGTCTTCAGGAATTCCAACAATTCGGACATTATTTTGCCGGTTACGATTCTCCCATTCTTCCAACTTTTCCCAGAGACACTCCAAATCTACTTTGGTCGCTAGCAGATTAGCAGCTAATTCCCTCTCCGATGACTCCAGATAATCGATCCATTTTTTGACATCCGCCACTCTTGTAATCATATCAGTGAATTTAGTCTCCACGGCAGTGATCGATTGACGTATTACAGCAAGATCCTCCAAGTCAGCAACAACCTTCGCCAGCATTGCCGATACGTTCAGCAATTAATGCCGAATCTCTTTCACTTCTCCGGCCAAATTGACTCCCAGGTCCGTGGCCTCCGGGGGGGGGGCGGGGGGCGTCAGCTTGAGCACGTAAGTGTCTTTTAATGTCTCCAGAGCCAGAGAATTTTGAATTCTTTGACATACTGACTTCCTGGAACAGTTATGGATTAGGGTGTATCGAATCTCACCGGTTTATGACATGAAAAGTTTTAAAAATAGCAAAGTGCACAGAGCTCGCCGTTCACACGTCCGAACCTTGCATGGGATCACGTGACCCTCACTGGATGTTTTTGGCACCATTCGGAGTAAATTCAGCAGTTACAGAACTACCCAAACCAGCCCATCAGGCACCAACAATCATGTCACAGTCCAAATCACTGAGATCACATTTTTCCCCATTCTGATGGTTGATGTGAACATTAACTGAAGCTCCTGACCCGTATCTGCATGATTTTATGCACTGTTGTCACACAATTGGCTGATTAGATAATTGCATGGATGACTGTTGGTGCCAGATGGGCTGGTTTGAGTATTTCTGTAACTGCTTATCTCCTGGGATTTTCACGCACAACAGTCTCTAGAATTTACTCAGAATGGTAAAAAAAAAAAAAAAAGAACATCCGGTGAGCGGCAGTTCTGTGGACTGAAATGCCCTGTTGATGAGAGGTCAACAGAGAATGGCCAGACTGGTTCGAACTGACAAAGTCTACGGTAACTCAGATAACCGTTCTGTACAACTGTGGCAAGAAGAACAGCATCTCAGAATGCTATTCTGAGATGCGGGTTGGCACCGTTTTGGCGGCACGAGGGGGACCTACACAATATTAGGCAGGTGGTTTTAATGTTGTGGCTGATCGGTGTATTTGTGTGTATGTGTGTATATATATATGTTAGTTTGGATCAATTATTGGATTACATTTATTAGGGGTGCATCGATCGATCGACCACCGATCGAAATCGCACGATATTAGTCTTAAATCAGTGATTGCAATCGTGCCAAGTATCAGGGCCAATCTTTTTTGCAGCACGCAAGGAATCACACATACACTGCTCCTCAAATGAATGAACGCTTGCTCAGTCCTTGAAGCATGACGGAGTGGCCTTTGGAGGGCGAGTTATAGGCAATTCTAAGCATTCACAAATGTAAGTTTCAGACATGATGCAATTCACATGAATATTTTGTTTTGTTTTTAAAAATGTGTAAGAATTACATGTGTACAGGGCTCCAGACTATATAAATGACTCAGGAGCCACTGGCTCCTAAACTGAAACATTAAGGAGCCACATGGCTGTTTTTAGTCGCCAAATCACAGAAATACTCTATTTAGATTGCTGTTCAGAAACAAGATAGAGAGCCATAGAAAGACAGCTGATAACCCATTAATCTAAGGTTTAATAAACAGTATAGTTGAGAAGATAAGTTTACATTCCCTTTTGTCTCATAAATGTTCACACCCCTTCCATAATTTATATAAAAGAGAATCTACATTACAGATATTTACATAAAGTATAGTTTGCATATTGTAGTGTGTTGTCTTCATGAGCATCAATGAATGTTTGCACCTTGTGTAATAGTTGTGTGCAAGTCCCTCAATTGTCCTAAGTGTCAAAAGCTTGATTTTATATATACACAGATCAGTCACATTAAAACCACCTGTCTAATATTGTGCAGGTCCCCCTCGTGCCGCCAAAACAGCACCAACCCACATCTCAGAATAGCATTCTGAGATGATATTCTTCTCACCACAATTGTACACAGTGGTTATCTGAGTTACCGTAAAATTTGTCAGTTCGAACCATAAATAAAATAAACTCTAGAGACTGTTGTGCGTGATAATCCCAGGAGATCAACAGTTACAGAAATACTCAAACCAGCCCATCTGGCACCAACAATCATGCCACGATCCAAATCACTGAGATCACATTTTTTCCCTATTCTGATGGTTGGTGAACATTAACTGAAGCTCCTGACCCGTATCTGCATAATTTTATGCACTGCTGCCACATGATTGGCTGATTAGATAATCGCACGGATGACTGTTGGTGCCATACGGGCTGGTTTGATTATTTCTGTAACTGCTGATCTCCTGGGATTTTCACACACAACAGTCTCTAGAATTTATTCTGAATGGTGCCAACAAAAAAAAGAACATCCAGTGATGTCTGTGGATGGAAACGCCTTGTTGATGAGAGAGGTCAAGTGGTTTTAGTGTTGTGGCTGGTCGGTGTGCGCGTATATGTGTGTAAAAAAAAAAAAAAACATTACACACACACACATATATATATATATATATATACACACACACACACACACACACACACACACACACAGTTGTGCTCAAAAGTTTGCATACCCTGGCAGAAGTTGCCAAAAAAATAAACTCATTTAAGAATAGTGATCATATGAAGCCATTTATTATCACATAGTTGTTTGGCTCCTTTTTAAAACATAATAACAGAAATCACCCAAATGGCCCTGATCAAAAGTTACACACCCTTGAATGTTTGACCTTGTTACAGACACAGAAGGTGACACACACGTTTAAATGGCAATTAAAAGGTTAATTTCCCACACCTGTGGCTTTTTAAGTTGCAATTAGTGTCTGTGTATAAATAGTCAATGATCACGTGGAATGCACTGAGCAGGCTAGATACCGAGCCATGGGGAGCAGAAAAGAACTGTCAAAAGACCTGCATAACAAGGTAATGGAACTTTATAAAGATGGAAAAGGATATAAAAAGATATCCAAAGCCTTGAAAATGCCAGTCAGTACTGTTCAATCACTTATTAAGAAGTGGAAAATTCGAGGATCTCTTGATACCAAGCCAAGGTCAGGTAGACCAAGAAAGATTTCAGCTACAACTGCCAGAAGAATTGTTCGGGATACAAAGAAAAACCCACAGGTAACCTCAGGAGAAATACAGGCTGCTCTGGAAAAAGGTGGTGTGGTTGTTTCAAGGAGCACAATACGACGATACTTGAACAAAAATTAGCTGCATGGTCGAGTTGCCAGAAAGAAGCCAATGCCACAAAAAAGCCCGGTTACAATATGCCCAACAACACCTTGACATGCCTCACAGCTTCTGGCACACCGTAATTTGGAGTGACGAGACCAAAATAGAGCTTTATAGTCATAACCATAAGCGCTATGTTTGGAGAGGGTTCAACAAGTATTGTGCTCCTTGAAACAACCACACCGTCTTTTTCCAGAGCAGCCTGTATTTCTCCTGAGGTTACCGGTGGGTTTTTCTTTTCAAGAATTTTTTGCATGATCAGTCATTTTCAAAATCAATGCCAAAATTTCACAATTTCTGCCAGGGTATGCAAACTTTTGAGCACAACTGTATATATATTTTATACATACATACATACATACACACACAAACACATATATATATATATATATATATATATATATATATATATATATATATATATATATATATATAGATATAGATGGAATTGTGTGTGTGTGTGTCTATCTATATACATATATATATATATAGATAGACACACACACACAATTCCAATTCAAAAAAAGTTGGGACAGTATGAAAAATGCTAATAAAAACAAAAAGGAGTGATTTGTAATTTATATTCACACTTTGCTATATTGAAAGCACTACAACTACACATTATATGATGTTTTTCCTTGTGAATTTCATTGTTTTTTGAAAATGTACAGTATTTTCAAATCAGATGATTGCATCACGCTCCAAAAAAGTTGAGACTGGGCAATTTAAGACTAATAACCATTTGACAAGTTGAAATAACAATGAAATGTGAAAAAGGAGATGTTAAACAAATTGGAAGGATTTGGGGCATTTCACCCTCTACAGTGCACAATTTAGTTAAAAGATTCAAGGAATATGGTCAAATCTCTGTGTAAAGAGCAAGACAAAAACCATTTCTGAATGTGCCTGATCTCTGATCCCTCAGTTTTAAAAAACGGCATTCATCTGTAATGGATATCATGAACATGAGTCAAAACCACTCACGCTGCATCCACAGATACAAGATAAGACTTTACTATGCAAAGCAGAAGCCCTGCATCAACACTGTCCAGAAGTGCTGCTAACTTCTCTGGGCTGGGTCTCATCTTAGATGGAAAGTAGAACAGTGGAACTGTGTTTTTTGGTCTGAAGAGTCCACATTTCAAAAAGTTTTTGAAAAACAAAGCCGTCGTGTTATCCGGGCCAAAGAGGAAAAGGGCCATCCCAGCTGTTATTGGCGTCAGGTCCAACAGCCAGTGTATGTATGGGCCAGGGGTGTGTCAGTGCCCATGCCATGGGTAATACGCACATCTGTGAGAACACCATGAATGCAGACAGATATGTACAAATTATCTAGATAGATAGATAGATAGATAGACAGATAGATAGGACTGGGCGATACAGCTAAAAAAACGTATCATGGTATAATGTTTTATATCATTCGGTATCGATAATTATCGATACATTTTAATAACCTTTTTTAAACAAAGACCAGTAGAAAAAAAGGTTTGAATTTAACCACTGTATTTTTTATTTACCCACTCTTATTAAGGCAAACAAAAAAATTATTTGTCAAATATCTTCTTTCTTATATCTTATATGAAGATGATATAAATGTTAAAAAAACTCTTGAACTTAATAAATAAAATGTTACAAAAATCGTTTGGAGGTTTAAGGCATTGTTGCCGAGTACCTCTCTATCGAGGACTGCTTGTGGGTTGTTTGTTGAGGTGAGGCAGACGTAGGTCATGGCGGACGACATGCTGCATATTCCAAAGAGTGGATGCGGTTAAGGTGATGAAATAAGTTGCTTGTGTTTCCGTACTTGGCCGGGACATTTTTGCAAAGCTTACATACAGCAGTGTTCTGATGTTGGTCAGAAGTAAAGAAACCAAAAAACTGCCACTCTGGCGAGCTGACATGTCCTTTTTCATTCACAATCTTCTCATCACCGGCAGGCACGGCACTCATTTTCGCATGTGTTTGTGTGTTATGATGTCATATGGCGATGGTGCCACCAAACCCCACAGCAACACAACTTGTTATTGGCTGTTTGCTTGTCACTCATAGCATGCTCATTTATCAAGCCATATGATAGGTTGTTTATGATCCAGGGACGGCGCACCCTTGAGGGTTGTTCATGCAACCAAACTTCATGTCTATTTACATTTTAATGCATTTAAGTGAAACTATCGAGCGTTATATCGAACGTTTTTTATATCGTTATCGATAAAGGTGTACTGTTGATAAATACCGATACCGTTTTATCGCCCAGCCATATATATATATTAGTTTTAAAATATTGCCTTAGTCTTTCTTTACTGTTACCAGATGGCCCAGACATAGAGACAACAAGAGTGCAAATTTAATGAAATCCCAGATGCAGCTTATTTTGCTACTCCAATCCCAATCAATAATTACCAGAAGGAAAAAAGTGGTACACAATACAGGACTTTTAATTATCAAGAAGCCCCAAATACACATGGGAATCTTATTTTGAAATGTCTGCACTCCCAGTTGTGAGCTCACAGCTGATTCGCGGAGAAAGTCAAACTGCTAACCTAAGCTCCTGAGTACAAACCCTCAGTTCTTTTCAGGTGATTCATTAAAAAGATCCGGTTTAAAAGAGTCATTTGGTCACGACTCTCTTGCGCTGGGTTTGTTGTTGCGTGCGGTGCAGCGAGCTTGCACAACAGAATGGGTGAAAAGAGGCAAGAGACACACTGGCCCTCTATAGATGTATTCAATAACTCACAAGATGATACCTGACGAAACCGCATATGAGTGCACACAACCCGACTCTCGCCAATGGCGACTAGAATTTAAATTATTGTCGCAATCAATTATTTTTGGTCACGTTTGCGACCATTTTAGTCGCAGTCTGGAGCCCTGACGTGTATGAATATTAAGTTGCCCATTTTCTAGAGTCATTACAGTAGTTATTCTGACTTGCTGCACAGTGAGCAGGAAGAGGATAAGAGGTTGCAAACAGGTATAAAAACTAATTAAACAACTAATTAAAAACATGCGAATACAAATCTGAGTACACGTGATGTAACGCAAGTCATGAAAATCCGACGTTGTGTTGAGCGATAGAGACTGAGTGATCATGAGCACTTTCAGCTTCACTCCCTTCAACATGAGTGCTCTTGGAGTCAAACATGCGCTATTCTGTGAGGATCCCAATTTAAATCAGATTAATGTTGGTCACAATACCACTAATAACAGATATAACTGTTTAACCTTCACACATTTGCTTAATAATTAAAGAGTGTGTTACAACATGATGCCAAAGACAGTAAACAAATCATAGATATTAATGATTCCTCACTGGAGCAGTTTTAAAGCTTGTAATGGATATATTATTCTTATTTTTGAACATATCTCTGCTGTGTGTGATGTTCTCATGGTGTTTACTGGTTGCCAGTATGTCACAATGACCTTTTGATATTTGCAACAGAATTATTCATAACTGTTTTCAATACAAATAAATGTTAGCAATTAATGTAATTTTGGTAACACAATAAAAAGGTTTCATTTCTTTAACATTAGTTATTGCATTAGGTATCATGAACAAGCAATGAACAAAATATTTGTACAGCATTTTATTAATCACAATGTTAGTTAATAAAAATACAATTGTTCATTATTAGTTCATAGTGCATTGTTAACTAATACAACTTTTGATTTTAAAAATGTATTAGTATATGTTTTAACTAACATTAAGTTCATTTGTTTATATTAACTACAGTCATTTTGTTAATGTTAACAAATGGAACCTTTTTGTAAAGTGTTACCGTAATTTTACTGTGTGGGGCATAAACATAACTTGCAAAAGTGTGGCAAAGGGCACTTAAAAAAATATATATTTGGTATGGCCAATCTTAGTTTAAAAAGTAGAATTGTATTAAATTTACTTCTGATTTGTTATATGTGCTCTATAGAAATCTGAAATGATTTCATCATTTGGCAACAGGCTGCTGAGGGCAGTAAATGCAATAAGAATTGCACTTCTTATTTCCAAATAATTCTTCCTCAAAAGAACTAAAAGAATTGTTAAGGAACCGGAATCATTAAATTCTTTGATTCGCATCCCTACTCAAATGTTTGAACAAAACATCAGAATCTTTCATTGCAAACTGTTTTATCATCTTCACCTTTCCCACTTTCATACTTTTGTCCCTTGATTGATCAAGAGCAAAGTGCACCAAAACTCTGTTTCCTCTCACATGTTGATGTTCAGCCATCTCAATCGTGAGTGTGTGAATTGTTGTGCCTGACCCCCCCATCCACCCTTTAACCGCCAAACTTTTACATATTTTCAACACCCCTTTCATGACCCTTTTTTTAAGTTTGCGGTATGAACAAATGATGCTGAACTGGATGACACTTTAAAGTGGATAACATTAGGATTGTCCTACAGAGCAATGTTAAATTACCTAATAGCTGTCTCAATAACATCACGTCCCATAGATAAAATGGCCAGCAGGTAAGAAAATACTGCTCACCCTTTTTGCGAAATATAGCGTGGAGGAATCTGTCTGCTTGGCACTGGAGTTTATCAGAGGTTGACAGGCCCTGAGGTGGGGGGGATTCTGCAGGGGTTGGCGACCCAGGCACGATCACAGACGGAGGACAGTCCTGTGTCACAAAAATAGTAAACTGATCAGACATCTGTCACATGCAGCTCAAAGTGTTGAATATATACTCTTGAACTGCACTCAGTTATGATAAGACTGTATGTGCTTATGACTTGAAGGGTGCTGTAAGCTATTTTTTTTTATGGAATGGTATGCAGAAAATGTTCCTTCTCCCTGAAAGATATCAAAATAAGTGTCCTGAGGTATCTCATCAGTCTCTGTGACAGCACTAGACTGTTTAAAGAGAAAAACAAAAATGTAACTGTGGGCCGCAGGCACATTCTTTGATCAGCCAATCAGAAGACTTTGTTTTCTGCCTGTCAATAATTTTACATGTTCTCAGTGTAGTTGAAGCGGAACATTCAGTTTTAATGTCATATTCAGATTTATAACGGTTCTCAGCTGAGGGCGGCATTTTGCTTCTGTTGTGTTTGACAACAGCGAGAAGGTGATTGTCTCAACGCTATCTTTAGAGGGTGTTGTTTTGGAAAAAGAGGCATGTCTAATTCAACAGCTCAGTCACATGAAAGTTCCAGAATGGCTAAAATCGCTTACAGCACTTTTAAGCCATACCTTGATGTTTAACCATAACTTATGACAATTAAGCTTGAAATAACAAATAACCAGAACAACAGCTGCTAAACACACAGAATTATTCATCCTATACACCGATCAGCCACAACACTAAAATCACCTGCCTTATATTGTGTAGGTCCCCCTCGTGCCACCAAAACAGCACCAACCCTATTCTTCTCACCACAATTGTACAGAGCGGTTATCTGAGATACCGTAGACTTTGTCAGTTCGAACCAGTCTGGCCATTCTCTGTTGAACGCTCTCATCAACAAGGCATTTCTGTCCACAGAACTGCCGCTCACTGGGTGTTAACCGCTCTGTACAATTGTGGTGAGAAGAATAGCATCTCAGAATGCTATTCTGAGATGCGGGTTGGTGCTGTTTTGGTGGCACGAGGGGGACCTACACAATATAAGGCAGGTGATTTTAATGTTGTGGCTGATCGGTGTATAACTGTCAAAACAAGCTTTTCCTTATCAGCTTACACACTACAATAAGCATGTCTTTTCGTGGCTTTTCTCGGATGACTTACATTTAGTTTCTCCAAATGCAGGTTGCAAAAGGAGCAGTTTGCATCCATTGACCAATCATCCACATCCTCTGGTTCACACTCTGAGGGAGAATCAGATGAATTGCTGTCAGTGTCAAAGATAAAGCTTAAAACTGAGCACAGAATAAAATTCTAATAAATGCACAACATAAAACCTCACCATCAAATATATTGAGATCTTGCAGCAGTCTTGGTCCATATATTCCCTCTAGTATACTTTCAAACCCTGTAAAAATACACAACTTATCAGAAAGAAATCCCAAAGAGTAAACATAGGGGCCTATGAAAACCTTTTTATTTTTTCCAATTTCTATAATATTTTCCCCGAAATTCTGTTTTCCCATTTAATTTCTTCTGAATTCTGTTTTAAAGTTTATAAAAATTTTATCATAAAAAAATTTAAAAAAAATTATTAAATTAAAATAATTTAAATTTAATGAAAAACAGTACTATTACTTTAACATACGATTACATTTTTATCAAATAAAGTGCTTTTATACAGATCCTCAAAGTACAATCCAAACCACAACATTGGAGTTAACTTAGTTTTTTGTCAAATACAGTGCTGCACACCAGAGCATCACACTATTAATAAAAGCATTTATAAACAATTTTCAGTACAACAGCACTCTTGTTTGTGAGATATTTCTTAAATATAAAGTAATTATTATTTATTAGTATTATTATTTACTACACTGAATATTACATTTTACTACACAGTAGTTGTGAACCAAATTATGCACTTTGAGTTGTTTTTGAAGACAGCTTCACAACTCTGGATAAGCAGTTGCTATAAGGCTGGAATTTCATTATAAATACAGTGCTGTGAAAAAGTATTTGCCTCCATCCTGATTTCTTCTGTTACTCTGTATCTCTCAAAATTCAAACAAAATCGAACATAAAACAAAGGCAATCTGAGTAAACACAAAATACAGTTTTTAAATAATAATGTTATTTATTGAAGCGAAAAAGTTATCACCTTATGCACCAGAGAAACTAGCGTGCAGCCATCTTGAAAGTTTTGTCTCGGAACTTCCGTTCTAGCGGTTCTTTATAAATATCTATGGTGTTGATGTCAAAGTGTAATTAGCTAGTGAAGTGGATTTAAAGGTTATAGAGTTATCAAGGTATTATGAGTATTTTAAAGTGTTCAGGGGATGTCATAACAACTGGAAGCAGAGTAGGGAGATTTTAAAACAAGAGTACTTTATTCGTAAGTACACAAGTTCCTACCTTCAAGCTGTGGATGTACAGATGTGCCTCTGTGCTCATTAAACTCCAACAGACAACACAAAATCATTAAAAATATCTCGTACGACAACTCTGACCATCTCATGTCATTCACCCATTGCGTTATAGTTAAGGTAAGCAGATTTTTTGAGCATTAAACTGGGACGGGGGTAGGGGTGCATCTATATTAACACACACACACAAAAATACACATGTGAAAGTATTTTGTTTTATTTTATATTATGTTTACAACTATTCTAATTTACATTTAAGCCTCTAAAAAAAATGTAGGATGACAAATTAATTTTAAAAAAGTAAAATTGTAATTTTCTTTTATGTTGAACTTGCACGAAGAGTCACGTGACGCCATGCGAGGAGAGGACGTGTGAACGGTGAGCTCTTTTTATTACTATTTGTGTCATAAACCAGTGAGATTCGATACACCCTGATTCTTAACTGTTCTAGGGAGACAATATGTCACAAAATTCAAATTCCTCAGGCTTTGGAGATTTTAAAAGACACTTACGTGCTCAGGCTGATTCCCCGGAGCAACAGACCGAAAGCCACGAACTCAATTCAGACGGTGAACTGAAAGAAGTCCGGCGTGAATTGATGAATGTGTCGGCAATGCTGACGAAAGTAGTTGCAGATTTGAAGGATCTTGCTGCAATACGTCGATCGATTACTTCCATGGAGATGAAATACACCGAGTTGGTTAAAAGACTGTCGGACGTCGAGAGACGGATCGATTATCTGGAGTCATCAAAGAGGGAATTAGCTGCTAATCCGTTAGCGATCAAGGTGGATTTGGAACACGTTTGGGGAAAAACTGGAGGATTTGGAGAATCGTAATCGAAACAACGTCCGAATTGCTGGAATTCCTGAGCATGAGGAAGGCCGAGATATGGTGAAATTCCTAGATGAGCTCTTCCCGAGTCTGCTCGACATAACAGGCCATAAGCTGGAAATCGAGCGAGCTAACAGAGTCCCGGCTCGGAGATCCATGGAGGGAGACAGGCCCCGATCAATTCTGGTCAAATTTGAGATCATCCGATAAAGATCTTGTGTTGCACGAGGTGAGGAGTAAAGGAAAGAATTCTTGGAAGAACCACAACATTTTCTTTTTCCCAGACTTTGCGAATTCGACAAGAGAGAAACGTGATAGATTCAAGGAATGCAACAATCTCTCACATCAACGGAAGATCGCTTTTGCACTGATGTTTCCGGCCAAACTGAGAATAGATAATAAGGATGGCCGCAAAGTATTTACATCTCCACAGCAAGCGATGTCCTTCATAAAAACATCGGAGTGAATAAGCCATTTGGTGTTCCTCATGTGGCCCCCAAGTGAAATTAACTTGCTGAATATACTCTTGACTGTCTGAGGAAGCTGGGCGCCATTTTGTTTCTTTTTATCTTGACTCTGCCTAGCGGCTGGAGTTTGTTTTGTGGAATAACTCTCCTTTGGGACAGTTATGGATGAATCTGCATGTTCCTTGTGTTTATGCCTCCTATTGGCTGGATTTTGTTTTGGAGTATTTTTTGCAGGACATTGGAAGGATTAATTCATCTGCTGCACTCATGAACAGCCAGCTCACTAAACATTTGTTTGACTGTCCGAGTTAACCGAATAGATTTTTTTTTTTTTTGTGCTGGTTCCGCTAGCGGCTGGAGCTTGTTTTGTGGAGGAACACACCTTTGATACAGTTTTGGGAATTAATCTACACGTTCTTTGTGTTTATTTTGCCTACTGGCTGGAGGTTTGTTTTATAGATTATTTTCTGTTTTGTAATTCTGTCTCACAAAATTTGTAAAGCAGCACCGGACTTGAGCAATCCGACGGCAAAGTTGTTGCAAGGACTCTCGTAAGCGTACATGGACTGTTTGAGTTTAGAGGGATGGACGCCAGTTGGCACGGTCGTGCACGGGGTTAATGCGCACGTTTTTCTTTTTTCTGTTTGTTTGGTTTGGGGTTTGATTGTTGCAATAATGTGGAATGTGGTCTTTATCATTTTTATTTTTGACACAATCTATTATTTCTAACATGTCAAAATGTCAATATGAGTGGACTATCTCTCTCCACGTGGAATGTGAATGGGTTAGGGCACCCCATAAAAAGGTTATTTTTTTCTTAAACGTAAGAAATATGATAGTGTTTCTTCAAGAAATGCATCTTCCCCTGCAGGAAGCTGAAAAATTTGGGAAGATATGGGGTGGACATGTTTTCTTTAGTGCTGGCTCAAGTGAGAGCAGGGGAGTCATTACATTGATAAGGGAGCATCTACAATTCAAATGTCTCAAACAGATTAACGATAAATTAGGAAGAGTCATTATTGTTTTAGCAGAAATTCAGGGGCAACGGTTGATTTTGGCTAATATTTACGCACTTAACGCTGATGATCAGGGCTTTTTTATAGATCTTGAAGGATGTTGCAAGCCGCTGGCACCCCTCATGATATAATATTGGGAGGAGACTTTAATCTTTTGATGGACTCAGTCCTTGATCATAGTGAAGCAAAAGTGCGCAAGCCCCTAGAGCAACACTGACGCTTCACAGGATGTGTAAAAATCTTGGTCTTACAGATATTTGGAGACTTTTGAACCCATCTGGTAGGGACTATAAATTTTTTTCATCAGTCCATATGATTTATTGTAGAATAGATTTTTATTTATTTTTTCATACCTAAGTCCCTCATTTCATCTGTTGTTGTTCAATTGGAAACATCTTAGTCTCAGATCACGCCTTGGTGAGTTTAGAGGTGTTGCCACATACGGAGAAAAATAAATCATATAGTTGCCGCTTTAATGTATCCCTTTTGCAAAATCCTGATTTCCAACAAATGTTAAAGGCTGAAATCAATGTTTACATGGAGACTTAAGTCAGTTCTTAGGGGTGGGATCATAGAGTATTCCTCATTTATAAAAAAATCCAAAGCACAAGAACTCGTGGAGTTGGAAGGGAATATTAAAAGTGTCGAGGCAGAGCTGAAGCACCGAATGTCGTCTGATGGCCTCAGAGAATTGACCCGATTGAAATAGATATAATACTATTTTGTCGTGGAAAGTGGAGTTTTGGCTATTCAGGGCAAGACAGTCATACTTTGAGTCGAGGGATAAAGCAGGGAAGCTTTTGGCTAGATATATAAAGCAGAGAGTCTTTTTCTACCATTCCCTCAGTGAAATCTGCTGGTGGTAAAATATTTACCTCAGCCATTGATATTAGTAATGCTTTTAAAGGATTCTATTTTTATCTCTATAGTTCCACGTCTTCGTCTACTGATGAGGATATTAGAAATTTTGTGAAACCATTAGAACTCCCTAAACTGACGACGGAGCAAAAAAATTATCGAGTCTGAGATAACCTTGGTGGAGCTTAGTGAGGTAATTACGCAGATGATATTTTGTTATTTGTCTCTGACTCGACTAGATCTATGCCTTGCCTCCACAGAATTATTAATTCCTTTTTTTAAGATACAGAGTCAATTGGTCTAAATCCAAAGCTTTGGCTCTGACAGCGTACTACCCAGTAACTGCTTTTCAGCTGGGCTCCTTCTAGTGGCCCAAACAGGGCACTAAGTATTTGGGCATTTTATTCCCAGCAAATTTGTCTGATTTAGTTAGTTAATTTTGATCCCTTAATAAGGTTTTTGAGCAATGTGGGCAGGTGGGCTTCATTACATTTATCTATGATTGGGAAGGTTAATGTTATTCAAATGAATTGTATTCCAAAGTTTAACTACTTGTTACAATCTCTCCCTGTACATGTCCCCCTCTACAAAAATTTGTAGTTAAAAAGTATATAAGTATTGTTTTGTTTCTAAAATTAATCAATCGTTTGCGTTCAGAAGACCTTTATTTGTCGACTGGAGTCGTGGATTATTTTGATGCACCCTAAATATGCATTTTAGACCATCAAGAAATGGAGGAGATTCACTTGCATTGTTTAGAGGAGGAGGCCTGAAATTAAATCCTAAAAGTCTTAAATTCTGTTTTGATGAAGAAAGAAACTCAGATACATCTTGGATGGCCTGAGGGTGAGTAAAATATCAGCAAATTTTAATTTTTGGGTGAACTATTCCTTTAAAGACACACCCACCTGCTGGCGATGCCAATCAGAAGATGGAGACACAATCCATGTTTTTTGGTGGTATTCTAAGATTCAATGAGTTGTATGTATGAAGTTTTGAGCACTCAAATTTTACTTTGTCCCAGACTCTGTATTTTGGGTGATGGGGTGGTCCTAAATTTGGGGGATAATCACATAAAAAATTGGGTTCTGACCAGTCTCATGATCAGCAAGCAAATAATTTTAAGGGGATGGAAGTCGGATGGAGCGCCCTCTTTTTCGGAGTGGTGTGTGGAAATGGGGAGGGTGGCTGCTTTCGAGGAAGTGGTAAGTAGAAGGCTGTGGTTTTGGGACTTATTTGTTAAGAAATGGGGCAATTATTTAGTTTTTGGGGGGGACTCTCAGGGAGGGGATGTGGAGACTGTAGTTTAGTTTAATTATGTATGTTTATTATATTTTCTTTTTTGTTGTGTGTGTGTTATTATGTGGGACCACAGGGGTGTTCGTCGGGGGTCAGGGTGGGGTTGGTGAATGGGGAGGGATATTAGTGGGGTTTGAATGTGAAATGTTGATTCATTGTATATGTGTTGGGTTTTTCTTTGTGGTGTATATATGAATCGATAAAAAAAATTTAATTACACAATGTTTAACTTGCATGTGTAATAATACGAGCTGTCACTGTTGGAAATTTAATATCAACTACACATTTTAACACAAATTAAAAAGTTGAAACCTGGATTCTTGCAGTACTAAAACCTTCATAATACTGGACTGCCATCAGCTCGTAACTTGTTTTTGATTTCTGCCCTGTCCATGCCGCAACCGGCTTCAGTAAATGTTATGCCGCCCCCTTACGGCCACGCAAAGTTAACGATGTCAACTTAAATTTATTATAAATTGATGCATCTTTTGAGTACTTCGTCAGAATTGAAAGAAAATGGTTATGCATCATCGACATCGTATCCTGAGGGTACCCAAGGAGTTTGGAGACAGTGCCACCTATAGTTCAAAAGATAACTAACCATGCCTTTGGCATGTCTTTTTGCCATCGATGGGTCGCTTCAACTGACTGGCGCAGTGTGTGCAATTCTGTACACCAAGCATAAAGTTTGGGAGTTTGAATCCTACAAAAGTTTTTTATTTTTTATTTGTACTTCTGTTCACCGTTGCTGGGATTAATACAACATAGGCCGTACTTCACAGCATACTTTCTGATTCAATTCAACACCACTTAGCTGTAAAAAAAAATCCTCATAAATTGTTTTGTAATCTCAATTTATCTACTTTTGGTGACTGTCCATGTTTTGGCCATTTGTGCGCTGCACTGGAGATCGGAAGGGTACTGGTTCGAGCCCCACTTGGCGATTTGTAAACAATTGTGCATTTTCAATTTAAATAATATTACCTCTGTGCATTCTTTGGATTATGCTTACTGTGGGTGTCAGTGTTGTCAAAAGTACCAGTACTTCGGTACTAAAATAAAAAAAGATCTAATGATACCATTGATTCTCGGTAGTACCGAGCACAGACTTAATTCGGTACCCGCACACTGACACACGACTGCTTTCAAATGCTCACACGCTTGAGCTCTGTTACTCCTTTTACACTGAAATGCACAACTAATCAAATTAAAATCACGATATGTCCTAATGTGATTACTAAACCGTGAAATGCTGCAATCTTAGTCTGTATGAGCTGCATGAGCTTTAAATTAATGTGTGAAGCAGACCGCTCATACACTGGAAACTTTACAGACTATGAGAATCATTCGCATTGTATGATAGATGACAGAGCAGAGCACTAATCCACCCTGAAGCGTTATTTTTATAGAATTTATATAATTAAATCACAGCATTTGCGCTTTAACGATCACACTGAGCCATGTAGTGAACCGTTTATCCAGAGGTCAAACTTCCGTCAAAAACAGATCAAAATAAAAGCATGATTCATAATAAAAGCTAAACGCCTGAAATTGCAACAGAAATATATTATAACTGTATAGTAAAATGTAATCGCTATAGAAATAATAATTATAATAATAATGATTGTAATAATAATAAAAATTAAGCAATATATCAAGCAAGAGCATTTTTTTACTGAATAAATGTTTGTTAAAAAATGCAATGGTATGTTGATAATAATTGTTCTATTTTTACTTGTTAAATGTTTTTAAAAGTTTAAGAATTTTTTTTATTTGACACCATTTTGATAATGAAATTTTTTTTTTCTCCCAATTTGGAATGCCCAATTCCCAATGCGCTCTAAGTCCTCGTGGTCGCATAGTGATTCGCCTCAGTCCAGGTGGCGGAGGACGAATCCCAGTTGCCTCCGCGTCTGAGACAGTCAACCTGCGCATCTTATCACGTGGCTTGTTGAGCGCGTTGCCATGGAGACATAGCGCGTGTGGAGGCTTCACTCCATCCACCGCGGCAACCACGCTCAATTCACCATGCACCCCACTGAGAACAAACCACATTATAGCGACCACGAGGAGGTTACCCCATGTGACTCTACCCTCCCTAGCAACCGGGCCAATTTGGTTGCTTAGGAGACCTGGCTGGAGTCACTCAGCACGCCCTGGGATTCGAACTAGCGAACTCCAGGGGTGGTAGCCAACGTATTTTACCACTGAGCTATCCAGGCCACCCATTTTGATAATGAAAAAGTAAAAAAGGAATTAGGGAAAAAATAAAACAGAATTCAGTAGGGCCCTGCTTAAAAACAAAAAAGTGTTAGAAACACTTGAAGGAAACATGCATATATTTTAATGTATATTTACATTGAAATTTAACATTAAATAGGCTAAAGGAGTGTGTTCAATAGCACATTAGCAAATTTTTTCTGTGGTATCGAAATTGGTATCGAGAACCGTGAAATGTCACTGCATCGGTACCGACTACTGAAATTTTGATACTGTGACAACACAATGTGGGACACTTGCTGCCTATTTTGAGTCTGGCCCTGCTTACAGTTATAAATTATTATTTATATTTATTTTTAACACCTCATTTTCAAAACCTCTGTCTCCCAGCAGTAAGTGGCTGATGGAAGTAGGCCTAGGATGTATTCAGATCTATAAAGACAATTAATAAAAGATCAAGGCTGTTTCTTTTAATTTGTTTAACGGATCATTTGTAACAACACTGGCTTATGATCGATAATGTAACATGCAACATATTATTCAGACTAATCTATAAGTAAATCTGCTCAAACAGCAGAAGCAAATACAGACTGCGCGAAAAACTATCAATTCAGTGTGGTCATAACATAAAAGTGTATGACCGTGACTGACGGCCGCCCTTCACTACAGCTATATTTATACACTGTTAAAAGAAAACGTGTACACAAGCTCGTCGAAGTACTTGCATTGAACAGCAGTACATTAAATGTCAACAGCGTCGAGTAATGTTACTGTTATTTAGTGATCTGTTTGCAGTAAACATTAATCTTTTGAATGTATGGGTTTACGCTGACCACCTTCAGCTCGGTCAATCAAAAGTGTCAACAACGCCGCTGTACCACATTTTCGAAGAATAACAGTTACATGGTATCTATTCAACAAATATTCTCGTATGACTTAAATAGTTACACTACGTTTTTTTGAGTATCTCGTCAACAATGAAGGAGCAACGGGGGAAAATTACCACATATTTCACACAAGCTTTTTCAAAAGCTTGGCCCAATTGATGCACTAATGTTATCCTTATTGTTATTATAAAATCACACGATCATTTGTTGTTTAGTATTAGGTGTAGAGAGGGTCAATGAGTGCAAAGCTAACTCTGTTATCGAATCAAGAAGTTGGGACAAAGAAAATGGAGCCGGTAGAGCCCGCTTGGCTGTCGGTCGTTTTTTTTCTGTTAGCTACAAAAGCTACCGAGGGCTTGTGCGAACGACGGCTCTACGCTAATGTTATTTTTGAACTTGACACGCTCGCTTAGCAACTCTGCGAGCTAGCAGCGGCTGGGGGAGGGAGCTCCGCGAGATCCGGGCAAAAAAGAAACCGAGCGCGACACTGAACGAATGGTGAACCCGAGTGCAGTACGTCCGCGCGCATAGCTCCGCGACCAAACAGTGCTTTTCCACGCACGGGGGTGCTTTCATCTTACCGACGCAGTGGATGAGTTTGTACCGCCATGAGTCGAGTTCCCGTCGGAATCCTTTTCTTTCGACCGTGCATTTGGAGCTCCGGCACTGAGTCGCCATTCTGTCCGTCCACCTTCCCCCCGGCTCTGAGTGTGACGTCACAACGCGTCATCAATATCCCGGTTCCGATTGATTGACACGTGTCAGAACAGGATAGGGGCGGTGCTTAGCCATGTAAACAACATCCCCACATTATATACATTTACTCAAATTTTTTAAAATTGTTGGATAATTAAGGAGTACCGTTTGAGGAGTAAAAAACTTGGTGAGCTGCATGCAGAATTGCCAGAATTTGTTTGTTCTTTGATACATACATACAAGAATCAAAACATCCAAAGAGAATTCTTTAAAGTTAAAGGTGATGTAAGTGATGCAAAAAAATTTCCTACTCCCTGAAAGATGTTAATAAAATAAATGTTGTGAGATATCTCACCTGTTGCTGTGATAGCTCTACTAGAGCTGCGGGCCACAGTTTCTGTCACGTTCCGTCTGTCAATCATTTTGCATGTTGACATAGTATTGTAGTTGCAGCAAATTATTGAGGCTTAACGCCATATTAATGCCATGTTGTTCATAACAGTTATCAGTTGATGGCACTATTTTGCTGCTGTTGTTTTTGACAACTGTTTCTCCATGTGCATATCCATCAGTATATTTTCTGTCATCTAAAGCAGTGATTCCCAACCAGGGTGCACGTACCCCAGTGAGTATGTAAGCAGGTTCCAAGGGGGCCGTGAGAAAATTTGACTTTGCTATGTTAAACCTGTAAAACAAAAATGTATGGCTTAAAATAAAAAATAATAAGGATTAGGGATGGGTAGACGTATCGATTTTCCAATTAACCCCTTGCACTCTGGTGCATTTTTGGGCTACCGCCTGGAATTTTTCACACTTAAATTTAAAAGGTCACCATTCAGGAGGTCATGTGAAACCATGCAAGAAGCAGACATGAACGACGAGCTCTGCACACTTTGCTAAATTTTTTATTATTCTCATGTTATAATCTGGTGAAATTCGATACACCCAGTTACACATTTGCTCTTTGAGGTAAAACATGGCAAAGAAGTCAAAATCATCGGGCTCTGGAGACATTAAAAGACACTTACGTGTTCAGGATGAAAGCCCTGACAGGCCTACAGACCGGGGACTCAATTTGGATGGCGCGGCGGGAGAAGGAATCCAGTGTCAGTTGTCCAACAGATCGGTGATGATGACGAAGGTTCTTGCTGACTTGGAGGATCTCGCTGTAATACGTCGATCGATTACGGCGGTGGAAATAAAATTCTCTGAGTTAGTTACAAGAGTGTCAGATGCTGAGAAACGAATCGATTATTTGGAGTCTTCAGAGAGGGAATTAACCGCTAATCCGCCCGCGACCAAAGTTGATCTGGAACGTATTCTTGAAAAGCTTGAAGATTTTGAGAATAGAAGCCGCAGGAATAACGTCAGAATTGTTGGAATTCCTGAGCATGAGGAGGGGAGAGATATGGTGAAATTCCTAGACGAGCTCTTCCCGAGTCTGCTCGACATAACAGGCCACAAGCTGGAAATCGAGCGAGCTCACAGAGTCCCTGCTCGGAGATCTGCTGAGGGAGATAGGCCCCGATCAATTCTGGTCAAATTTCTGAGGTCATCCGATAAAGATCTCGTGTTACGTCAGGCGAGGAGCAAAGGGAAGCTTTCTTGGAGGAATCATAAAATTTTCTTGTTCCCAGACTTTGCGAGTTCGACAAGAGAGAAACGGGATCGGTTCAAGGAATGTAAGAAACTCTTACATCAGCGAAAGATCACTTTTGCTCTAATGTTTCCGGCCAAACTGAGAATAGAAAAGAAGGATGGTGGCAAAGTATTTACATGTCCCAGTCAGGCAATGTCTTTTATTGAATCAATGGGTGAGTAAACCATTGGATGTTTCTCATATGAATGGGTCTGACTCGCTGTACTTACTCTGGCTTTTGAGGAAACTGGGCATCATTTTGGTTTCTTTTTGCATTGGCTCCGCCTAGCGGCTGGAGCTTGTTTTGTGAATAACACTTTCCTTAAAGAAGCTTTTGCATTGACAGAAGATTACTTTTGCATGGAAGTTCCCGGCCAGTTTGAAAGTGGACACTACGGATGACCGCAAAATATCTACATGCTCGAGTGAATTGACTTGACCATCCGGGGAACCGGGGTGTTGGTTTTGTTTCTTTTTGTGTTGGCTCCGCCTAGCGGACTAACTTCAACTTATCTTAAGAGATTATGGGAGAAAGATCTAAATTTGGTATTGGAGGAGGGAGAGTGGGCTAGGATTCTAAAAAATGTCAAATCTGCATCCAGAGACGCAAGGGTTCGCCTCATGCAATTTAAGATTTTACATAGAGTCTACTGGACACCCTCTAGATTCCATAGGCTTTGTCTTAAAGACACACTCACCTGCTGGCGATGTCAATCAGAAGATGGAGACACAACCCATGTCTTTTGGGGATGTGTTAAGATGCAAGAATTTTGGATGAGGATTCAGAGTTTTATGTGCGAGGTTTTGGCCTCTCAAATTTTATTTTGCCCCAGACTCTGTATCTTGGAAGATGGGGCAGTCATTAATTTGGAGAATAAACACATGAAAAACTGGGTCCAAACTAGTGTTATGATCGCCAGACAGATCACTTTGAGGAGTTGGAAGTCGGCTGGAGTGCCCCCGTTTCAGGAGTAGTGTTCAGAGATGGCCAGAGTGGCAGCTCTTGAGGAGGGGGTATCCAGAAGACTGGGGAGTCTGGACATGTTTGTGAAGAAGTGGGGCAGATATCTGTCTTTTTTGGAGGGCTCTAGGGGAAGGACAGTGGAGAGAGAGGTGTAGGGGTTTTATGTGTGTGATTGTTTTATTTTTTTTATTTTATTAATTAATTAATGTATTTATTTTTGTTGTGTGTCTATGGTTGTGTAACCACTGGGGTGTTGTTGGGGGGGGGGGTTGTATATTGATTCTGTATATGTGTGTTCTGCTATTTATATTTAATGATTGAATCAATAAAAAAATGTTAATCGCAAAAAAAGCTCACCATTCACACATACTGTTCAGCAAACCAGACTAATTGCAAAAAATTGGTCTCATTTTTCAGAGAACCCCATCTCTCTCCCCCCTCCCAAATAAAACAAGATTACAATTATTCATAAATAATATTGTATGTGTTTATAATCTTATTATAAACATTGTTTTTTTAAATAATAATAAAAAATATATTTTGTTGTTGTTGTCCTAACTTTGTAAACATGTAATTCTGGTTCTGTTCACTCTACCTCACTTTGAAAAGTCTTATTTCATTCCACTACATGGCAGAAAGCACTAGAAGTTTTTCTCTCTCTATCACATTCCATCACAATATACAGATCTGAAATGTAGGTTGTGCTTTAATGCATTTTAGCCCTCACATATGTGCTCATCCATAGACATAGAAGCCCAATCTAGGTATCATTAGAATTTGTATCATCAATAGTCGAAAACATATTTTTCTGATTATTTTTTTAGTATGCTTTTCCTGCTGGATGGCATATTTTGTTCAGGCCATCTAAGATATAACACTGGATTATTCAGCCAAGCAAGCTCACAGACAATGGCTCATTTTTTAAGAAAAATGCCTAAGGTAAAAGCAGATATAAAGTTTTTGGCTATTTGGGGCTTACAGCAGCAAAAGTTGGCGCATAAAAGAGACGTTTATATTAGATGACTTACAGAAATCATATTTCACTTAGTGATTCTATTGAATATCTTTCGAACTATGATATTACAGCAACAAAATAAACCGTATAGCCTCATTCCCAAGAATGAGAGCTTTCATTTGATATATGACTTGTCCATTTAAGTGCTATGTGAAAGACTTTTATTTTCATATAAATGTTTCTACCCCATTACCTCTAGGCATTTTTTTGAGGCCTTATTTTGTTATTTTATGTAACATAAATGCAGAAGTGATCTCTGAAAAGTTCAGATTCTAAGCTTTCAAATTATATCTCATGTGCCAGACTTATGTATACGGGGACTTTAATGTTTTAAGCATAATCTTTTATCGTGATATAGCGCCCCCATTTGGACCCGCCGGTGGGTCCATCGAGGTTATTTGAACAATCCCGATCCCTAAAATCCCAAGATCAAATTTTTTTTTTTTAATCATGAGATCCTTTCACTGACCACACACTGTCATGTATTCCCTGTGTTTTTGCTTAGACTTTTATTTTGAAATTCTTGTTTAGTTCCCCGTTCCTGTTTCCTGTTCATTTTGTAGTCCTTTGTAGTTTCTTTTTATGATTGGTTTTCCCCTGATTGTTTTCCCCAGGTGTTCCTCGTTTCCTTGTTTGCCCATTTGTATTTAGCCCTTGTTTCCCCTGGTTTCTTTGTCAGTCTTCACGTGTTGTCACGTTCTGTGCCTCGTTTCGTTTCGTTCTGTTTCGTTCTGTTTCTATTCTATTCTATTCTATTCTATTCTATTCTATTCTATTCTATTCTATGAGTACTTTGTTTATCTTTGGTTTCCATTAAAAGCTGCATTTAGATACTCATTCCTCGCCTGCCTCCTCACAGAAAGACTGACCAAGGAATGGATCTAGCGGCTGTCAGAGTTCTACTCCAACAAGGGGACCATCCAGTTGAGGATCATGTCTGTGAGTTTTTAGAGCTGGCAAATGAAGTGCACTATCAGACCACTCTCTAGTGGTTTTTTTTCCAGGCCGGTCTGAATAGTGCACTGAGTGAACTGATGCCTCCAGCTGATCCTCACTGGACGCTCGGCGAATATGTGGAGAAGGCTCATAATACAGTGGATTATGGTGGGAACCCCGGGCCAAAGCCTTCGTCTTCGGCTCCCTGTCTCGAAGCCTTCCATGGCCCCTGTCTCGAAGCCGTATGATCTGCCACTGATGTCGGTGCGTAGGTCCATGAAGACCCTACCTCAAATTGTCTGCACCCATGCCTGCCACGGCCAACGAGCTAGAAGCCTCGTCCATCCCAGAGCCAGCGTTTCGGCCATCCGGAGGAGGAGAATAGTTTCTGTTCCCGAGTCTCCGCCCACGACCACGGAGGTCGTTCCCGAGTCTCTGCCCTCGACCACGGAGGTTGTTCCCCATTCATCCAGGACTCTTTATCTCGCGCCTGCCACAGCTCCGCCTTCCACGGCTCCGCCCCCAGAGACTATTCCTCCAGCGACTCCGCACGCTCCCCCAGAGACTATTCCTCCAGTGGCTCCTTCTCCTGTCCCGGCCCTGCGGCCGCCTCCCAGGACTCCTGACCCAGTCCCCACCTTGAGGTCATCTCCTTGGTCTTGTGGCCGTCCGCCTGATCTGCTCTGGTCTCCTGGCCGTCCGTCTGATCTGCTCTGGTCTACTTGGTCCTCCGAGCCTGCAGCGTCGCTCCGGCTCTCCTTTCCTCTGGCTCCATCTTGGTTCCAAGCCTCCCTGACTTTGCCTTGTTCCTCTGCTCCCCTTGCCCCTTGTGCCCACCAGAACTACCTGTTTTCCCCCACACCCCATGGACACTTTGTTTTTTGTTTTTGGAGCGTCTGGAATCCGCTCCTTACAAGGGGGTCTCTGTCACGTATTCCCCATGTTTTTGCTTAGACTTTTAGTTTGAAATTGTTTAGTTCCTGTTTCCTGTTAATTTTGTAGTTTCTTTTTATGATTGGTTTTCCCCAGGTGTTCCTCGTTTCCTTGTTTGCCCATTTGTATTTAAGCCCTTGTTTCCCCTGGTTTCTTTGTCAGTCTTCACATGTGTTGTCACGTTCTGTGCCTGGTTTCCCATGTTTTGTTTTATTCTGAGTACTTTGTTTATCTTTGGTTCCCATTAAAAGCTGCATTTAGATCCTCATTCCTCGCCTGCCTCACACGCTCCCTGAGAGTAAAAGTTTAGTTTGACTCATTTCTTGTAATGTGTGTCCAAAGACGAGGTCCATGCACTCCATTTGTCATTGAATAATGTCTCTTTAATACCCTTTCTGTTCTTTACAATCAATTGTTGATCAAAAACAACAAAAAAAGAAACATTTAATTATAAGTATTCTAATTGTGAGACAATCGATTCAGGAAATCTTTATCAATACCCAGCCCTAATAGGGATGTCAATAGATCAAAACAATACTGACTGATCAATAATAATAACGTTAAATTTTATTTAGGATTTGGTACACATCTTTGGTTTTGTGTCGATGAAAGGGTACTTCAGCCTAACTAATGGTGACATGGGGGTACTTATGGCAAAAAGGGTGGGAAACACTGATTTAAAGAACTCTTGTACTTGCATCAAAAAAAACTCTTCATATCAACCTCACATACAATAAGACATTTACAATGTGCTCATAAACCATCTCTTATGTAAGTGTAAAAAACACTGTTTGCAGTGCTTAATGATCATCAACCACAGAAGCTTATTGTAAGTGTCCTTCTGTGTCATCAAAATGCTAATTTAAAACTCTGGCAGTGGCACAGAAATCCTGTCAGCCTCAGAAGTAACATTCTGTCAGCTATGGAGTTTGACCACTTCATAGAGCTCTATGCATTTAACAATGGTGAATCAGAATCCTATTTATAAGTTATACATGTGTCTTACTCCGGATTTAAGATGTAGGCATTTCCATACACTAACAACAAACAAATGTGTGCCCCTCCCCCTTTCACACAGATGTGACACACACATGCTTGTGCCACATTCTAACTAGTGTAGTGAAGTCCAACTGTCCAGAAAGAGGAAAGCAAGAGAGAACAGATGGAGTTAACACCCAGTTGGGCATCCATGTCAGGCATGGCCATACACGGACACATGCACATGCATAGAACATGTCTTGTTTGCAGTTCAGTATGGTGTTCAGATTTAGATGCACATTCAATTGATTTTATGTTCTAATGCTCCATTTTGAATCAACTCTCAAAAAGAACAAACTCAACTGAGAACAGTGTTGGGTGTAATCCCATTACTAAATTATTAGTTATTGTAATCTTTTTTTTTTTTTTTTTTTTTTTGCTAAAAAATAAGTAAAACATTACATTTTAAATTTTTGTAATCAGATTACAGTTACTGACTTTAAATTGAGGAAATTACTTTTAAATACATTTAAGTACATTGTTGTACTTGGATTATGCATATTTCTAAAATAATTTTTATATACAATACATTTAGAACATGAATTATGTTCATACATACTGTACATCAATTTGTGATTCTGTGAAAGCTAAAGGATGTACATCCCCTAATGAGTCATTGTAAGGGAGAAACGTGTGCTGCTGAGTGTATGATTTGTGTTCGACAGTAAACAAGGAGGAAATATCGACATTAACTTGAACTCGTTGAGCAGAAAAACAAAAGTGTTTTAATTAGTAATGTGATTACTTTTCCAGTGAATTAATCATTAAAGTAATCTGATAACAATTGTAGAGAAATAATCAGTAATGTATAGTGGATTACATTTTACCCTCTGACTGAGATTCACTGAATCCAATTTTATTAGCATTGCCAACAATAATAGACAAACAATAGTAGCTATCAGCCTTATGAAGAATGGTGATGATAATAAATGATCAAACACCTTCCCCTCATATTTCAGCTCAGCTCCGTTATCTCTCTCTCTCTCTCTTTCTCTCTCTCTCTCTCTCTCTCTCTCTCTTTCTCTCTCTCTCTCTAAAATGTAAAAATTTCAATTTAAAAGTACTTTATTAGTATGATTGTGTTTACATACAATATTGCCAAAGCAGAAATACACAAAACAGATAATGACAAGAAATAAAAAAGAAGAAGAATAGTAAAACAGTAACAAACAACAATGACTAAACAGATGCACAGTTAGCTATAATAACCTGCCGGGAATTATTGCCTGCCACTCCTACACCAGTGCCTTCAGCCCAGCTGCGGGGTCATCAGACGGGAGCCACCTATCTTCAATGTTTCACCTCATTTATCCCAGAACATCTCCTGGTGGTGGGGCAGCGGTCAGGGACGTCTCCTTGCCACCCCCTGCAGCTGGACACCGGATCCCCTCCAACACCTCTCATCCTTGTCTTCCCATCCAGTCATCTTTCCTTCACAAATTACTTGCAACCAGGGTTCTATATTTCATAATACCTCAACATGACCATACGGGCCAGCCCATTGGCCAACTGGCACGAGACGCATACTCAGTGCCCTACTGGCACTGGCACCGTATCTCTCGGTAACTCCGTGCTACCGGTTCCGTACTTCTGAACCCCCCACTTTTCATCCTTCCTTCTTAACCATAACCAGAAACTCCCTTTCTCAGCTTCCTCTGCCAGTCCCTTCAAAGACTTTTTTAAAGCTGCTCCTACGATGCCAGTGTCTCTAAATAGTTGCTGCATTGATGTTCTCATAAATCCTCGGCACCCAACCTCCACAGGGTAGGTGGCAGTCCTCCATCCATTTTCCCTGCACTCTGCGACCAGATCAGCATATATCAGCATAGGCTGTCTCCAGACCCTCTTCCCATGGAACAGTAAGCTCAATCATTACAATTTTCCTAGCTGAAGTTGACCACAACACTACATCTGGCCTCAAGGAGGTAATGGCAACCTCGGTAGGAAATTTTAGCTGTTGGCCAAGGTCGATCATCATTGACCAATCACTTCCATGCACCAAGCTTGATCTGGCTTCCCTCCGTGCTGTGCCTTTTGCAGCACCTCCCTTTTTAACAAAATCAACACCCTGCCTCTGGGGAGCATGGTTGCCTTTGATTGCCTTTATTCTATGCACCTCTTGGATCTCTGCCAGCTTCTGCAGGACTTGATCATGCTGCCACCTGTACCGTCCTTGTGCCAGGGCAGTCTTGCTCCCAACCAATATGTGCTGCAAGTTTGCTCTTGGGGCCTCACAGAGGGGGAAACTCTCCTCTTTGCCATACCACAGAGACAAATTCCCAGGGCTTGGTAGGGTATCATAGGTTGATCTTATTAGAAAACTTAGCCTGGCCTGGAGTACCTTCCACAGTTCAGCCCATCCTAACACTCTATCAGATGTCCCCTCCCATATGGTCCAGCACTCTTGCTGCTGCTGACTGACTGCCCCAACCTTATACCCTTCCTCTTCCATTCTAGTTACTTATATAAATACCATTGCTCTCCTCTGTTTTTGGGAGGCTGTTGACCACATTTTGGGAGCCACCCCCCATCCTGACTGTGCTCTTCCAACAATCTCTTGATGCTTCAGTCTTGAAACTGCCTGGTTTACAACCTCCTCTACCTTCCAAGTTCTGCCTGTTCGGACTTGGACTTGACCTGCTTCACTGCCTGGTCTGTCAATTCCCAAATCTCCAAAACAAGCTTGGTCTTTTCCTGCTTGTAGCCCAGAGTGAGTGATTTTAGAGGCAGTTGTAAAGCATTTCTTCCAAACAATGCTACATCTGAGAGACAACGTGGCAGGCCTAGCCACATCCTGATATAACTGTTGGGCTTGTTGTCCATCCTTGCCATTGCTGCTGCAGAAATCTCACACATTTTTAGTGGCCATATCAGGCGATGGTAAAGTGCAAATTGGTAACACCAAACCTTGAATTTGCCTGGGAGATGATAAATTGTCTATCCTATCCAGGCCTTCTTCCAGTTGCTTTCGGACCAACTTTGCCATGTGTTTGCTGTGTGTATTCTCTCCCTAAACTTCGAATAGGCTGCTCTGCCTGTCCCCCTCCACTTCAAATGAAATCCGACCGTCCCTCACCCCCCAGTTTGGAATGCCCAATTCCCAATGTGCTTTTAAGTCCTCGTGGTTATGTAGTGATTCACCTCAATCCGGGTGGCGGAGGACAAATCCCAGTTGCCTCCACATCTGAGACCGTCAACCCGCACATCTTATCATTGAGCGCGTTGCCACGGAGACATAGAGTGTGTGGAGGCTTCACACCATCCACGCTCAACTCACCATGCGCCCCACTGAGAACGAACCACATTATAGCGACCACGAGGAGGTTACCCATGTGACTCTACCCTCCCTAGCAACTGGGCCAATTTGGTTGCTTAGGAGACCTGGCTGGAGTCACTCAGCACGCCCTGGGATTCGAACTAGCGAGCTAGTGAACTCCAGGGGTGGTAGCCAGCGTCTTTTACCACTGAGCTACCCAGGCCTCTAATAGAAAGACTATGTGATTTTGTTGGCTCAATCTTCATTCTGGCCCATGCCAATAGCTCTTCCAGACTTTTCAAGAGCCGGTTAGTACATGTAGCAGTCTGTAGGATGCTTGTGACATCATTCGTATAACTGCGCAGAGCTGGCAATCTCACCCCAGATTGTGCAAGGATTCCTTGGACCATTTGTCTTGCACAAATTAGGATGATCTCGAACACAGCTGTGAACAGGATGGGAGAGACAGAACATCCCATCGCTATTTGTTTTTCCAGTTGCTGCCATCACATTGTGTAGTCCTGTGTTGTATGACATATCTTCAGGTCCCCATAGTAGCTGTCTACCAAGCTCCTAATGCACTCTGGTACATGTAAAAACTCCAGTGCATAGCTAACAAGCTGGTGTGGAACTGATCCATAGACATTTGCCAAGTCCAGCCAGACTACGTGGATGTCTTTCTTATCTTTCTTGGCAGACTGGATCTGCTCCCATATTACTGACGCATGTTCCACACACCAAGGAAAACCTGGTACGCCTGCCTTCTGGCAGCTTGTGTCTATGTATCCATTCTTCAGGAGGTAGTCAGACATCATCCTTGCTACCACCAAAAAGCTTTCCCTCCACGTTCAATAGAGCAATGCTCCTAAACTGACTAATGCTAGTGGATCCCTGCTATTTGGGTATGAAGATAAAAATAGAATTAAAATAAGGTATGCCAAGTAATGGAAAAAACAAAAAATAAAACAAAAACAATAATAACAATATACACTATTCAATATAAAATAAAATTAAACATTTAACAACATATTATGAACATAAAAATACTGTGACAGATGTACATTAATACCCCTTGTTTATGTTTATCAAGGCAGTAATTGGTTTCTGGGTGTGCAGCTCAAAAATTTATTTTGCTGCAACTGATACGTGATTGTCCTCTCCCAATAGCACCTGCTATTGATCCAGTTCTGCTGAAATGGAGAGCTGTGGCATGAGGTTTGTGAGTTTGTTGAAGTATTTCTCTCTTACCTCTGTAAATTTCTCACAGTGAAGGAGAAAGTGTGTCTCTCTCTCGACCGCACCAGGGTCACAGTGAGCACAGACTTTGGAAGCTATGTTTGTCTGGTTCTGTCTTTTTCTTTGGCCACACTGTGATCACTGAGCACTGAGCAACTGGTGAGGATCCATTTCTGCTTTGTATCTCTAACAGTATAGAGATATTCTGACAGATTATACATTCTGTTTAGGGCCTGATAACATTCCAATTTACTTTTACTTTCATTTCCCCAGTGGTCCAAATATACATTTTTTGCTTTCTTTTATGATTTGGTTTATTCTGATTTGGTTTTGTTCAGCAGTGCTGGTCTGAAAATTTATTAAATTATAAAATTAAATTATATTATTATTATATTATATTCTCTCTTAATAACTGACTATCAACCAACAACTGAATGTCAATACAGTACAATACTGTACATTCTATATATACTATATATACTTTTTAATATATTTTATTTTTTATTTTTATTGAATAATGTGTATCTATATAGTGCGTATTGTATACTGTACAGTGTATGTTATTATTTGTATATTGTTGAGTGTAATTATGTGTATATCAGATGTTTAAATTGTGTTGTGTTAATTTGATGTTATTGTAAATTGGTACTGTCTCATCACTGTCACGACTGCTATGTTGATCGGAACTGCACCCAAGAATTTCACACACCATTGCACTTGTGTATATGGCTGTGTGACAATAAAGTGATTTGATTTGATTTGATTTGATTTGAAACTGGTGTTTGTTAGTTTGGGTTCGTGAGTTTCAGAGTCAGCTGACAAAGGGGACTGCTTTTAGGCTTCAGCTCTTGGGTTTTAAGAGCTTCATGTTGCAGTGTGTTAGGGGAACATAATTTTAGGTGCATCCAGAATTTGAGGGATCATTTTTTGATTTGCATAATTATGGGGTATCTGCCTAGTTCAGCCCGGCATGCATTAGTAGGTGTTCTTCTCTGAACTCTTGGAATGTTTCTACAGAATTCTGCATGCAGGGATTCTATGGGGTGTTTGTCCATTCTAGAGTAGCCTAGTCTGCCAGACAAAGTGGACCCCAAACCTCACATCCATATAGAGCAATAGGCATGATAATACTATCAAAGTTTTTACACCAAATTGTGACAGGAGCTTTCTCTTGGTGCATTCACTGCCAGACCAAAACCTCCTGAGGCACTGTTCTATTACAGTGTTTCCCAGAGAGAATGTGTATCTGGTTTCCTGTAATCTGGCTTTTGTAATCTGGAAGATCTTTTATTAGGGGTCCAAGCACCGAAGGTGCAGGAACCCTATTGTATTTGTTCCGTTTTTCTTATTATTTTTAGGGGTCCAAGCACCGAAGGTGCAGGAATCCTATTGTATTTGTTCCGATTTTCTTAATATTTTTAGGGGTTGTAAGGGGCCACCCACTGGTCCAATGGTGACATCCAGTGGCATGGCTGAAGGTCTCCTGCGTGTTCTGTCTTTTTGTGCGCATTCAGTTTAAGTTATTTTATTCCAGTTAAATAACTATATTATTCGTTTTATGATCCCCGTTTATTTTATCTGACTCCAATTATAAACGTTTCCAAGGATATATTAATGTTCCAATCTTAATTATTATTATAAAATTTGGTTTAACATTTGATCATCGTATTTAACTCTATTATATATTGCATTCGTTCATTCGGATTCCTGTCGCTTAGAGAGTCTTGTGTCGGCCATGTACGTGGATCTCACGGTCACAAATACGCCAGTATTGGTCAGTAAAACAGTACTAAATACTAATTAGATGGCTGCTCATGTTTGCCTTTTTATCTAAAAGTATTTTGTTTAGTCCCCTTAGATAGTAAACACTTAATTAGTAACATTATCTCTACCCAGAGGTCATGACCACTAAAATTACAAAAGTAGACCAACAATACCTAAGTTAAAATAGCTTTATATGACCATGCCATTGTTTCCTATGTACAATTAGCTAGAAAATATTACAATAACCAGAGGTTTAGACTTCACCCTATTTAGGCTTGCCCGACAACATCATGTTGTCCTAAATGGAAATTCTACAATGAGCCTGTACACTCTAAGTACACTAGAAGTAATGCCAATTTGTTAGTTGGAGCTCTGAAGTCTCAGTCGGTGTGCCCCATGCTCCACTCAGAACTGAGCTTTAGTCTGCTATGGTCGTAGATTTGCGGAAACATAGACTTAACGTAATCTATTAAGGACAATAGTTTCAGAGTAAATCAGAATAAACTCAAATGTAACAATTTATTTACCAGGTAAAATAATACATTCATCAATTCCAATTAGACAATAATAAGTTAAATTTAGATATTTTATCAAAACATAAGAAATTCAAATTGCAATTTCCTGGTAGAGAAAAAACTACACACAATGTTTACTGGATCATCTGGCTACAGAGACCCTGATTCCTTTGTCATCTCTCCCTAAATACCAAATGATTCTATTATTATTTCAGATGTGTGAGTTTGATGTTATTTAGGATCTGGTTTTACAATTTAGGGGGTTGCAAGCAAGGTCTTTGAAGCTTGCATTTATGTTTACAAAGAATTCCATATGGTTCTTGTGGGAGGGACATACTGATACTTACAGAATTCTACTAAACTCTGAAACCTTACTAGTGACTTGATTTTGCTGGAAGGGAATGAGACGGTGTTACCAGTCGCAATGAGATCTTTCAAATGATACCAAATATGCATGATTACATTACAGAACAGGATAAGTCATAACTTAGTTTTTTTGGTGTCCTTAAAGTGACCTGAGGTGAGAGAGAGAGAACAGATGTGAGTGTGATTTGCGTTTTATGGTCCCTAATCAGTGGGGTGTGTTGTCCAAGGTGGAGATGTCTTCTGTGTGAGAGTTTTATGACTGATCGTGCAGACCAAACCGTAAGTCATAGAGAGCTGAAACTTTGAGAGAAGGTAGTCCCCCAGAGTACTACAGCATATCAAAGTTTGGGCCTGATCGGCCTCAAGGTGGCGCTATAGTGATCATTTTTACGTTTTGGCCCATAACTCCTAAACCGTATGTCACTCAAGTGTCTTACATCGTTGGATTCCTTGGCTCAAGACGAACAAAACGTATATCTCCAATTTAATTTCCGTCTTGAAAATTTTCGTGCTAATTTGCATAATGCTATAAACCTACTTTTTCTAACTCCTCCTAGGCCGTATGTCAAATTTGCACAAAAATCAGAGTTTGTCTACTATGGACCCTCCTGACAAAAAGTTATCAAAATAATTTTGATTCGTCAGAGCGTTATGAAGATACAGGTATAAGCCAACGAATTGGTCAGGCGTCATCCATTTTGTACGTATTGAACAATATCTACCAAACGAAAAGTTAAAATGTTGCGAAACTTGATACAAATAGACAACAGGACATTCTGAGGATGCATGCTAAGTCGTGAAAAATGTCACCTATAGGGGGCACTACAACAAAAAAACACTCATAACTCCGCAACCGTATGGTCAATGAAGTTAAAAACTGGTATGCTTCTTGTAGGGAACAAAGGCTAACATATTCTACAATATCATTCGGACAAATAAAAAAACATGGCCACCAGCAGCCAATCAAATTTCAGCAAAATGGCTGTATAAATGGTGTGTAAATTATTGTATATTATCCAATGTTACCTGCTATTGTGAACTATATCTAGGACTCCCTAGGTCAATAATTATCAAAGAAAAGTTGAACTTTAGTTATTTATTTAGTTATTTAGGGGTTGCATTTATCATGTGGGTTTGACCAAGTGTATCCAAAAGCCTATAATTCCTAAAATAAATATTCAAATTTCTAAAACCTTTTTGGAGATTGGGTGCTTTGTGGCTTTATAACAGTTAAAAAGTTTAAAAAAAGAAATAACCACCAGAACAATTATCCTGTTTCAGGATCATTGAACACAAGACATCAGATTCATATTTAACACCAGTTTGCAAATTCAGCAACTTACAAAGTACATATACATATACAAATACATAAATTTTTTGCATACTTTGAAAGTTCTTAAAAGGCTTGAACTCCAGCAAATGCTGCTTGCAGCTATATTTCTTATTATTATTATATTTTTTTTCTGCCCTAAAAGTGTCTGGGCATCAGAGACTGTAAGTCGTTGAGATTCCAAACTTGGCAGGATGGTTCCAAATCCCCCCCACTACTCAGGCATACAGACACACATCCTTCAGAGACTAGGTGGTGCTATTGACTTTCTTTAAAAATGGCTGAGAGTGATATCTTTGGATCAGAATGTCCTAGAGAAATGACAGTTTGCTTGTTTTACTTAGGTGAGCAATCAGACTTCAGGTATCATCATAGAAACTACTTAGCCACACCCTAGCAACAATTTAGAGGAACCTAGCAAGCAAACCTTGTTGACTTCCTTTCAAAATGTTTGAGAGTGATATCTTTGGATCAGAATGTCCTAGAGAAATGACAGTTGGCTTGTTTTACTTGGGTGAGCAATCAGACTTCAGGTATCATCATGGAAACTACTTAGCCACACCCTAGCAACCATTTAGAGCACCCTAGAAACCAGCCCTATTGACTTCCATTCAAAATGGCTGAGAGTGATATCTTTAGATCAGAATGTCCTAGAGAAATGACAGTTTGCTTGTTTTACTTGGGTGAGCAATCAGACTTCAGATATCATCATAGAAACTACTTAGCCACGCCCTAGCAACAATTTAGAGGAACCTAACAAGCAAATGCCATTGACTTCCATTCAAAATGGCTGAGAGTGATATCTTTGGATCAGAATGTCCTAGAGAAATGACAGTTGGCTTGTTTTACTTGGGTGAGCAATCAGACTTCAGGTATCATCATGTAAACTACTTAGCCACGCCCTAGCAACCATTTAGAGCACCCTAGAAACCAGCCCTATTGACTTCCATTCAAAATGGCTGAGAGTGATACAGTATCTTTGGATCAGAATGTCCTAGAGAAATTACAGTTTGCTTGTTTTACTTGGGTGAGCAATCAGACTTCAGGTATCATCATGGAAACTACTTAGCCATGCCCTAGCAACCATTTAGAGTACCCTAGAAACCAAACCTCATTGACTTCCATTCAAAATGCTTAGATGGGCATCTCAGGATCAGAATGTCGTTGAGACTTCTGGTTTCGTTCATTGAACTCAGGGTAGCAAGGAGCCTTCTGAGTATCACCTTGGTAACTGCCAAGCAACCAGATGGGGTTACCCTAACAACCAAGTAACAAATCACATTTCTCTGCACCAGAACATCGTACAGACTTCTGTCTTTGTTCATTTGATTCAGGGTAGCAAGGAGCCTTTGGAGCCCTTAAAAACTAATAATGGAACTATGGAACCGTTGGTCCGATCGACTTGAATTTTGCATGCACTGTCTTTGTCCACCGGGAGTATGGCGACGCCATGTGAAGGGCAGATGTGTGAGAGACAGCTCTGCGCACTTTGCAATTTTTAAAAAAATTATTTTCATGATATAATCCAGTGAAATTCGATATACCCAGTTACACATTTACTGTTTGAGGTAACATGGCAAAGAAGTCAAAATCCTCAGGCTCTGGAGACATTAAAAGACACTTACGGGTTCAAGATGAAAGCCCAGACAGGCCTGTGGACCGGGGACTCGATTTGAATAGCGCGGCGGGAGAAGGAATCCAGCGTCAACTGTCCAACATGTTAGTGATGTTGACGAAGGTACTTGCGGACATGGAGGATCTCACTGTAATACGGCGATCGATTACGGCAATGGAAAAAAATTCTCTGAGCTAGCTACAAGAGTGACTGATGTTGAAAAATCCGATGGCAAAATTGTCGTGGGGGCTCTCGTAGGCATACATGGACTTCTTGTGTTTAAAGGGATTGACGCTGTTTGGCACTGTCATGCATGGGGTTAATGCGCACGTTTTTCTTTTTTCTGTTTGTTTTGTTCGGGGGGAAGTTCGGGGTTTTATTGTTGCATTAATGTTGAAATGTGGTCTTCATAATTTTGTTTTTGGCACACAATTTATTTTTTCTTTTATATCAAAATGTCAGATGTTAATATGAGTGTACTATCTCTCTCCACATGGAATGTGAATGGGTTGGGACACCCCATAAAAAGAAGGAAGGTTATTTCTTTTCATAAACGTAAGAAATATGATATAGTCTTTGTTCAAGAAATGCATCTTTCTGGGGGTCACGTGACGCCATGCAAGGAGCGGACGTGTAAGCGACGAGCTCTGCGCACTTTGCTGAATTTTCGATTATTCTCATGTTATAATCTGGTGAAATTTGATACACCCAGTTACACATTTGCCCTTTGTTGCAAAACATGGCAAAGAAGTCAAAATCCTCGGGCTCTGGAGACATTAAAAGACACTTACGTGTTCAGGATGAAAGCCCCGACAGGCTTACAGACCGGGGACTCGATTTGGATGGCGCAGCGGGAGAGGAAATCCAGCGTCAGTTGTCCAACATGTCGGTGATGTTGACGAAGATTCTTGCTGACTTGGAGGATCTCGCTGTAATACATCGATCGATTACGGCGATGGAAACAAAATTCTCGGAGTTAGCTACAAGAGTGACTGATGTTGAAAAACGAATCGATTTTCTGGAATCTTCGGAGAGGGAATTAAACGCTAATCCACCCGCAACCAAAGTTGATTTGGAACATCTCCTTGAAAAGCTTGAAGATCTTGAGAATAGAAACCGCAGGAATAACATTAGAATTGTTGGAATTCCTGAGCATGTGGAGGGCAGAGATATTGTGAAATTCCTAGACGAGTTTTTCCCGAGTCTGCTCGACATAACAGGCCACAAGCTGGAAATCGAGCGAGCTCACAGAGTCCCAGCTCACAGATTTGCTGAGGGAGATAGGCCCTGATCGATTCTGGCCAGATTTCTGAGATCATCCAATAAAGATCTTGTGTTGCGCCAGGCGAGGAGCAAAGGGAAGCTTTCTTGGAAGAACCATAATATTTTCTTGTTCCCGGACTTTGTGAGTTCGACAAGAGAGAAACGCGATCGGTTCAAGGAATGCAAGAAACTCTTACATCAGAAAAAGATCTTGTTTGCTCTAATGATTCCTGCCAAACTGAGAATAGAAACGAAGGTCGGTCGCAAAGTATTCACATGTCCAAATCTGGCAATATCATTTATAGAATCAATGTCTGAGTAAACCATTGGATGTTTCTCATGTGAGTGGGCCTGACTCACTGTACTTACTCTTGAGGAAGCTGGGCGACATTTTAGGTTTTTTGCGTTGGCTCTGCCGTGTGGCTGGAGCTTGTTTTGTGAATAACACTTTCCTTAAAGAAACTTTTACATTTAAGTTCCCGGACAGATTGAGAGTGGACACTATGGATGACCGCAAAATATCTACATGCTCACACAAAGGATGTCTTTTATAAAGCTGACGGATTGTGTATGTCATGGTATATACTTTTATGCAGCCTCTGAGTGAATTGACTCGATCATCCGGGGAACCGGGATGCCGGTTTTGTTTCTATTTGTATTGGTTCCGCCTAGCGGCTGGAGCTTGTTCTGTTGAATAACATTCCTTTGGAACAGCTGTTGATTCATCTGTACGTTCTTCGTGCTTATTCCTCCTGCTGGCTGTGGTTTGTTTTGTTGAGTTTTCTTTTTTTTTTTTTACGAGACATTGGAATGATTACGTCATCCGTTGAACTCATAACAGCCAGCTCACTGAACATTCATTTGTCTGTCCAAGGAATCTGAACGGTTTTATATCAGCTGGAATTTGTTTTGTGGAAGATCACACCTTTGAGACAGTTCTGTGAATGAATATACACATTCTTTGTGTTCATTCTTCCTATTGACTGGGTTTATTTCACAAAGTATTTTCTGTTATGTACTTTTGCCTCACAAATTTGTGAGGCAAAATTGGGCAATCCGATGGCAAAGTTGTCATGGGGACTCGTGGGCGTTCATGGACCTTTTGAGTTTAGAGGGATTGTCACCGGTTGGTGCTGTCATGGTGTTTTTTCTGTTTGTTTTGTTCGGGGGGATATTCGGGGGTTGATTGTTTCACTAATGGGGAATGTGGTCTTCATAATTTTGTTTTTGGCACACAATTAATTTTTTCTATTATATCAATATGTCAGTTGTTAATATAAGTGTACTATCTCTCTCCACATGGAATGTGAATGGGTTGGGGCACCCCATAAAAAGAAGGAAGGTTATTTCTTTTCTTAAACGTAACAAATATGATATAGTGTTTCTTCAAGAAACACATCTCTCCCCGCAGGAAGCTGAAAAATTTGGGAAGATATGGGGTGGACATGTTTTCTTTAGTGCTGGCTCAAGTAAGAGCAAGGGAGTCATTATATTGATTAATAAACATCTACAATTCAAATGTCTCAAACAGATTAATGATAAATTAGGAAGAGTAATTATTGTTTTAGCTGAAATTCAAGGGCAAAGGTTGATTTTGGCTAATATTTACGCACCTAATGCTGATGATCAGGGCTTTTTTATAGATCTTGAAGGGATGTTGCAAACCGCTGGCACCCCTCATGATATTATATTGGGAGGAGACTTCAATCTTTTGATGGATTCATTCCTTGATCATAGTGAAGCAAAAGTGTGTAAGCCCCCTAGAGCAACACTGACGCTTCACAGGATGTGTAAAAATCTTGGTCTTTCGGATATTTGGAGACTTTTGAACCCGTCCGGTAGGGACTATACATTTTTTTCATCAGTCCATAAGATTTATTCTAGAATAGATTTTTTTTTTATATACAAATCCCTAATTTCATTTGTTGTTGATTGCTCAATTGGAAACATTTTAGTCTCAGATCATGCCCTGGTGAGTTTAGAGGTGATGCCACATATAGAGAAAAAGAAATCATATAGTTGGCGCCTTAATGTATCCCTTCTGCAAAATCCTGATTTCCAACAAATGTTAAAGACTGAAATCAATGTTTATATGGAGACCAACTGGTCCTCAGTATCCTCTGTGGGCGTGGCTTGGGAGGCACTTAAAGCGGTTCTTAGGGGCCGGATCATACAGTATGCCTCATTCATCAAAAAATCCAAAGCATGAGAACTTGTGGAGTTGGAAGGAAATATTAAAAGTGCAGAGGCAGAGCTGAAGCACCGTATGTTAGCTGATGGCCTCAGAGAACTGACCCGATTGAAATACAGATATAATACTATTTTGTCACGGAAAGTGGAGTTTTGGTTATTCAGGGCAAGACAGTCATACTTTGAGTTGGGGGACAAAGCAGGAAAAATTTTGGCTAGATATATAAAGCAGAGAGAGTCTCTTTCTACCATTCCCTCAGTGAAATCTGCTGGTGGTGAAATATTTACCTCAGCCATTGATATTAATAATGCCTTTAAAGAGTTCTATATTGATCTTTATAGTTCCACGTCTTCATCTACTGATGAAGATATTAGAAACTTTGTGGAACCATTAGATCTTCCTAAACTGACGATTGAGCGAAAAAACTCTCTTGATTCTGAGATAACCTTGGAGGAGCTTGACAAGGTAATTAAGTTCCTACCTACTAGCAAGGTTCTGGGGCCAGATGGTTTTGCCGCAGAATTTTTTAGATCCTATGCTACAGAACTGGCTCCACTTTTGTTAGAAGTTTATACTGAATCATTAAACAACGGAAAACTTCCTCCAACCATGACACAAGCCCGGATCAGTCTGATTCTTAAAAAGGACAAAGATCCAAGCGAGTGTAAAAGTTACCGTCCAATCTCCCTGATCCAACTAGATGTAAAAATATTGTCAAACATTTTGGCTGATCGATTAAGTAAAATTATGACATCACTTATACATCTAGATCAGGTGGGGTTTATTCGAGGCCGCAGCTCTTCTGATAACATCAGGCGTCTCATCAATATCATGTGGTCAGTAGCGAATTATCAATCTCCAATCGCTGCCATCTCACTTGATGCCGAAAAGGCGTTTGATATGGTAGAATGGGATTATCTTTTTAAGATTTTGGAAAAGTACGGGTTCGGGAGTACATTTATTGGTTGGATTAAGTTACTTTATAGACAACCTGTAGCAGCGGTACAAACAAATGGATTAATCTCAGATTATTTTACTTTGAATAGGGGCACTCGGCAGGGTTGCCCTCTTTCCCCATTATTGTTCTGTCTTGCCCTGGAACCATTAGCAGCTGCGATAAGAAAGGAGGATGATTTTCCAGGGGTGGTGGCAGGAGGTGTGCCGCATAAGCTTCTGCTTTATGCAGATGATATTTTATTATTTGCCTCTGAACCTACTAGATCTTTGACTTGCCTCCACAGAATTATTAATTCCTTTTCCAAGTTCTCAGGATACAAAGTCAATTTGGCTAAACCCGAAGCTTTGGCTTTGACAGTGTACTGCCCAGTAACGGCTTTTCAGCCGGGCACCTTCCAGTGGCCCAAACAGGGCATTAAGTATTTGGGGATTTTATTCCCAGAAAATTTGTCTGATTAAGTTAGTGTTAATTTTGACCCTGTAATAAAAATGTTTTCGAGCGATGTCAGCAGGTGGGCTTCATTACATTTATCGATGATTGAGAAGGTTAATGTTATTAAAATGAATTGTATTCCAAAATTTAACTACCTGCTACAATCTCTCTCTGTAGATGTCCCCCTCTCTTATTTCAAGGAATTTGATAGCATAGCGAAGTCCTTCATTTGGAATGGTAAACGTCCCAGATTGCATTTTAATAAGTTACATAGGCCGATAGCCAAAGGAGGGCTAGGCCAACCCAAGATTTTGTTTTATTACTATGCGTTCAGTCTCAGACATTTGGCTCATTGGTCACTTCCACCTGAGAGAGCCCCTCCCTGGTTTGTTATTGAACAGGCAGTTCTTGCCCCTATTTCGCCATTACAAAGCATCTCTATCAAACTAATTGGAAAAGTTAAGTTACACCCCATTAGATCTCAATGTAATTTTGCAGTGGGGAATCTCATTCTCAACAGCAGAGCTATCCAGGTGGAACATTGATATGATTTTGGAGGCAATATAATCCACATCAATACTTGGGCCAAATGGAAAACACAGATAGCTGGCAACAGGTTTGATGGATGAAAAGTCTGTAAAGCGCCTCTCAAATTCGAACAAGATGCTCTGAACTTGCACCTCATAATGTGCACTGTCAAGCTGCACAAAGTCTTTACCCTGACTCTGAAGTTCTGCCTGCATGTGAGGAAAGTTCCGCAGGTCATTGTGTTGCAGCCTACTTGACAGCAGTTGTAGCTTTCTTTTAAATGTGTTCACTGAACTGATCATGTTGGTTACATGTTTATCTTTACCCTGCAGCTCTAAATTAAAATCATTCAGCAGGTCAGTGAGATCAGTCAGAAATGCTAAATCCAATAGCCACTGGTAGTCCTCTAGCTGGGCATATTCTGCATGTTTTGAAAGCTTCAGAAAATCTTTGATTTCAGACAACAACTCTGAGAATCTCGCTAAAAATGTACCTCTACTCAGCCATCTAACATCCGTGTGCAGCAACAGGTCTGTGTGTTCTGCACCTGTCTCCTCCAAATGAGCACAGAATAACCTTCTCTGTAGACTCCTGGCCCGAACGGAACACACAAATCTTCATTGCAACATCCATCACTTCTTTCATGTTTAAAATCTTACCACACAATGCCTGCTGGTGGATTATACAGTGGTAATTAAGGAATTCCGGGAAATATTCACTCTGTTTGCACAATGCAATGAACCCGCTAGTACGGCCCACCATTGCTGGAGCACCATCAGTTGTGATAGAGATGAGTTTGAAGAGGGGCAATTGGGTCTTGTTGACAAATTCCATGAAAGCTCGGAAAATATCTTCGCCTCTAGTGTGTCCTTTCAATGACAAAATGGTGAGTAGCTCTTCTTTTGCACCCATGTCTCCAAAAATCATTCAGATGAAAACACATAGCTGAGCCACATCCATGACATCAGTCGACTCGTCGAATTGAAGAGAAAAACATTCACACCGCTCAATATCCTTCCACAACTGCTGCTCGACATCCTCTGCCATTCCCTCGCATCGCCGTGTAACAGTGCCACAGGATAATTACACGTCCTTTATGGCAGCTATTATATCACTTTTATTCTTAAAGTCACCAAATAGTGCGTCTGCAGCCTCGACAAATGCTTCTTTCACAACTTCACCATCCTTGAAAGACTTCTTGTGTTTTGCAAGAACGTGACTGATGCGAGAAGATGCAATAGTTGCAGCCTTACCCTTGGTGTTTGGCCTGGTAAAAATGGACTTCTGCACTGCTAACTGCCTTCAATTCCTGGATTTTTCGGGTGCGTAGAGCTGATTTAGCCAGGAAATCTGCATCGTAGCTTTTGTGCACAGTCTTGAAATGCCGCTCCAAATCGCCCTTCTTCGGTAAAGCCACGCTTGCATTGCAAATAAGACAGATGGACTTCGAATTTGAATAAACAAAAAAATAATCCTCCTCCCAGTCTGAATGAAAATTATATGTTTTCGTTTTTTTGGCTTCTGCCAAAGTTGCGGTTTACTTTGCTGAAGTCGCAGCTCTCTCAACCTCTCCACTGTAACAGCGAGTCCCTACTAATAACGTAACATGCCTAGCTAAAACCATAGCAACAAACCATACCCAACATGCACAGCTAAATCCCTGGCGGAATTTGGATTAGCGTACTAGCATACTACTCTTGCTATTTCTGCCATATATTTATATGAAATAGTATGAGTAGTATGTTAGTATGCGATTTCGAATTTAGCTTCTGATTTTGTCGCTGTCATTTTTAATGGTTAATATTTTAAGTATTTGAGGTCTGAGACGTGGGAACGGTAAAGAGAGAGAGAGAGAGGGTAAACCAGAGTGCAGTTTACTCTCACGATCGACTGGGAAGCAGTCTGCGATCGACTGGTTGGGCACCCTTGATTTAGAGCAACCTAACAAGCAAACCCCATTGACTTCCATTCAAACTGGCTGAGAGTGATATCTTTAGATCAGAATGTCCTAGAGAAATGACAGTTTGCTTGTTTCATTTGAGTGAGCAATCAGACTTTAGGTATCATAATAGAAACTACGTAGCCACACCCTAGCAACCATTTAGAGCAACCTAACAAGCAAACCCCATTGACTTCCATTCAAAATGGCTGAGAGTTATATCTTTGGATCAGAATGTCCTAGAGAAATGACAGTTGGCTTGTTTTACTTGGGTGAGCAATCATTCTTCAAGTATCAACATGGAAACTACTTAGCCATGCCCTAGCAACCATTTAGAGCACCCTAGTAACCAAACCCCATTGACTTCCATTCAAAATACTTAGATGGGCATCTCAGGATCAGAATGTCGTAGAGACTTCTGGTTTCATTCATTGGACTCAGGGTAGCAAGGAGCCTATTGAGTAACACCTCGGTAACTGCAAAGCAACCAGATGGGGTTACCCTAGCAACGAAGTAACAAATCACATATCTCTTCACCAGAATATCGTAGAGATTTCTGGTTTCATTAATTTGTCTCAGGGTAGCAAGGAGGCTTTTGAGTATCACCTTGGTTGCTCCCTAGCAACCAGATGCGGTTATCCTAGCAACCAAGTAACAAATCACATTTCTCTGCACCAGAGTATTGTACAAACTTCCGGCTTTGTTCATTTCACTCAGGGTAGCAAGGAGACTTTTGAGTATCACCTTGGTAACTGCCTAGCAACCAGATGGGGTTACCCTAGCAACCAAGTAACAAATCACATATCTCTGCACAAGAACATCGTAGACTCTTCCGGTTTCTTTCATTTGACTCAGGGTAGCAAGGACCCTTTGGAGTATCACCTTGGTAACTGGCTAGCAACCAGATGCGGTTACCCTAGTAACCAGGTAACAAATCACATATCTCTTAACCAGAATATCGTAGAGATTTCTGGTTTCATTCATTGGACTCAGGGTAGCAAGAAACCTTTTGAGTATCACCTTGGTAGCTGCAAAGCAACCAGATGAGGTTACCTTAGCAACCAAGTAACAATTTACATATCTCTTCACCAGAATATTGTAGAGATTTCTGGTTTCATTCATTGGACTCAGGGTAGCAAGGAGGCTTTTGAGTATCACCTTGGTTGCTGCCTAGCAACCAGATGTGGTTACCCTAGCAACCAAGTAACAAATCAAATTTCTCTGCACCAGAATATTGTACAAACTTCCAGCTTTGTTCATTTCACTCAGGGTAGCAAGGAGCCTTTTGAGTATCACCTTGGTAACTGCCTAGCAACCAGATGGGGTTACCTTAGCAACCAAGTAACAAATCACATATCTCTTCACCAGAATATCGTTGAGATTTCTGGTTTCGTTCATTGGACTCAGGGTAGCAAGGAGCCTTTTGAGTATCACCTTGGTAACTGCCTAGCAACCAGATGGGGTTACCCTAGCAACCAGGTAACAAATCACATATCTCTTCACCAGAATATCGTAGAGATTTCTGGTTTCATTCATTGGACTCAGGGTAGCAAGGAACCTTTTGAGTATCACCTTGGTGGCTGCCTAGCAACCAGATGGGGTTACCTTAGCAACCAAGTAACAAATCACATATCTCTTCACCAGAATATTGTAGAGATTTCTGGTTTCGTTCATTGAACTCAGGGTAGCAAGGAGCCTTTTGAGTATTACCTTGGTAACTGCCTAGCAACCAGATAGGGTTACCCTAGCAACGAAGTAACAAATCACATATCTCTGCACCAGAACATCATAGCGATATCTGGTTTCATTCATTTGTCTCAGGGTAGCAAGGAGGCTTTTGAGTATCACCTTGGTAACTGCCTAGCAACCAGATGGGGTTACCCAAGCAACCAAGCAACCAAGTAACAAATCACATATCTCTGCACCAGAACAATATAGAGACTTCTGGTTTCATTCATTTGACTCAGGATAGCAAGGAGCCTTTTGAGTATTACCTTGGTAACTGCCAAGCAACCAGATGGGGTTACCCTAGCAAATATCTAACAAATCACATATCTCTGCACCAGAACATCGTAGACACTTCCGGTTTCTTTCATTTGACTCAGGGTAGCAAGGAGCCTTTTGAGTATCACTTTGGTAACTGCCTAGTGTTGTGGCTTCCGCCACCTCTGTGAAACATCACTCTTGAAGTCTTAGGGTTTTGATGCCAGAAGATAGACTTTATTATCAGAGATAGCAAAGCCGAGTTGCTCCCAGTACAACTGACTTTCTGTATTCAAACAGGCCTATATACACATATTCACCTAGGGCGTGACCAATACACCCCATACATTTTGTTCTGTGTCTTTAGTCTGCTTAGAAAACATTAAACTATGAGAGAGGACCCTCTCCATCTGGAACCTCTTTACGGGGCCTTATCCTATATTTTCTCTAGTGTCAAAACATGAGACTCAAGTTTACCATATATGAGTACCATATGTGATTACACATTCCATTTTCAGGGGCCTCATTCCCACAGGCCACTAAACACACCCAAACACACAGTAAAATCCATGCTTGACCTTTAGAAATAATTGTAGACAAAAATGGCTATATTTACATTGATTATACTTGATTAATTTATATTTAACTTGATAAAAATATTCCACACTAGCAACCAGATGGAGTTACCCTAGCAACCAAGTAGCAAATCAAATTTTTCCCAATTTTCAACAAATTTAGTTTAGGCAGGATCTATTCTGTCAATTTGTATTTTTTGTCATCCACTGGATCATTTCTGTCAATTCTGATTATTCTGGATACTTCTTCACATGTGCTTGGACCCCGATGATTGATGCTTGCGGCTATATTTTATTTATTTATTAAACTGAGTTCTCTAGTTTTCTAGCAGGTGCATGTGCTGCTGTTGCCCTTCTGCAGTAGTTGACAGCAGCACCAGGTCATCTGCATAAAGAAGAAATTTCACTTCCGAATTATTTAGAGCAAGACCGGGTGTTGCAGTTTGTTCCAGTAGCACTGCTAACTCAATAATGTATAAACTGAACAGAGTTAGAATCAAACTGCAGCCCTGTCTCACTCCACGCCCTTGAGTGAAGAATTCTGTTCTTTTATTGCCAATTTTAATTCCATGCCTGTTGTCCAAATACATAGATTTAATTGTGTCATACATTTTACCCCTTTGCCGGATTGTAGAAGTTTGTAACATAGACCATCGTGCCACATGGATTCAAACACTTTTTTTAAATCAACAAAGCATGCATACATTTAGACATTGTTGCTTTTTGTGGTGGATTGTATTTTTATAATCCCTAAGTGCTTCACAATAATTTTGTCTGGTTTCAGCTTTGTGTGGCTCTTTGTGTTTTTTGGTTGGAGAGCTGTCTGAGTAGTTTTCATTATTTTGCATTCTTTATCAAAACAAATTTCACCCCCAGTTTTTAGTTAGTTTTCTTTTTTCTATGGATTAATTAGCTTTGATTAGCCTTTGATTGATATAATTTATTTTTTTTTTTACTATAGAAATTTACATCAGTCTTGTTAGTCATAAACTGTGTTATTTGAAATCTACTGATTTGGTTGGAAATTTCTTTGGAGCCAATTGCATTAAGGAATTCAGACTCACATTTTGGGGACCAACAGATTGCTGGGCTCTTGGTCTGTTCTATGGAGTTGTTGAATTTTCTTTAGAAACACATTAATTAAAAAGACTGTGGTCTGACAGTGAATGCATGTATGGAGGAGGGGTCCAAGTCTAAAATGGCATCGTCGTCTACACTAACCCCAAGACCTAAGCAGTGTGTGAAATGACCTAAAGAGTCCCCTTGGATCCTACAGACCCAGGCCACGACAGAAACACACTAACTCCATACCATTTTTGTTGACTGTACTGTCAGGATTTTTCCGTGTTGTAGTGGTGGGGTGAGATGTGTGTTGGTTTTCAGTATGTGGTTTTTCCCATGAGTATCTATGACATCCGGTTCTGAACTTGTCCTTAAAGTTTGCACATAACATCAATTTCCCCTGGGCCTGGAATTGGCTACATTCCGTCTGAAGTTGATCAAAATGATTGTCCTTGTAGTACAGTGATTCTGATGGAGGTATGGAGGTTGCACAGATGTATAGGACCTTATCACAGTCTGCGATGGCTTTTTTGAGTTTAAGCTAAACATGTGTTAAGTCTTGTTTCATAAAGTTTCACGTTACAATTTTTGAGTGATGGCAATACAATTTCCCTGTATCCTGAAGAACAGTGACTGTCTTCGTTTGATCTGCACCAAATTTCTTGCAGAATGATGATGTCCTGATTGTTAATGTTTTTCAGACTATCTAGCTATCAGCCTTATGAAGAATGGTGATGATAACAAATGATCAAACACTTTCCCCTCCTATTTCAGCTGAGCTGCAAGGAACAGTGTGTGTCATTTCCTCTGCAATGCAGGATGGTTCGCCCTGTTTTTACTATGGTTTACTCCAGTATTTTTTATTGCTTCATTGTTGCAAAAGATCTTGTTGATCAATAGGTTTATGTGGAATTTTCAACATGTTATACTGAGTTTAGCGTGTGACGCAAGGTAAAAAAAAGCTGATAAAGATGGCGTTCTCGCATTGCAGAAATGAGATATGTGAAACAGGCCTTAACATGACCACAATCAACAGTGCTTTATCTACACCCTTTATATTATTAAGGCTGGATTACTCTACACGGCTTTAAGCCTGACTTTTTTTCTGACAGATTTCACAGAAAATTACATAGTGTTTGATGGGTACAGACTCTGATTCCCTATCTGTCACTCACTCAACGTTGTGTCGATGTAGTGACACTAGGGGTCACTCTTGGGAACCCGAGACACCTCTGGTCTTTGATAAAAGGCCAATGAAAATTGGCGAGTGGTATTTGCATGCCACTCCCCTGGACATACGGGTATAAAAGGAGCTGGTATGCAACCATTTATTCAGATTTTCTCTTTGGAGCCAAACGGTCATGCTCACTGAGCTGAATTTTACTGTTCATTCACCTCTGCTGGATCTGACGGCGCATTTCAGCGGCTTCTCCCTCCTCTGCACTGGTGCACTGCAGAGAACGCCCCTGGACGCTTCGGCAGAAAACAAAGAGAGTATATTTTCTGATAGAGCCTTTTCCTCTAAAAGAGTATATTTCTCTAAATGAGCGGCACACACGGAATGTCTTTTAAAGACGCATCTTTTTAAAGATGCCTTTCCGATTGTGTGTTATTCCTGGTTGCGGTCGTTATCTCTCAACTTCGGATGGTCATGATCGCTGTCTTTCGTGTCTAGGTGAGACCCACACGGAGGCAGCATTTGTGGATGGTTCATGTTCTCTTTGCGAGAACGTGACCATGGCAACGTTGAAAGCAAGCCACCCCAACGGCTCCCCGCCTCGGTCCTTCTACCTACGGGTATGAGGCCAGCGCGGCTAGCACTGGGGGCGATTTGGGGACCCCAATGGGATCGCCTCCACCGGGTATCCCCCCGCGGACCTCCCATTCCCCAGCATGCTCGTCTGCCTCAGTCGGACTTCCGGGTGAGTCCGCCGGCTCATCTCACAGTGAGTCTGGCTTCTTGTTCAGAGCCCGCGAAGATGATGAACTCTCGAGCGCATCATCGGAGAGTGGGCTTGTCCAGTCGGACACAAAAGCCTCAGCTGGGCTCCCCCCCTCGGGGACGATTGCCCAGTCACAGGCTGATGCCGAAATGATGGACAAGCTTTCCGGGGCGGCCGCGAGCATCGGGTTAGAGTGGAACCCTCCGCTCTCCCCAGAAACCTCGCAGCTTGATGATTGGTTCCTGGGTTCGCGGCGCTCAAAGCAGCCACGCCCCGCTCCAGTGCCTTTTTTCCCGGAAGTGCACGAGGAGCTGACGAAATCGTGGGAGGCACCTTTTACTGCCCGGCCCCGATTCCGCAGTTCCCCCGCTCTCACTACCCTCGATGGCGGGGCGGCCAGGGGCTATACGGCTATTCCCCCGGTGGATAAGACGCTCGTGGTGCACCTATGCCCGCAGAGCGCCGCCAACTGCCGCGGACGCCCTAAGCTCCTGTCCAAGCCCTGTAGGTTCACGTCGTCCCTGACGACTAAAGCCTACAGCGCTGCTGGACAAGCCGCATCTGCCTACAGGTCCACCAAGCCAAGGCATTGAAAGAACTGCACGAGGGTAGTTCCGCACCAGATTTGATGCAGGAACTGCGCTCGGTGACCGACCTCGCTCTCCGAGCGATGAAGGTCACGGCGCGGTCTCTCGGGCGGACGATGGCCACATTAGTCATCCAGGAGCGCCACCTTTGGCTCAACCTGGTCGAGATGGGTGAGGCCGACAAGACACGGTTTCTTGCTGTCCCCATTTCCCAGGCTGGCCTATTTGGCGACACTGTCGAGGACTTTGCCCAGCAGTTCTCAGCGGTGAAGCAGCAGACGGAGGCTATCCGGCCCCTTCGGCCCGGCCCCAGCATGGAGCCCACCGCAGGAAGCAGACGCCACCCATCTCACAGTCGGCTGCTAAGAACCCACGGAGGTTGTCAAAGCGCCCCTGAGACGGGCGACCCAGGGACGAAGAAACCCACTCACCTGGAGCTGGTAAGAAGACCACTCCATCCCCCGGTGGAGGGCTGGGTGGAAAATCCTTTGTTGCTTTTTTTTTATTTCGCCGCATGCCGAAGTGGCTGTGGTACCCAACTGTTCAGCAAAAGAGCAGTTTCCTTCCTCCCTGGGTCACATACCTGGTGTGCACGGTCATCATCATGATGACTGTCCATGGGTTATTCCTTGCAGGATTGGTGCTCCAGTGGTGGTCTTTCCGCCCCTGAGTGCCCAGCTGTGGCACACAGCCGCCCCCGATGTGGCAATCTCCATGGGTTACTAGGACAGCCCTCTTCCTCCCCCATCCCAGGCTGTTCCGGGGGTGGTCACAAGGAGCCAGGTAAGTGCTTTGATGTCCCTAGACTCAGCACGGCCACATCGTGGTGTGGCACCTCGAGCTCCGCCCCGCCATGAGGCCCCACCTGCCGGTATGTCCAACAACGTTGTCCCCTTGGTCCCCCTTGCGCGGAGCTTGGATGCGTGGCTTGCGCTTTCCAATCCGTCGCGATGGCCGATCCGGACCGTCCGACTCGGCTACGCGATTCAGTTTGCCAGGCACCCGCCCAGGTTCAACGGTATTCACTTCACCTTGGTCAAGGACGAAAACGCTGCTACCTTGCACGCGGAGATCGCTACCCTCCTACGGAAGGGCACGATAGAACCTGTCCCTCCAGCCGAGATGAAGAAGGGGTTTTACAGCCCCTACTTCATTGTACCGAAAAAAGGCGGTGGGTTGCGGCTAATCTTGGACCTGCGAGTACTGAACCGGGCCTTACACAGACTCCCGTTCAAGATGCTGATGCAAAAGCGCATTCTGGCGAGCGTCCGGCATCAAGATTGGTTTGCGGCGGTAGACCTGAAGGACGCGTACTTCCACGTCTCGATCCTTCCTCGACACAGACCCTTCCTGCAGTTTGCATTCGAGGGTCAGGCATATCAGTACAAAGTCCTCCCTTTCGGCCTGTGCCTGTCTCCTCGCATCTTCATGAAGGTCGCAGAGGCTGCCCGTGCCCCATTAAGGGAGGTGGGCATTCGCATTCTCAATCTTGATGACTGGCTAATCCTAGCTCACTCTCGAGACATGTTGTGCGCACACAGGGACATGTTGTGCTCACACACCTCAGCCGACTAGGGCTTCGGGTCAACTGGGAAAAGAGCAAGCTCCTCCCGGTTCAGAGCATCTCTTTTCTCGGTTTGGAGCTGGACTCTTTGACAGTGCGCCTTACGAACGAGTGCGCCCAGTCGGTGCTGGCCTGTTTGAAGGCGTTCAAACAGAAAACAGCGGTTCCACTGAAACTTTTTCAGAGGCTCCTGGGGCATATGGCATCCTCGGCGGTAGCCACCCCGCTCGGGTTGATGCATATGAGACCGCTTCAGCACTGGCTTCAGACTTGAGTCCCGAGATGGGCATGGCGCCACGGGACACATAGCATGGTCATCATGTCTGACGTCTGTCACCGTCTTTTCAGCCCTTGGACTGATCTCTCGTTTCTATGGGCAGGTGTTCCTCTAGAACTGGTCTCCAGGCGCGTCGTGGTCACGATGGATGCCTCCAAAACGAGCTGGGGCGCTGTTTGCAATGGGCACGCATCCGCCGGCCTGTGGATGGGCCCGCAACTGCATTGGCACATCAACTGCCTCGAGTTGCTGGCAATTCTGCTTGCCCTGCGGAGGTTTCGGCCGTTGATCCAGGGCAAGCACGTGTTAGTTCGGAAAGACAACATGGCAATGGTAGCATATGTCAACCACCAAGGCGGTCTGCACTCTCATTGTATGTCACAACTCACCCGCCGTCTCCTCCTCTGGAGTCAGCAGCGCTTCAAGTCGCTTGCTAGCCACCCACATCCTGGGCAACCTCAACACTACAACGGACGCGCTGTCACGGCAGGTTACCCTCAGGGGAGAGTGGAGACTCCACCCTCAGGTGGTCTAGCTGATTTGGAGTCAATTCGGATGGGCACAGGTGGACCTGTTTGCCTCCCAAGAATCCTCCCACAGCCCGCTCTGGTACGCCCTCACCGAGGCTCCCCTCGGCATAGAAGTGCTGGCACACAGCTGGCCCCCTGGCCTGTGCAAATATGCTTTTCCCCCAGTAAGCCTACTTGCACAGACCCTATGTAAGATCAGGGAGGACGAGGAGCAGGTCATCCTGGTAGCACCCTACTGGCCCACCCAGACATGGTTCTCGGACCTCACGCTCCTCGCGACAGCCCCCCGGCAAATTCCCCTGAGGAAGGACCTTCTTTCTCAGGGACGGGGCACCATCTGGCACCCGCGACCAGACCTCTGGAATCTCCATGTCTGGCCCCTGGACCTTATATCAGCTCCTCAGCATAAAACCTGAATGAGTGGTTGCATACCAGCTCCTTTTATACCCGTATGTCCGGGGGAGTGGCATGCAAATACCACTCACCAATTTTCATTGGCCTTTTATCAAAGACCAGAGGTGTCTCGGGCTCCCAAGAGTGACCCCTAGTGTCACTACATCGTCACAACGTCACATTCCCTCCATCAGTGCACGGAGGTTACACAAGTAACCATGACGTTTTTTACCTTCAGACTATGAATTAATGCTGACAGAGGATATCAAACATATCTGATATTGAGCCGACTTCAGAGGAAATCTTTTAGTGTGTGATGCGACATGATTCAAATTTGAAGTCATATGCTGACCAGTGAATGGAAATCGAGCGTTCTGGGTCACAAAGAAAAAAAAGAAAAAAAAAAGAAAAAAGAAAAGAAGAAATGCAAATGGCAGACAAGTAGGCTACTTGAAGTGAAGCTCTGCTACGGAGGAAAATTTGCTTCAGCTGAGGTAGGAGAATGAGTGCCTACAACGTGGACAACAAATGTAAATGGAAAGGTGCATGTTTCCTCGTGAATTTGTGTTCTAAACGACTTGATTGATGGGTATTCTGTTATCCTCAGTAGTTTATGCCCACTTTTTTCTGCAGCAAATTACAAAGTGTGCAAGTGTATGATGCCTAGTATTTTAAAATATATTCAGAAGTTGTGTAATCCAGCCCTTTTGGTTAGCATTGTGTGTGCACCAGTAATACCAGGAAGGCGAGAAAAGAAGTTCTCGAAAAACATTGTCGCTTTAGTAACTTGTTTTAGAGCATTTTGTATGTCTTTGAATCACTTTTGCTTTATGCCTGACAAAGGGTCAGACTATTGGGTCATGTGATTAAATCCATGAAATATGTTGCAGTTCCTAAAAAAGCTACTGGAACAATGGTCAGTAACATTTACATTGTAATTGGTCAGTAAAGTTTTATTCAATCTGTTAATTTTGGACCCTGTTTGTGTGTTACATACTGTTAGCCAAAAGACTTCTATAAACTTCTAGACATCTATGAATGAGTTGTGTTGGGGATTGCCCCACTGAAAACTGCTAATTGAGGATATTGACAGCTATAGAACTCTGGTAAGGGAGTCGGAGTCATCAGATTTCACTTTATTTGTGCAGTATTCAACCATATACACATATCGAGTGCATGTCTGAGGTAGTTTTTTGTCACAAACTTTATCCTGCACCTATGAGTGCTGCACGTGAATGATAAACATAGAAGCCTGATCGCTCCGCTAATGTACCATAGTGAATGAGCAACTTATGCTGAGTCTGTACATGCTTTGAAACACCATACTACGCTAGTTACGTAACAAGATATAGTATGTAAATTACAGACATTTCAATGAAATTTAAACTCAGAATGTAAAGAATTCACAACAGCCGCCCCACATTTGAGCAGCAAATGGGTAATTAAGGGAATTCTCTACTTGTCTTTAGTGTTAACTTCTAGAGTAGGCAACTGTATCAGGCGGGCAACTGGCTTGATGTAAGTTTTACCGGCAATGACAACTTCCGCAGTCCTCACACATCCGTCACCACTGGGCAATGTCTTTCGAAATCTGCCTATAGGCCACTGAGCTCTAGGGAGTTGTGGATCAACAATCAGTACAACAGGGTCTACTTCCAGGTTTTCTGAAGTTTTGTGCCACTTCTGTCTTGTCTGGAGCATAGGCAAGTAGTTTCTTGTGAACTGTATCACTGATGTGAACTGTAGACCAGAATTGGTCTACCATGTTTTGACAGTGACGCCATCACTGCCGCCCCATGTCTCCAGGTGCATAGGCTACTTGAGGGAGTGATGCATCCTGCCGCCCCATAAGGAGAAGGTTAGGCGTGATAGGATCGATGTCAGCGACATCTGTTGAAGCATAACCCAGTGGTTTTGAGTTAAGGATCACCTCTGTCTCCACTAGGACTGTGGGAAGAACATCTTCCGAGACTGCTTGGTTCCCAACTGCTACCTGGAGAGCATTTTTTTATGGAGCGGACTTCATGCTCCCATACTCCACCGAAGTGTGGAGCGCTGGGAGGGTTAAACTTGAAGTTGATCTGGTAATCTGCAAGATGGGTTTTCAGTTCTGGCTCCATGACAGAAAAAGCTTCTCGTAATTCTCTATCCGCACCGACACAGACCGCCACAGTCTTACCAGATCTCATTTGGTCGGCCCCTTCTGGCTATGAATCGATGGAGTGCAAGAAGGAAGGTATCCACATCCATAGAATTAAGGAGCTCAATGTGAACTGCCCTAGTTGTGAGGCATTTAATGATCACCCCCAGCACTTCTCATTTCTTCCTATCTTGACCAGATATGGGCCAAAGCAGTCAACTCCAATCGAGTAAAAGGGTGGACAAAGAAGTCTGAGATGTTCTGGAGGCAAATCTGCCATTTGCAGGACCTTTGGCTGAGCTCTCCATCACTGATAGGACAGGCAGTTGAGCTGTTTGACAGCCTGACATCCTCTAAGAATCCAGTACAGCCTCTGTATCTCGGCATATACTCTTTCTGTTCCTGGGTGCAACAGGTGCTCATCAAATTCCTTAATAAGGAGCTTTGTTACTGGGTGTCGGGGGTCCAGCACAATGGGGTGGATCTGCTCTGAATCTTAATTCACCAGCCTCCTTAGTCACCCCCCAACTCTGAGCATGTTGGTCAATGGATCCCACACAGGAGCAAGACTGGCTAGTCGGCTGTGTATATGGACAGGTTTCTGTGCCTTAAGGGCAGCTACTTCTTCTGGAAAGCTCTGAGTTTGACATGCCCTCAACAGAACAGCTTCTGCCTCTCTATTAGTCAAAGGCTTACTGTTTGCAGTATTTGATGTGGCCGCCCCTTGACAGGCTTGTTGAGTCACCTTCACTAATTCCTGCCATGTACTGAACTGAGTGGCGTCAGGGAGGTTGGAAGCGGTTTAAACCCCCGTTAGGCAATAGGCAAACCCTTTCAATTCAGATGCTCCCTCTGACTGTGTGAGTTCAGGTCTCTTAAGCCAGTGCTCTGGGCTCTGTTTTAAGAATGAAGGCCCTTGACTCCATCGACTAAGCTCGGCCAGACTTTGGAGGGATTTACCTCTTGTTATGTCATTAGCCGGGTTATCCTGTGTATTTTCATACCTCCATGATCTGTGGTCTGTTAATTCTTGTATCTCTGAGACTCGTGTTCCAACAAACACTTTGAATCGACAGGAGTCTGACTGAATCCACTCCAGCACAGTCATGGAGTCTGTCCATAGGATTGTCTGACCGAGTCATCTCATCCCTCACCAGTTTGGCTAACTGAGCTCCAGCTAAGGCAGCGCAAAGCTCCAGGCAAGGCATGGATTGCTGCCTCTTAGGAGCGACCCTCGATCTGGCCATTATGAAGGAGATGTGAATATCACTCTTTGTATGTACTGCCAAGTACACCACTGCTCCATATGCTCGTTCAGAGGCATCACAGAACACATGGAGGGAATTGTGCTGTTCTGCGGTAGTTGTGGATGCTGGTGAGTAACAACGAGGAATGGACACTGCACTGATATGTTCAAGCTCACTTTCCCAGTTGATCCAGGCAGCTTGAAGGTCTGGCGGTAAATCTGGGTCAACCCAGTCTCTCTTTTTATCCCACAGCTGTTGGATGATCACCTTGGCTCTGGTGGTGAACGGTAGTATGAACACCAGTGGATCATATTGAGATGCCAGCACCTGGTAGGCTGCTCTCATCATCAGTGCTGTATAAGCAATGGGCCAATAATGATAGCCAAGTGTGTCAGTTGCACAGTTCCACCTGAGGCCTAGGGTGGGCTCCAGAGTGTCAATTCGGTTATGAACTAACCACTGCTCTGTAACGGAGGACCGTGCTTCAGTCGGAAGATGAGCCACGACAGCTGGATGACTACTAGCCCACTGTCTGAGGTTGAACCCTCCATCTGCTAACATACTGCGTAACTGATCCACTGTTTCTCTGGCTGCAGAGACAGTAGGGAAACTTGTCAGGCAGTTATCCACGTAGAAGCTTTGCTGCACTCTTTGTAGAAAACCTGGATATTTGGCTTCAGAATTGTGAGCATGATGCTGCAGAATGAAAATAACACAACATGGACTGCTAGTTGTACCGAATGGTAGAACCTGCCACTCATATACATCTGAACGGTTCTCACTCCGCAGGTCTCTCCAAACGAGTTGGAGAAAGGGTCTGTCTTCTGGCAGCAGACAGATCTGATGGAACATGCCTTGGATGTCCGCACTTACAGCAACATGATGCTGTCTGAACCTTAGGAGTACGCCTAACAGTGATGGTCCAAGCACAGGACCTGACAGGATTGATCATTAAGGGACAGGCCCTGATGTCTGAATGAACAGTTAAAAACCAGTCGTGGCTTGTTGTTATGGCTCCCCAGATGGTGGGGCAGGTACCACACCTCCTCTGACTGAGTTTCTTCCTCATGGTTGAGTTTGGCTACATAACCTGCCTCAATGAGTTTAGCAATCTCTCCTGAATAGATTGAGGCCTTCTCAGGGTCTTTCTTGAGTCTCCTTTCAGTGCTCCTCAGATTCACAAGTACAGCTTGAATGGAGCCTTTAAGTTTAAGTGCACCAGGTCTCCACAGAAGAGGGGTGGCATAACGCTGTACCCTTCTGACATTGACTTGCTGAGTTCGGGACTCAAAAAGATGTTTAGCCTCTTTATCTTCCCTAGATCAGACCACCAGTTTTTCATTGTAAAAGGGTAGAACATCAAGTTGCCATAACCTTTTGCACATTTCGGTAGAGAAGATCGTCTGGGTTGACAGTTGAGAGGAAGAAACACTGCTGCACTGGTGCATGGTCTGCGGTACTCATTTCTGCACCTTGGAGAGTCCACCCAAGAGCTGTACGGACTGTTACCGGACCCCCTTTGGCACCTTGCTGAATAGGCTCTTCAGCGGTAATGAGATGAACTTGGTCTGATCCTATGAACACCAGTGGACGTACCTTATAAAATGGCTGTAGCGGAACTCCCCTTAGGTGTGCATACGTTCTCTGAAGTCTTTGAACTGGGTATGTCTGTTCCACTAGATCTAGACCTGAAGCTGTAAATGCTCCCAATACTTGATAGCATTTCCCTGGGTTACTTCTGGGAGAGATTTCAAAAGTCACCTTGGAGCCACTGAGGTGAGTAGTTTCTGGTCGTACTGTACGAAGGGCTAGAGTCTCATGTTCACCTCTAAGCTGTAGCTGTTGGACAGCAGTGGGTAGGATCATGGTGCACTGCGCTCCGTCATCCAATATAGCATAAGTCTCCAATGTCCTCGAGTTGTGGTGTAGCAGCACCGGTACCACTTTCAAGAGGACTCTGCCTGATGCTATGAAGGGTAGGAGGTATATACGGCTCTCAGAAGTAGCTGATTATCAACAACAGCGAATAGCTCCCATGCTAACCTATCAGCATCCTAATGTGCCTTAAGGCTATCCAGCAGTGTCACCACCACTTGCATCGAGTTATTCACTTCCTCACTATACCTCTATGCATCCAGCAGCATCAGTCCCTCAAATCCTGCATAATGCTCCAGTTCCCACATGGAACATTCCAGCCTTTGCTGCCCCTTCACAGCAATAAAACAACCAGAATATTTGATGCCTCATCGCCCGTTACATAAAAGATCTTAAAATTTGATACAGTGGGGAGAGATGACTGTGGCTGGTTTGTATATGCAGCCATTAGAATTAATCATACAAAAGTCCTTTTAACATATGCACCGAACGAATGTGACCACCAATTTATGGATAATATTTCTGGAAATCTGATTAATTTTAACGATTACCATATTATTCTTGGTGCAGATTTCAATGCTTGTGTCCACCCAGAGTTAGACCGTTCTTCCGCAAACTCCACTGCGGCAATGCCGTCTTCATTAGCTCTTAATAGGTTTATTACAGAGCTTAATCTAGCAGACCCATGGCGTATTAAAAATGGTAATGCCAAGATGTATACATTTTATTCCGCCCGTCACAAGTCATTTTCTAGGATTGACTATATTTTGGTTGATCCCTCTTTGGTCCAACACATCAGTACTATTGATATTTTACCCATTTTGATATCGGATCATTCACCGGTCATTTGTAATGTCACTATAGGTGTAAAACTCTCTAAAGTCAACAGATAGCGCTTCAATAATAAACTATTATGACACCTCCTTCTTAGATCAACTTAAACAAGAACTAAATAACTTTTTGGAGATTAATTCTCCTCAGTGCCACAATCCACAGGTGTTGTGGGAAGTTACAAAATGTTTTTTAAGGGGTAACTGTATTGCATATTCCTCCAAGGTTAAGGCTTCTAGGAATAAACAGTTTGAGGAGTTGGAATATAAAATTCATGATCTAGAATGCCAACAGGCCCATGCTTTTTCTGGCAAGCTTATTCAAGAACTCTCTTTATTGAAAGCAGAATATAATTCTCTGTCTATATCTAAAGCTTAGTTTATCATTCATAGGACAAAGCAAAAATACTATTTTAATATAGATAGGTCTAGTAGATTGCTCGCATTGAAACTCAAAGAGAGCGAATCTAAAGCCAACATTGACGCAATTAGAACTAGCTCTGGTGAAATTATTATGGATCCAAAGGTTATTAACGATGAGTTTAAATCGTTTTATGCTTTGTTTTACTCGTCTGAGGTTTCCCTTGACAGAAGAAAATGTAACGATTTTCTCAGAGATCTGAATCTTCCCACTTTACCAACTTCGGCTCAAAAATCCCTAGATGCTCCTCTAACGCTGGAGATGCGGCCAAACTACTGCAGAAAAGTAAATTGCCCAGTCCTGATGGTATTCCTCCAGAGCTCTTCCTAGCTGTCTGGGACAGTGTGGGACCCTTAATTTTGAACTATGCCATTGATCACGGTACACTTCACAGAGATCAAAATGTAGCCCTTATTACTTTGATGCTTAAAAAGGATAAAGATCCATTAAGTTGCTCTAGTTACCACCCAAAATCTTTATCTTCTAACGTCAAGATCCTAGCTAAGGCATTGGTTCTATGACTGGAACCGTATGTTGACAGTCTGATTCATTATGATCAGACTGGCTTTTTTAAGGGCCGATTAGAAATCGGACAATATACGTCGGCTTTTATACATAACTGACCGTGCTTGCACTAGTACAGTTACTTCTGCCATTTATTCTTTGGATGCTCTCAAAGCGTTTGACAGACTCGAATGGGACTATCTATTGGCTGTTCTAGAATGCTTTGGATTTGGCCCTAAATTCCTAAATATTATCCAATTGTTATATAATTGTCCCACCACCTCCGTAATGACAGGTTCCCGTCAATCACAACCTTTTCCACTCCAAAGGGGTTGCCGGCAAGGTTGTCCCTTATCATCACTTTTATTTGCACTCTCACTAGAGCCTCTTGCACAAGCCCTTAGACAAAGCCAAACAATTTCTCTTATAACAATTAATAACTCCTATCATCATATCTCATTGTATACTGATGTAGGGCTTTACTGGTTATTTAGATCAGTGTTACTATCAGAAATAATTAATTATTTCTTTAGTTATTAATTAATATTTAAATTAATTAATTGAATCTAACTCATTAAAACCTCATATGGGGCTCCAGTAAATGTAGTGCGCTACGTTTAGGAGCGGGTTTGGTTATCAGCAATAATTAATAATTATCAAAGATAATTATTAATTATTAAAATCAATAGAATTAATAGAATCAATAGAATCTGTCTTCAAAAAATGACTAAAAACTCATCTGTTCCATGAGCACTTAACCAGTCATTAAAAAAAATAAATAATAATAATTCCTGTTGCACTTTATTCTGTTTTGAATACTATTATGATGCTAGTGATACTTTGTAATACGGCACTTTTCATACCACTGTCTCCTTAAGATGATTCGCTTATGTTTTCCTCTTTTGTAAGTCGCTTTGGATAAAAGCATCTGCCAAATGAATAAATGTAAATGTAAATGTAAATGTAAATAGAACATTGATGAGAATCAATGTTAGCTTTATCTAATCCTTTAAATCAACAATTATCAAAGATAATCGTTAATTGTTAACATCGATGAAACATTAATTAAAATTAACACTAGCTTTTTGATCATTCAAATTCAACAATCATCAAAGATAATTATCAATTATCAAAAATCAATAGAATATTAATAAGGATTAATTTTGATGGGGCACCACCCTGGAATCAGGGACTAATAACCAGATAGTATAACAGTCTCAATATTAGATTGTTTTCTTAGGAAAATCGAAATCTGAAGAATATCGATTTTCGGGAAAAAACAATGATTGAAGGCTTGAATCCGAGCACTGACATCCCGTCAGCATGACACAGGTGTATGCAAAACAAACCAAAACACTTCTCTTTGTAATATAACAAAGTTTATTTATGCAGTAATATCAATTAATAATTAATACAATGCAGTCAATAAACTTCCGACTTACAACTACAAACTAAACAGTGATATGATTAGATATGGAAACTAAAATAATCCTATAACACATGAGGTGTGTGTGTGAGAGTGTGTGTGTGTGTGTGTAAGGAGGGATGCACACAAAATGGCAGACGTGACTCTCGTGGAGAGTATGTCACGCGAGACTTCTGGCCAGGGAATATGGCCTTGAATGTGGATGCAGAGAAACCAGTCAATGGTAGTTTAGGGACAAAGCTGAACTTTATTACAAAGCTATCTACTAGCCAAAAATGTGTGCCAGAATGTTTGTGAGGGGTCGTGTGTGGTTAGTACGAGAGAGAGAGAGAGAATTAAGTGACGGCCCCAAAGCCGATCATGGGAGAGAAAGCAGCTGTTAGTTTATCACTCAGAGACGTGGTGGACGGCTCGTAAACCGTCCCGCGGTCTTTGATTCTTTAATGGATAAACTCAGTTTGCCGGTCTCACCCGCGATGGCAGAAATGCACAACAGTCCAATGTGGTTGGACCACAATACAGCAAATCAAATTCGTGATAATTAATACCCTGAGTATTGATAATGAGCGGACATGGCGGTCAGTAAACTGTACAAGCAATAACCTTGGTACACAAGAATAACACACTATAATATTCTATCTCTGCCCAGACGTAAACCTCTTACTTGAATTGCATGAGGATGCAGAATGTGTGTTCATCTGTCCTTTAACTCAGACTCGGTTCCTCGAGGCTTGGGTGATGACAGGAGGCCGTTTCCTCGCTCTGTCGGCGGGCGGTATGGCTGCTGATTCTCGGTGGGCTTGATTGAAGAGGGAAGAGAAATCTTTTCACTTCTGCAGGCAAACGGATGAAGATGCGGATTGCTCGGCGGTCTCCTTTGGATCCGTTAGAGTGTTCGGTGGAACACAGAGTAATCTCAACTCATCCAGCGAGATGGAGATTGTATGGCCACAGTTTCAAGTCGGACGTTACTTCCTTGTGCCACGAGGCTGCACCTGAGAGCAGCGATGAGCTACGTCTACACACGGCGAGCAAAGTTGCTGGAAGCAAATCCCAGAAGCATTTCAGAGGTATTTCTACTCCTGATGATGTCATGGTTGAGGTGCGTTCTGTCGTGTGCCTCATCCAATAGGAGTCGAGAGTTCGATCCTTTAGTGAGCAAGGCTTTATGGGATTTGTAGTCTGTTTTGGACTCCCTTTGTTTGATTTTAGTGTGGTTTTTATCAGTAAGATTTATGACTTGATATGGGGGCCTGAGTTAGGGTTTACGACTGTGTTAGGCCTGCCTTTGTCTTCTATCTGAATACATGAGCCCCAACACTGATGATATTATGCTTTATCTTTCAGATTTAAGCACTTCTTTGCCAGAGATTTTGCAACTATTTAATACCTTTAGCACCATGTCTGGATATAAAATAAATTGGGATAAGTCATCTTTAATGGCACTTAACAGTATCACTGAAGCAATTTCTCTCCCTAATAGCCTTATCTTCACTAATTCATGTACTTATCTTGGCATCAAAATTGTTGATTCCCTGTCAAGGGTTGCTCAGACAAACTTTTGCGAAATTGGTCAGAAAATTAAGCGGGATATACAGAGGTGGGATAATTTAAAAATTTCAATGCAAGCCAGAATCAGCATGGTTAAAATGAATATTTTACCTAGAGTAAACGTTTTATTTTTCATGCTCCCTAGTTTCCCTCCCCCTATATTTTTCAAAGAAATGAATTCGTTAATCTCTAAATTTATCTGGGGCAGTAAATGTCAAGAGTCAGTTTCTCAGTATTGCAGCGTGCAAAATCACACGGCGGTCTTGCTCTCCCTAATTTGATGCTTTACCACCTCGCTTTCCAGATTAGGGCCATGCGTGTCTGGGTGGACACCCATTCCAAAGTACCTTGGAGGAGTATTGAGTCTGACCGCGTTCTCCCTCATAGATCTGCCCTTTACTGGTATAGGCTCAAGAAGTCTCCATCAGAAATTCGAAAGCATTATTTTAACTACTTTAAAGGCTTGGCTTAATGATCTCCCTCAAGATCTGCCCTTTACTGGTATAGGCTCAAGAAGTCTCCATCAGAAATTCGAAAGCATTATTTCAACTACTTTAAAGGCTTGGCTTAATGCAGAGAAGGTAACAGGTCACTCTATTTTTCTTTCATGTCAGTCTCCTCTCTGGAACTATACCCACCTGTTATCTGGCAGACAACCTTTCAGTTACCCTCCCTGGTCCTTAAAAGGTGTACTCACTTTTGGCGATATTTTTAATGGTAGCGGACTGCGTACATTTCAGGATATTCAAGCAGACTATTCCCTGCCAGGTACCTCCTCCTTCATGTATCTGAAGTTAAGGTCTACAATGAAAGAGTATGGTCTATAAAGTAACTTATTCCATCCAATAAAAGTATTTCCGAACCCGTATATTTCCAGCATCTTAAAAAGATAATCCCATTCTACCATATCAGACGCCTTTTTGGCATCAAGTGAGATGACAGCGACTGGAGTCTGATCGTTCGCCACTGACCACATGATATTAATGAGATGCCTAATGTTGTCAGAAGAGCTGTGGCCCCGAATAAACCCCATCTGATCTATATGTATAAGATCTATCTATCTCTCTCTCTCTCTCTCTCTCTCTCTCTCATATATATATATAAATATTATTTTTATTTTTTTGGTGATTAACATTTTTATTGATTTTTCAAAGCAAAGAAAAACAAAACATATATACCATGAATCAGCATTAACTCCCACTACTTCCCCTCCCCAATCAAGAACCCCACCCGACCCCAAACGAACATCCCAGTGGTTTTACATAAGTACACACATATACAGAGAATAAAATAATATATATATATATATATATATATATATATATATATATATATATATATATATATATATATACACACATATACATACACACATACATATACACATATAATAAACATACAACTCTAAACTATACCTCTCTCTCCACAGACCCACTCCGAGAGCCCCCCAAAAAACATCAATATATACCCCATTTCCCAATAAAAGAATCCCATATCCCCAGCCTTCTACACGTTACCTCTCCGAAGGCTGCCACCCTTCCCATCTCCTCGCACCACTCCCGAATTGAGGGTGCTCCCACCAACTTCCAACCCCTTAAAACAATCTGCCTGCCTATCATCGCACTGGTGAGGACCCAATTGTTTATGTATTTGTCACCTACAACCCTGACGGGTACCCCTATCCAGAGTAAAATAATCTGAAATTAATCCATTTGTTTGTACCACTGCTACAGGGTGTCTATAAAGTAACCCATACATTTCGAAAATCTTAAAAAGATAATCCCATTCTACCATATCAAATGCCTTTTCGGCATCAAGTGAGATGGTAGCGACCGGAGTCTGATCATTCGCCACTGACCACATGATATTGATGAAAAGCCAAATATTATCAGAAGAGCTACGACCCCGAATAAAACCCACCTGATCTATAAATATATAAGTGATATGTAATTCATACAAGTGCATTGTAATTCATTATCATGATTTCAAATAAAAATTATAATCACAAAAAAATAAAAAAATACTACAAATATTAAAAGTAAATAATATGCAAATTTAAATATAATATACTTGTATCATACTTATAAATTTAATATATACTGTAAATATATTAATACTGCACTGTAAGTGTTGGGTCTGTTGGAGCCACCTACTGACAGCTGTCCCCCCTCCCCCCACTTTTAAAATGACAGATATGCCCCTGTGTAACGCTTTATGTTCCCTATCTGTCACTCACTGGACGTTGTGTTGATGTAGTGACACTAGGGGTCACTCTTGGGAGCCCGAAACACCTCTAATCTCTGAAAAACCCTCGCGGCTCGATGATTGGTTCCTGGGCTTGGGGCGCCCCTCACAGCTGCGCCGCGCCCCGCCCCCGTTCCTTTCTTCCCGGAAGTGCATGAGGAGCTGACGAGGTCGTGGGAGGCACCTTTTACTGCCCGGTCCCGTTCTTTCAGCTCCCCCGCTCTTGCTACCCTCGATGGTGGAGCGTCCAGGGGGTATTCAGTGATCCCCCAGGTGGAAAGGGTGTTCGAGATGCACTTATGTCCGCAGAGCGCCACCACCTGGCTTGGGCGCCTGAAGCTCCCGTCCAAGGCCTGTAGGTTTACGTCGTCTCTGACGGCTAAGGCCAACGGACCTGGGATTGATGCAGGAACTGCGCTCGGTGACCGACCTCACTCTCCGGGCGACGAAGGTCACAGCGCGGTCTCTTGGGCAGGCGATGTCCACTCTCATGGTCCAGGAGCGCCACCTCTGGCTCAACTTGGTAGAGATGCGAGAGGCCAACAAGGCACGGTTCCTTGACGCCCCCATCTCCCAGGTTGGCCTGTTTGGCGACACTGTCGAGGACTTTGCCCAGCAGTTCTCGATGGTGAAGAAGCAGACGGAGGCTATAAAGCACATCCTGCCCCAGCACGGCTCAAGATCATGCACCCTGTCTGCTCATCGCCAAGGGCATCTCCCTGCAGCAACATCTCCGGCTCCACCACAGCCCGCCCCCGTGGCCCGGCCTTGGCGTGCAGCCCATCGCAGGAAGTAGACGCCCCCTGTCTCACGGCTGGCCGCCAAGAACCCAAGGAAGGCTTCAAAGCACCCCTGAGATAGGCGACCCAGGGGCAAGGAGACCCATCTCTTTGGAGTTGGTGCACAGACACTCCATCCCCCGGTGGAGGGCCGGGAGGCGAATCTTTTGTTTCCTTTATCGCCGCATGCCCCAGAGCAAAAGAGCAGTTTCCTTGTTTCCTGGGTCACATGTCCGGTGTGCACGGCCATCATCACGACCGCCATCCACCGTTCCTTTTTGGCAGGGTTGGCGCTCCAGCGGCGGACCCCCCGCTCCTGGGTGCCCAGCTGTGGCACGAATACCCCCACACGGGATTAGTGCCGATGGACCTCGGGGAGGTCCTCCTCCCCCCTCCTCGGCCAATCTCATGGTGGGCGGCAGGAGCCAGGTAAGTGCTTCGATGTCCCTCGACTCAGCACAGCCAAGGGGCTCGAGTCCCCTCGACGTGGCACCTCAAGCTCTGCCCTGTTGGAGGCCCCACCTGCCGGTACGTCCGACACGATTATCCCCTTGGTCCCCCTCGCCCGGAGTTTGGACGCGTGGCTCGTGCTTTCCAACCCGTCGCGATGGCTGACACGGACCGTCCACCTCGGCTACGCGATTCAGTTTGCCAGGCACCCACCCAGGTTCAGTGGCGTCCGCTTCACCTCGGTGAAGGGTAAGAACACCGCTACCTTGCGTGCGGAGATCGCGACCCTCCTTCTCGGTCTGGAGTTGGACTCGGTCTTGATGACAGCGCGTCTCACAAATGAACACACTCAGTCAGTGCTGAACTGTCTGAAGGCATTCAGACAGAGGACAGCGGTTCCACTGAAATTTTTTCAGAGGCTCCTGGGGCATATGGCATCCTCAGCGAAGGCCACACCGCTCGGGTTGATGCATATGAGACCGCTTCAGCACTGGCTTCAGACTCGAGTCCCGAAATGGGCATGGCACCGCGGGACACATTGCGTGGCCATCACGCCGATCTGTTGCCGCCTCTTCAGCCCTTGGACCGACCTGACATTTCTACGTGCAGGGGTTCACCTAGAGCAGGTCTCCAGACGCGTCGTGGTTACAACAGATGCCTCCAAGACGGGCTGGGGCACCATATGCAGCGGGCACACAGCCGCCGGTTCTTGGACTGGCCCGCGGCTGCATTGGCACACCAACTGCCTAGAGCTGTTGGCAGTACTGCTCGCCTTGCGGAGGTTTCGGCCATTGATCCAGGGCAAGCACGTTTTGGTCCGGACAGACAACACAGCGACGGTAGCTTACATCAACCGCCAAGGCGGTCTACATTCCCATTGCATGTCACAACTCGCCCGCCATCTTCGGACGCAGAGGACTTAAGTGGCCTACCGCCTGCAGTTATAGACACGATCACTCAGGCTAGGGCTCCCTCTACGAGGCACCTGTATGCCTTGAAGTGGCATCTGTTCGCTAAGTGGTGCTCTTCCCGACGGGAAGACCCCCAGAGATGCGCAGTCGGATTGGTGCTTTCCTTCCTGCAGTAGAAGTTGGAGGGGCGGCTGTCCCCCTCCACATTGAAGGTGTATGTAGCCGCTATTTCGGCTCATCACGATGCAGTAGATGGTAAGTACTTGGGGAAGTACAAAGGATCGCCCACTGGGTCATTGACGCCATAGCTAGGGCATATCAAGCTCAGGACATGCCACCCCCTGTGGGATTACGAGCCCATTCTACCAGGAGTGTGGCGGCCTTCTGGGCCCTGGCCAGTGGCGCCTCTTTGGCAGACATCTGCAGAGCAGCGGGCTGGGCAACACCTAACACCTTTGCGAGGTTCTACAATCTCTGGGTTGAGTCGGTTTTGTCCCATGTAGTGGCAGGCACAAGCAGGTAAGTTCTGGGACAGCTGGCCAGGTGTACCACTTGCGCATAGCGCCTTTCCCCTCCCTTGAGGGGAAGTCGTGCGCTCTTGACTCCCAGTAGTGTTCACAGACTGTGATCCCTGGATGACTTTCCTCCTTAGCCCTGTGGCAGTCGAGTTTGCGGAGGAACTTGCTGCCGGCTTAATAAGTGCGCTGGTAAGGCCCTGTACTGAGGTAGGTGCTCCGCATGTTGTGGTTCCCCATAGGTAACCCCATGTGTTATATCTTCCGTAAAATCCTTTCCCTCTTGGTAAACTACGTCTTCCTTGAGCAAAGGGCCCTCTGCTCCGGTCGCCATGCTTGTAGAAACTCCTCCCCCCTTGGGTAGGACCTACCATGCGACTCTCCACATGACATACTTCCGACAAGACTTGGTAAGACCATGTGATGTATTTCCACTTGAAGTACCCCCCCCCCCTTTTCTGGGCGGGGTGTGGTCTCCGCGGTGTCTTCCCCTTGGGAGTGACACCCCCTCAACGTAGGCACTTAGGGCTCCCAGTCAGTTAACAAATTCCACTCTTTTTGGGGAGAAAAGAGAAGGAAAAGAGGCCTCGGCTGGGCCAGCCTGTCCCTATTTGTTGAGCAGTCGACTTGTTCCTGAAGGACTGTTCAACGCTCATAAAGAGCATTGGGGGAGGTTACGTGACGGCCTGGTGTGCTGGCTACGAGGCACACAGCAGTCTGCTCGTCACACACTGCCACTTCACATAACACAGTTCAGCTAGTTGTGGCGTTTTGTATAGGGACCCCTAGTGTCACTACATTGACACAATGTCGAGTGAGTGACAGATAGGGAACGTCCTGGTTACTTTCGTAACCTCCGTTCCCTGATGGAGGGAACAAGACGTTGTGTCCCTCTTGCCACAATGCTGAACTACCCGCTGAAATGGCCGGGACCTGGTCTCGGCTCCTCAGCACAAAACCTGAATGAGTGGTTGCATACCAGCTCCTTTTATAGCCGTATGTCCGGGGGAGTGGCATGCAAATTCCACTCGCCAATTCTAATTGGCCTTTTTTCAAAGATCAGAGGTGTTTCGGGCTCCCAAGAGTGACCCCTAGTGTCACTACATCGACACAACGTCTCGTTCCCTCCATCAGGGAACGGAGGTTATGAAAGTAACCAGGACGTTTTGCTTCACTAAAAAGAACTAGCTCATTTGTGTCATTTCTTTGGGAATTGGACTACACCGGAAGCGCCGTGTGTTTCACGCTGTAGATTTAAAAAAAGCTGGCTCATAAGAGTCATTTGTTCGGGAATTAGACTACACTTGGCTCACTGTGTTTCATGCTGTAGATTCATTATAGGGCAGCACTGCTGCTGTAATGCACTTCAAGAAGTATTATCAGTACTTTAGTACGATGTTCTATCCACATCAGCAGAAAATTGCACATGCAGGAACCATTAAACATAACCAAAAGTCATGAAAATCATATTGTTCTGGACCCGTTCTCTGTTCCCAACCCTAATAATCTGTGAGTCATGACAAATGTCTGATTTGTCTGGAACGCACCATGAGCTGGCAAACTTTGGGGACTTTTGGCACGGCTTTGTTTCCAGGAAGACTGCGGCCAATCAGACTGTAACTGGTGATTACAGTCAGCACAGTAATTTTTATGTGCAAATTGCTTCAGGCTTTGTATGCAATATGCTTCAGGCTTGAAATAAACTCTAAAATTTGTGTAAATTGTATCTTTTGCCAGAGACCTCCTTTAAATGAAAGGATTCATTAATATAGGGGATAGATGCATAAAAAGTTGAGTCCTAGCCGGAGTTATGATTGGCAGACTGATTATTCTTAGGGGATGGAAGTCAGCTGGAGCACCCTCATTTCAGGAGTGGTGCACAGAGATGGGTGGGTGGCGGCATTCGAGGAGGTGACGTAGAAGGCTGGGAAACTTGGATTTGTTTAATTGGAAGTGGGGTAGATATTTGGCCTTTTTGGAGGGTTCTCGGGGAGGAGCATTGGAGAGGGATTTGTAGTTTTAAATGTATTTGTGCATTCTTATTGTTTTTTTGAAAGTATAATTTTTATGTTTTTTTTAATGTTTCTAAATAATTATGACCACTGGGGTGTATGTTTGTGTCGGGGGGGGTGTTCGTTTAATTTTATATAATTTGTTTCCGTATTTTCTGTTATGTTTATTTAATTTGTTGAAGGGAATCAGTAAAAAATTAAAATATATCTATAAAAAAACCCACAATATAATAAATGCCAGTTTAATTACTCAACATAAAATGTATCTCTTCAAATGGAAACACTTGATGACTGCTGCTGACTGTGTCTCAGCTGTCTACTTCCTGCTGCCAGTTGCCCTTTTTGAACGAGCTTGATTGAAACGAGCTCTTTCAAAATCAACACATTGACTTAAGCCAAAGAGTCACCTATTCAAGTCAGTTTAACATGTTGCAATAATGTTTGAACAAGAAACCTGATACAATGGTGTTAAATCAAAATTAATTGTTTAAATAAAGTGAGTAGCATCCAAAAATCATTTTGAGTGCACTGTCCAGCAACACTCACAATGGCACGGTGGCCATTAATGTTCCGTCCCCGTCCCCTTCTTTTGGCTAGGTTGAAGCCAGCCTCAATGTAAATATAAACGTGCTGAATTGTAGCGGCATCCAGCTCCAAGACTCTGAAATAGACCTAGAGCAGTCAATATGGTCAGGCACAATACACTGGATTACAGGACTGTAATGTGTCTATACAGTGCTGATATGATAGTAAATTCACAGTATAGTACTTACTTGCACATATTCATAGCGCTGTTCTTTAACCCTCTCTGAGTTTTGCTCAAATGGCAACCTGTAGACCTGTTTCATATGGATTCGGTTGTGCTGTAATACACGGTCCAATGTAGACAAGCCCACCTGGTGAATGTTATTGAATATTGTGTTGTCTGCAATTATGTGGTTCTGGGTTTCTCGTAGTTTAATGGTATTGTTTGCCACCACCATGTTCACAATAGCGGTCTCCTGTTCTGGTGTGAACAGCCAGTGTCTTCCATCATGGCCTGGCCGTCTCTCACTTCTGCAGAAGATCCACAAATATGACATGACTGGTTACAGTAAGCTAAAATAATCTTTTTTATTGACATTACTGTAACATTGGCCAACAATCACGGAGTACCAAAGGCCTACTGATATTTCGGACTGCAGTATACTACAGTATACATATATAATGAGCATAGTGTAGATGGTAGGTAACTTATTGGTTCTCATTTCTGAATGTACGGATGATAGATGCAACCGTGTAGCAGCTCAAGTTGGGCTGAACTCTCTGCCCAGCCTCCCTCATACTCAATCAATGGTTGAGCACATGGTCAACCAATGTGGCCCTGATCTCATCTGAGACAACTGTCGTCATCGTTGTCGTCCTCTCACTCCTGCACCTCTAGCTCTTGCTTCACCATTGACTTCCATTTTCTTTCAAAACAGGAGAGCTCATCTGTTGCCTTTTATATTGCTAAAGCACTGATTTCTAAGTGAACAATTCAGCAACTAGTGTTTACACCTGTGAGGAGTGGGTGATGCCAGTTGGTGTATAGAGCTTGGCATTGTGATTTGTGTTGCTTTCTAAAGGGACTAAAGCAATTTTAATTTTGAATGTTGTGCCTAATGTAGAGAACTGTGTGTAGTGTTTTGCAAAAAGTGTGACATAGAATTGAAAACTGAGTGTAAAGCAAGAATTGTGACTTGGTTAAGGGATTTGGTACATGAGTTTCAGGTTTTAGTGATTGTGTTTCAAGTTCCAATTTTAGTGTGTAAACAACTGGGAAAAACTGTAAACACAAAACCAAATCTTCAAACTAGATTCACAAAACCCCTGACTCTTCTGGCAAAATCAAACAATCACCTCAAAACCATTTAATCTGTGCTCAAAATCAAACAATGCTTTCAGATCATACACACAGCAAGTCAATATATAAACACTACCGAGCATTCATTAGACACTACATCATAAAATGGAGAACACAGCGTCCAGGGCATGTAGTTACAGATTTTGTTTTATTGTATACAGTAAGCTCATTTTTCAATTACTGTAAAAAAAAAAAAAAAAAAAATATAGTAATCACAACTTACAGTAGTACAGTGAATACATTGTAGGCTATACTGTAAGTACTGCAAGTAATACAGTATTGAATGTCTGTATATTCAGCACTTGCATACTGTACAATACAGCAGTCCAACTGCAAAAGCCCAAAGAACAAAAAACACTCTAAATGAAAAACACATTACAGTCAACTAAAAATGTTGTGCAACTGCAAAATCAATGTCAATGAGATATTAATTCTGCCTCAGCATCACGTTTTCACATCATTAGAAACAAGTGTGAACAATTTTTAGTTGTTGTGTGTAAAAAATGACAACTATGTTGTTGTGTAAAGTAGTTGTGTTTAACTTTTGCTGCCGATGTTTACTATTTTGCAACACAAGTGCATCACAGTGCAAAATATGTTTTAGTGAGTGAGAATGTGTTTAGAGTTTTGCAAGAAGAGTGACTGATTCAAAAAAATGGGTATAGGCCACTGAGCATTTGGTTCAGAGAATGGGGTTTAGTGTTTTAGCAATTCAGAAAAACTGTAAACTGTAACACAATTTCCTCAGCACTCAAAAAGATCCTTAACTCTAGAATGCATAAATGGGGTTGAATTGACCTGGTAGGGTGTGATTGTTTTTTTTATATTTTAATATTATTATTATAATTTTTTCTTCAATAAAAACATATAATTCCTTGATTTTCAAAATTCTTTTTTGTTAGCCTCACCAATGTAATTTTTATATTTATTAGTCATGGGTTTTGAAAAAATAATATTTTTGTGTCACTACCCCAAGTCTTAAAAATATAAAGGGGGTCTAAAGAAATAGGGTCTAAATAACCCTTAAGCATTTCCTATGGAATTCTGGCTCACCATGGGATTTTTTTTGTATCAGTTGTCAATGAGAGTATTTTATTTCTTGATATTTCATGGATTACTCAAAAATCTGGTTTGTGATCATGTCAATTTAAAAAATGGTTTTGTCTTTAAATAATTTAGCTGTCAATTGTCAAAGCAACAGTTCTAGGACTGTCTACCCAGTTTGATGAATAAATGACCCTTCGCTAATCACCGCACCAAAAATACATTTCTGATAAACTAAACTGTTTATTCTCAAAATATTCAATGCTGTAGCTCACTGTGTTGTCTTTTCTCCATACTACATGAATAAAATGTAATAAAGCTGTGTCCCAAATGATGCACTATACACTATACTATATATACTATGCACTTACAATAAACACTGGTATGTGTCATGTTTATTCTGTTGGTTCATGTTTTTCATGTCTTTTATTTTGAAAATCTAGTTCCTTTTCAAGTTATGTGGTGTCATGTCATGTGATTTCCTGTTCCTTCATGTGATCTTGTCATGTGTTTCCCCTGTTTATGTGTCTTGTTTTCATTGGTTTATTGTCTAGTTATCTTGTTATCAGTTCTGTCTTTTCATTGGTTAACTTGTTTGTTTTGTTACCCTTGTCCATGTATTTAAGCCTCATGTTTGCCATTGTCCATTGTCAGGTATTGTGTGTTAATGTATTGTTGTTTGTTCTCAAGTCAAGTCAAGTCAAGTCAAGTCAAGTCAGTTTCACGTTAGTTTCACGTTTAGAATTAGGGTTTCTGGATATTACAATTTATAATAAACTGCACTTGGGTTCTACACTTCATCGTTGTCTTCCTCTGCATTGTCATTGCCAGCGCCAGCCCAGCATTACAGAATACCTGACCGACCAAAATGAACCCAGCAATCAAACTCCTACGCCAGTGTCAGGGGAATCATCCCCTTTGGATTACGTGTAGGACTTTTGTGCTCTGGCATGCCAGGTGGATTTTAAAGACATTTTTTGTTTGGACTGAGTCTGTCTCTTTGCTGATGCCAGGCGGTTAGAGTACCCACAGCCTGGCTCTATATATCGACTTCGCCCTGCAGATTATTGGTTCCACGTTCACTGTGGGGGAGGCGGATGCCGAGCCAGAGTTCCACGACATGGCCGCCGAGCCAGAGTTCCACGACATGGCCGCCGAGCTAGTGCCATCTTTTGCCCCGGATCCACAGCCACGCCTGAGCCTGCTCCACGCCATGTCGCAGCCACGCCTGAGCCTGCTCCATGCCATGTCGCAGCCACGCCTGAGCCTGCTCCACGCCATGTCGCAGCCACGCCTGAGCCTGCTCCACGTCATGTCGCAGCCACGCCTGAGCCTGCTCCACGTCATGTCGCAGCCACGCCTGAGCCTGCTCCACGTCATGTCGCAGCCACGCCTGAGCCTGCTCCACGCCATGTCGCAGCCACGCCTGAGCCTGCTCCACGCCATGTCGCAGCCACGCCTGAGCCTGCTCCACGCCATGTCGCAGCCACGCCTGAGCCTGCTCCACGCCATGTCGCAGCCACGCCTGAGCCTGCTCCACGCCATGTCTCAGCCACGCCTGATTCTGTTCAACGCCATGTCATAGCCACATCTGAACTATTGGACCTGGAGATGGTTCCCACCCTTGTACCCACCCTTAGTTCTCCTGATCAGACAAGGGGAACTTTCAAACCTCTGACCCCGCCTAGATCCTCCGAGCCCTGGACTCTGCCTTGGCCTGTTGATCCCTTGACATCACCTCAGCTCTACATTCCCTCGGCTCCACTGCAGTCCTTCAGCCTGTCAGCTTTACCGGGGTCCCTCGTCCCTCCAGCTCTGCCTTGGCTCTCCGATCCTCTGGCTACACCTCGTCTCTCCGATCCTTCAGTTCCACTGGGGACCTTCATCCCTACGTCTCCGCCTTGGTCCTCAGTCCCACCGGCTCCACCTCAGTTTTCCGATTCCCCCAGCTCCGCCTTGTTCCTCCGAGCCTCCGGCGCCACCTTGGTCCTCCCTGCCTCCAGCTCCACCCTGGCCCTTCGAGCCATCGGTTACTCTCTGGGTACCAAGTTCCCTGGTGTCGCCCTTCAAGTCTCTCACGGCTCGCCTTCCATGGCTCCGCCCCTCAAGTCTCTCAAGGCTCCGCCCCTCGAGTCTCTCATGGCTCCACCTTCCACAGACGTTGCCTTGATCCCATGCTCCACGAACTGTCATAGCAGAGGTGCAAAACCGTGCAAATAAATAAGTGTTTAAGAGCAAAATAAAAAATATAAAAAAATCTTAAAACTAGAACTGTCTGGGGTACTAAAACAGCACCCACTCCCCTCCCTAACAATAGAGGCCAGAGTCCACGGCACTCAAGCAGTGCTAACAAACAACCTTGCTTAACATGTTCACAACTCTAACCGTCCATCTTGTCTCCTTGACACTTGCCCTAGACTCCTGGTAGTTTGTGTGCACTCATCTCCAGCCTCTTCTCTGGTTCCCCAGTTTGTTGCTCATCACTCTGTCCTCCCTTCTAATCCTTGATCATTGCCCTGGACTCCTGGCAGTTTGTGTGCCCTCATCTCCAGCCTCTTCTCTGGTTCCCCAGTTCATTGCTCATGACTTCTATGATTACCTGGGACTGTCATCTCCACTCTTGGGTGTTCTGTTCCTTGACTCCTTGTGTTGGGGTTGCCACCAGATCTTATCTGAAGCACCTCATCTCACTTTGGAACGCTCGACTCCTTTCCACCGCTGGTCCGGCTCCTGTCAGTCGGTGCACTCTCACCAGCACAAGCCCGACCTGCCAACGTGTTTTCCCAGGCCTGCATCCCACCACTGCCACCTTGTTTGGTATGGACCAATCAGCCATTTTTTTTCTCCTGGGCCTGGATCCCACCGCTGCCACCATGTGTGATAGGGACCAAGGCAGTTACAAGGAGATGACCCAAAAAGATGTTTATTCTCATAGCATAGGAGCAAAATCGTGCAAATAAATAAAAATAGTGTTTAAGAGCAAAATAAAACCAAGGTATTTAAAAACTGTCTAAAAACTAGAACTGTTGGGTACTAAAAGCAGCACCCTCTGTGCCAAGGACACCGAGAATAAACATTTTTTGGGAACGCCATTCCTGCTTTCTGGTGTGATTTCTCCTTGTGACTGTCTTGGTTCCTATCACAGTGTTGCCGCTAGCTTAAGCACATTAGCCAACCTTAGTTAAACACTTGTATCTGAAACAACGTACATATTCACACAGCGTTGGGTGATGGTAAAGCATTCAACTTAGATTTGTAAGGTGCGGTCTTCACTGAAGTTTCAGTAGTGCATTATTTGCAATTGTTTTGTCAGACCAGAAATGCAGCTAGGTAACTTCGCCCCTTCCACTACATATGGCAAGCTGCAAGCGCTGAGTGCAGGAAGTGTCCAACATTCCACACTCTGTTTTGACGGTTTAAGAGGAGCATAATACGGCGACTCATAATACACTTCTTTATGTTGAATTTTCAGTGTTAACATTTTACTAAAGAAGTGTGCAGTTTTGGACATACTATCCATCTATTCCTGACTTCTCCTTGGGTAGCACCATTATGGCGAGAGACTTCCTTTTGGATGCTCTGAACTTCTGCTTAGTTGTTGTTATCAGCTAGACAAACATTACTGGTGATGGTGAGCAGTGGATGCTCTGGAGGAATATGTGGTGTTAGAGGGTGTTATAAAAACTACAGGTGGCTTAAAAACTACTGTAAAATTAATGTTACAATAATAAGCCCCCTTAAAAGCTGCAAATGCCCGAAACAATTGAGTCACAACAGATGTAATAAGTAGAGGTTGCATTAACCTAATTCTACATCACTCGTCTATTTTTTTATAAACATTGACGGATAATTTCAAATGCTGTCTGTCAATTTGGCAGATAACAAAGATGAAAAAATTTAAACCAAGCTCCTCATTTTTTTTATTTTAATCATGTTTATGAGGTTTGTATCTCATGCCATGCTGTGAGTGTATGTGACAGCATTTTCTCAGCAGTCTGCGTGAGAGGCGGCACTTGTTAATGCAAAAATAATGCAAAAATAAAACATCCCTTAAATCTGAAGATTTTTAAATGGAACGTGTGGTGACCATATGTCCACTCTTCATGGACATGTCCTCTTTTTCGGACCTTAAAAAGCATCTGGTCGGGATTTCTGTATTCCCTAAATGTCAGAGATTTGGCTGTTTTCTGGTATTAGGACTGTCTACCCAGTTTGAACTGAGTAATTACATCAGACGCATGACCTAGTAAGAGTTTCCAAGAATCCCTACTGTATAGTACCAAAAATTGTATGGTAGAAAGATTTAAATTGCAATTATTTCATTACATAATAGCACATCTTTTTTCAGGTACAGATAGTTTTTGAAGAGCACTTAAAAGCGGGAAATGGACAAGTGATTGGTCACATGAAACCTGATCCCAGAACTGAGCAGACATTAGCAAAGATGTCAGCCTCCACACTGCGTACTTCAGGGAACCCTGCGCTAGCTGAGCAGATGCCATTGAAATGAGTGGGAATGCTAACTGAAACCTCTCTCCAGGAAGTTTATACAGGTGCATCTCAATAAATTAGAATGTCGTGGAAAAGTTCATTTATTTCAGTAATTCAACTCAAATTGTGAAACTCGTGTATTAAATAAATTCAATGCACACAGACTGAAGTAGTTTAAGTCTTTGGTTCTTTTAATTGTGATGATTTTGGCTCACATTTAACAAAAACCCACCAATTCACTATCTCAAAAAATTAGAATACATCATAAGACCAATAAAAAAAACATTTTTAGTGAATTGTTGGCCTTCCGGAAAGTATGTTCATTTACTGTATATGTACTCAATACTTGGTAGGGGCTCCTTTTGCTTTAATTACTGCCTCAATTTGGCGTGGCATGGAGGTGATCAGTTTGTGGCACTGCTGAGGTGGTATGGAAGCCCAGGTTTCTTTGACAGTGGCCTTCAGCTCATCTGCATTTTTTGGTCTCTTGTTTCTCATTTTCCTCTTGACAATACCCCATAGATTCTCTATGGGGTTCAGGTCAGCAGAAGGAAGCATGAAGTGCTCCAAAATTTCTTGGTAAACGGGTGCAGTGACTTTGGTTTTCAAAAAACACAATGGACCAACACCAGCAGATGACATTGCACCCCAGATCATCACAGACTGTGGAAACTTAACACTGGACTTCAAGCAACTTGGGCAATGAGCTTCTCCACCCTTCCTCCAGACTCTAGGACCTTGGTTTCCAAATGAAATACAAAACTTGCTCTCATCTGAAAAGAGGACTTTGGAACACTGGGCAACAGTCCAGTTCTTCTTCTCCTTAGCCCAGGTAAGATGCCTCTGACGTTGTCTGTGGTTCAGGAGTGGCTTAACAAGAGGAATACGACAACTGTAGCCAAATTCCTTGACATGTCTGTGTGTGGTGGCTCTTGATGCCTTGACCCCAGCCTCAGTCCATTCCTTGTGAAGTTCACCCAAATTCTTGAATCGATTTTGCTTGACAATCATAAGGCTGCGGTTCTATCGGTTGGTTGTGCATCTTTTTCTTCCACACTTTTTCCTTCCACTCAACTTTCTGTTAACATGCTTGGATATAGCACTCTGTGAACAGCCAGCTTCTTTGGCAATGAATGTTTGTGGCTTACCCTCCTTGTGAAGGGTGTCAATGATTGTCTTCTGGACAACTGTCAGATCAGCAGTCTTCCCCATGATTGTGTAGCCTAGTGAACCAAACTGAGAGACCATTTTGAAGGCTCAGGAAACCTTTGCAGGTGTTTTGAGTTGATTAGCTGATTGGCATGTCACCATATTCTAATTTGTTGAGATAGTGAATTGGTGGGTTTTTGTTAAATGTGAGCCAAAATCATCACAATTAAAAGAACCAAAGACTACTTCAGTCTGTGTGCAATTAATTTATTTAATACACGAGTTTCACAATTTGAGTTGAATTACTGAAATAAATGAACTTTTCCACGACATTCTAATTTATTGAGATGCACCTGTAGCTCCTTGGATAGAGCTATAAAAAAGACTGAACTCAACTTTATTGATTATAATATAGTTGAATATTCTATTTTTGCCATCTTTTACCAGCATGGCTTGTGTATTTAAAGATATTAAAGGGTTAGTTCACCCAAAAATGAAAATGTTCTCATAATTCATTCACCCTCATGCCATCCCAGATGTGAACTTTCTTCAGCAGAACACAAACAAAGATTTTTAGAAGAATATCTCAGCTCTGTAGGTCCATAAATGCAAGAGGATAGTGATCAGCATTTTAAAGCTCCATAAAGCACAGACAATCATAGTAAAAGTAATCCATACTACTCCAGTGGTTAAATTAATGTCTTCTAAAGTGATACAAATGCTTTGGGTGAGAAATAGTTCACACTGCCTCTCGGGTGACGTAAGCGCATTGGCATGTTCACAGGAGAACTGACGCAATACAACCGTAAGTGCAGCTTGATTTGTTTACAAGAGAACGCTGTTCCCATGCTTCATTGGTTTTGCTTTCATTTAAACATTCTGCTGTTGTAGCCCATCCGCCTCAATGTTTGATGTGTTGTGCATTCTGAGATGCTGTTCTGCTCACTGCAATTGTACAGAGTGGTTAACTGAGTTACCGAAGCCTTTCTGTAAGCTCGAACCAGCCTGGCCATTCTCCGTTGACCTCTCTCATCAACAGAACTGCCGCTCATTGGATGTTTTTTTGTTTTTGTCACCATTATGAGTAAACTCTAAAGACTGTTGTGCATGACAATCCCAGGAGATCAGCAGTTACAGAAATACTCAAACCAGCCTGTCTGGCACCAACAATAATGCAATGGTCGAAATCACTGAGATCACTTTTTTCCCCATTCTGATGGTTGATGTGAACATTAATTGAAACTCCTGACACGTATCTGCATAATTTTCTGCATTGCACTGCTGCCACACGATTGGCTGATTAGATAATCGCATTAATAAGTAGGTGTACAGGTGTTCCTAATAAAGTGCTCAGTTAGTGTATATTTCTCCACAAAGCATTCATATAATAACATTACAGCTGTTTGA